>NW_026061863.1:1977437-2307010 GCF_023897955.1 Schistocerca gregaria | reverse complement strand
AACACTAGATCGCGTGTTACCAGAAATTCAGATTAGTTGTAGCTTTGGTGACAATCGCCATTTTTACATTTTCCCCGTAAAACTAGATAATTATGAAACGTTAGCAACTACTCTAAAATATCTGCGGCAACGGCCTTGCCCCTGAGGTTGCATTGGTTCACGTGAGATCACCGAAGTTAAGTGCGTTGTCGGACGTGGTCGGCACTTGAATGGGTGGTCATCCAGGCCGCCATGCGCCTCTTGCCATTTTTCGGGGTGCACTCAGCCTCGTGGTGCCAATCGAGGAGCTACTCGACCGAATTAGTAGCGGCTCCGGTCAAAGAAAACCGCCATAACGACGGGGAGAGCAGTGTGCTGACCCCACGCCCCTCCTGTTCGCATCCTCCACGGATGATGACGCAGCGGTCGGATGGTCCCGTCCCAGTAGGCCACTCGTGGACTGAAGACGGAGTGCTTACAAAGCAACTACTCTCCAGTGCATGGCCGTACTACTGAGACCTTGATGCCTGGCATCAACAACAGGTAGCAGCACACGAGGTTGGCTTACGCCTACTGCCAAATTTTGAGATCTGTCGTAAGCCTGCGTAAGCACGTGGGGCTTTCCGTCTTAAGTGCAAGCATATCCATTGCGTGTTCTGCCGCGCGACTTGAGTGGAATATTTCATTATTTCTGAAATTTTATAGAAATGTTTTTCGTTGTATATCCTCTCCATCGGTACTGAATTTACTGTAAAATTACTTGCTCACTTTTCGGAACTTCCGTTCATGGTAAATCGATATTATTAGAAGCCGTGGTAGACACGAGTCTAGTGTGCTTCACCTTCAGCACCTTCTGTGTCAGTCTCGGTTCCTATGTCGCTGATTTCACAACTAGCAGTTCGTTGTCTACTGAGTATACTGTCTCTTGTACGACACTATCCCTCCTACACTGAAAGGGGGAGACACAGGAAATTATAGGATTTTTGAAACATGTAGCTATTAAGGTAATTTTGAAGCTAGGCATACGAAAATTTGTATCTGGTTTCTAGGTCAGAAATAAAGAAATATGTGTTCCATTATTACTGGGAATGAAGTGAAATAGCGGGTGAACATTTTATTTTGAGATAAATAATTATGGAATAACTATGAAAGTATTTTTAAGGCTACATCTACGAAAATTGGTATTTGACTTCAAGGTTACAAATAAGAAAATACGTGTTTTAGTGTTTTTGGAAGTTCAACCCCTAAGGGGATGAAATAGAGTGAGCTGGTGCGTTTCTGGCGCCAGTTTCCATCGATCGTTGCTTCGATCTTTGAGTCGCGGTCCAGAGGACACTGCCTCCCTAAGCGACTGTAGTAGTTCTCTGCACGGACCCACATCGGGCTTACCGCGCTTACACTGGACACAGTTGCCAACAAATCTCCTGACATCGCGATATAGGTTGGGCCAAAACATGTGTTCCCGAACTCGGTTCTAGGTCTTGTATAGCGCCAAATGACCCCCGACCACCGAATCGTGGATATATCATGCTAACTCGTTCCTGTGGAATAGAGACCTTCACTTCACCACGGTTGTCTCCCCCTTTACACAAGAGCCCCCCGCCCCCCCGAAGGCAACAGGGCAACAGCCAGTAACGACGTCGCCATCCGCCTACTGCTGCCTATTCGGTCCCCACCTGGGGTCCACAGCCTGTTTGCCGGCTGAGTCGCAGAAGAAACCGGGTGTCTCGGAGAGAAGGAAATTCGCTCCAAGATCCGGCTCCACGTGGCCCTTGCCTTCCCCAGACTCTCCCGCGAACATACGGCTAAGAGCGTCGCCAATTCATTGTCTCTGCCCCTAATATGCGGAACCTCGGAGATAAATCTTGTCATCTTAACTTCGGCATGACTTTTAGCGAACTTATTAATCAAAGTTTAAGGGCTGGCACTGGGCAAGTAACTGACGGAGGCTCATTTGTTTCAGTTCAGTTGTAATGCTCACCTGTTCTCCAGATAAGGTTGTGTAGTATATGTCTCAGAAAACTCTCTACCCTTGATGTGTGTTGTGTTAGAGATAATTGGCAGCGATCGACGCTAGCATACTGGGAACAGAGCACCACGGCGGCAGAGAGATGTTTAAGGCCATGTCCTCTCCTTTACATCTTCGGTTATGTTGTCACTTTCGCGTGATTCCATCGTTCCGGTGGAGAACTATAGCATCCAAAGTTCAATTGCATTGTCAAGTTGAGTATATTTCTATGTCACTCCCTGTCTCGTGGATCTCTCGTATTGATTTGAATCCTTGGTCTGCTCGCGTCTATCGCCAATTCACACGAAATATTGAAGCAACCTTATTTTAAGGGAATTGTCATATGGTCATGTTCTAGTTGTAATCATTCTAAGAATATTGTTGATTAATCAATTGAGTAAGTAAATTTGAAGGTCGGTTTGGTCAAAATTAAAGTACCTCCTTAATTGCTTTAATCATTTGTATATAGTTTTGTTATGGAAAGTTGGGTAGCCAAACGTTAAAAATTCTGTTTCTTAGGCTTAATCTGTTTCTCTGCTGATTGGAAGTAATGAGAGTTCTGCTGCGCATTCTATGCACATTTGTACTATTTAAGTAAAGCCTTACCTAAGTATATTTACCTAGTCATATCCAAATTTGAAGTTTAACGGGTCTTGTTCCACGTAAAGAAATTTATTTATTATTTGTCCATCTGATCTGGCCTTATAAGGCAATCTCTTGTATTTTTGTGATTGTGATTTTATAATGCTTTTGATTGTAATAAAATGTGTAGCAACTACAACGGATTACTATTGTGATTTTGGTGTGTCACTACCACAATCCCATTACATAGAGGATGAAATGTTTCATGAAATATTTAATTATGAAAGCATTTTTAAAGCTAAATATATTTAAAACCTGAATTTGGCTTCTCGGTTAAAGTAAAAATAAAAAAAAATTACATGTCTCACTGTTTTTGATACATTCAATTCATAAGGAGGGGGAATATAGGATGAAATGTTTTATGAAAATAATTCAGTGTGAAAGAATTTTTAAAGATAAATCTATGGAAATTCTATTATTGAAATATACGTGTTTCACTGTTTTTGGAACTACAACCTCCAAGGAGATGCGATAGGGGCACATGTATCCACTCACTCATCGCCTTCCAGCCCAACCTGCAAAGTATACAGACGTGAAATTTGATGAAGGTGTAAATATTACGCTGAAAGCACCATTTAAGAAGAGATTTTTCGAAATTCCACTCCTAAGGGGGTGAAATATGGGTTGAAAAGTTTTTTTTTTAAAAAAATATGTCCCTATGTCACTGTTGAAGCTACGACTACAAAACTACGAAAATTGACATTTGGTTTCTCAGCCAGAAACAAAAAAAAAGGTTTTTATCATTTTCCGAAATTCTTTCATTGGGGGGGGGGATAGAATAAATAGTGAAGGTTTTTTGAAAATAAATCATTATTAAAGAACTACTAAAGCATTGTTAAAGTTACATCTATGAAAATAGGTAATAGACTTCTCAGTTGGATGTAAAAAGAATGTGTTTCGTTGCTTTTGGAAATTTAACTCATTAATAGAGTGAAATAGGGGATGAAAAGTTTTATGAAATATTTCACTATGAAAGCATTTTTAGAATTAAATGGATGAAGATTTGAATTTGGCTCCTTGGTTCTAAATAGAAGAATACATGTTTAATTGTTTCTGAAAATCTAACTCCTAAAGGGTGTGAGATGTTTCTCAAAATGGTTCATTATGAAAGCATTACTAAATATATCTGACAATTCGTATTCGGCTCCTCTGTTAGAATTTTTAAAAACTATGTGTTTCAGTGGTTTTGGAACTTCGATAGTAAGGGGATGAAAATTTTAATGAAATATTTATTGCGTTATATTAAAATATGTTAAATCTGCATCTATGAAAACCGGTATTTCACTTCTCAGTTATATAAAAGAAATATGTGTTGCGGAATGAAAGATTCTATGGAGATATCACCACAAGAATACAAACGGCTTGATTAACGAAAACCTTCGACTCCAGCTGTCGGCATTGTTTTTTGGTCATTCAGTAAAAGACCATGCTTCAATGGCGTTAAGTTTAGAAAGTGTTGCAGTTTATAAAAGACATAAAAAACGATTAAAGAAAAAAATCTTTGAAGACCATAAACGGTCTACGCAAGTAAAGAAGCGGATGATAAGTTAGCTCTTTATGCAAATGAGTTGGTCACTTTAAGTTAAGAGACATGTCATGCACCAGGAACCAAATATTATAGTTGCTACGATTGGCTAACGGAAAAGTTTTGCAGAATCACGGGAAATCACTTCTGCAAGTGGCTGAGAATCTCGTAATGGATAAAAATTCTGTTCTGAGAATTCCAAGGTGGGAGATGCAAATTCCTCGATTAGGAATTGTTAATCCACATGTGAAACCTGAGTACATAATCCCTGTGACATTTTATCAACGGTGTTCCATAGGGACAGGTTCTCATCCAAAAAGTTCGAAAATTCAATTTCTTTGTAGTTGCATTTTTTTTTAAGGTGTACTTGTCCAGACTCTTGGAACGGAAAGGTTTTTTTTTTAATCCGTGCTTAAAAAAATTTCTACAGCCCATTGTTTGAAGCAGTGTCACGACTGCCATGAGCCGCGCGGGGTATCCGCCATGTCTCAAACGCCTTGTCACGGTTCGCGCGGCTCCCCCCGTTGGAGGTTCGAGTCCTCCCTTGGGCATCGTTGTGTGTGTTTGTTGTCCTTAGCATAAGTTAATGTAAGTAGTGTGTAAGCACAGGGACTGATGGTTCAAATGGCTCTGAACACTATGGGACTTAACAATTGAGGTCATCAGTCCTCTAGAACTTAGAACGACTTAAACCTAACTAACCTAAGGACATCACACACATCCATACTCGAGGCAGGATTTGAACCTGCGACCGTAGAGGTCGCACGGCTCCCGACTGAAGCGCCTAGAACCGCTCGGCCACATAGGCCGGTCTATCATGTATTCTAGAGAAGCTGCCCGGTCGTCAGTGGCGCCTGTTCTTTCGAGAACAGTTACTATCTTCATATATATGGTTAAACGTTACCCAGCCATTGACCTTCGTCTGTGCGAATGCGCACAGATTGCCCGAAATCTTACGGGAATCGTCACCTTAGTGTGGGCCAGTATTGAGTGGATGGGCAAACACCTATTACGTACATTACGTTTGTGGATTGTGGCCGGTTGGAAATGTGAGTCTCACGGGAAGCGTGTAAGGGATAAATACCTGCAGTCGCGGTATTCATCTGTGTCCTCGGTGGCTCAAATGGATAGAGCGTCTGCCATGTAAGCAGGAGATCCCGGGTTCGAGTCCCGGTCGGGGCACACATTTTCAGCTGTCCCCATCGAAGTATATCAACAACACCTGTCGGCAGCTGAGGGTTTCAATTAACTATCAATTGTGAAGGGGATTCGAAGAACCCTTTGCCAGGCACTTACATGTGATTTGCAGAGTATCCATATAGATGTAGATCAAAGCTCGTCCCGTGACGCACGTGCACAAAATGATTCATACTGCAAACATACTCGCCGATAACACTGACGAATAACGAGTGCTGCATATCCAGGTTAGACAGATCGGCTTTTCCTGCCAAGAAGAACAGGGAGTTGCTATCTAGGAACAATTCCAGCCCGAGGAAGGGTTGAAAAGTGCTCCTTGGATTGCACACTAAACGTAAATAACGAAAATGCATTTTTGGTAAAAATTGGACAAAGCATAATCCTGTGCTCTCCGTATTGCATTAGCCGTTTTGAATATTGAAAATCTTACTGCAGATTCGTGTTCAGCGACATTAAAAATATACATGTAACCCTCAGTTCATGCAAATCGAAGTAATAATATAACTAAAAGGTTTCCCTAGACGTTGAACCTTTTTTTTTTTTTTTTTTTTTTTTTTTTTTTTTTTTTTTTTTGGAGAAACAATTTTCTCAGAACGGCATGCAGCATTAACTAAAAATGGTTCAATCTCTTAACTTCTACCTCTGACCCAGAAAAGTAAACACTTTTCTTAGGAGCTTATACCTATAATATATGACACTGATTAATATTAAGTAATTTTTGTGAAGGCATAAGGAGTGAAATAAACCACCCAAAAAATCTAACTCAGAGTTCGAATTAGTACCGTATCGTTAAATTTACGGTTGTTTCATTGCGGTTAGGTATGCGCTCCCATAAATTTTATGTAATATCGACTGATGTTTTCCATTTTCAATTTCAGAGAAGTAATTTAGTATCAACTGATGTCATCCATTTTTGATTTCAGGTAACATCTGAGAGGCCACACTGCACGCAGTCCGCGTGATCAAATCATAATTGCGGGCGCCATTGTTTTTACTGAAAATCTAAAATAAAGCTCATAGTATGATCACTCGTAACTCCCAAACAGATCCTTCAAGTGTATTTTCACTGTCTCAAAAAAAATATATAACATTTTTTGCTCATTTGAATGAGAACCTGGCCGTAACGCCGGAATATAGTCACGAGATTTTTTTCGGAGACGCTGTACGTTCGCGAGAAGAATTTCGTTCTGCGCGTGTCGATGGACATTCTACAGATATTACTGTTTGTGTGTGTGTGTGTACTACTCAGTCGTGCCATTCGAGTGTACATCTTTGCATAGTTTTCCTTTGACGGTGTAAACAGTGTTCGGCTCAGTTGCTAACTGGCCAGTTGAGTGGTTCCGAAGTTGTCGGATGTGCGGTGCGTTCTGTCTGCTAGGATAACAACAGACTGGCGTGGTGCGATGGCAGAAGCAGACACTGAAGGAGCTAGCTGCTGGGACGCCAGCGAACAATTTATGCCAAGTAAGACGAAGAGAACTATTCTAAAATTACGAGCCGCCTCAATAGTGTTTATCATTAGTAAATCTTGTAGTTGAGACTGCCACCAATCTACAATAACTGACATTTTTGCCTAGAGAGAGATTAGCGAGAAGTACAGGATATCCCCCACACATTGAAATTTTGGTTGTGATGACAGGCCTATGGGCAGTGTAGCCCGAGATCTAAGTTAGGTTGGAAGGGGGTAATTTGATTGAGAGATGTTTACGCCAACGATTATTAATGCCGAGTAAACGTTGTGTAAGCAGATTTCCCTGTAGCGTAGCCTAGTGTTTCCGTCCGCGCCATGTTTAACACACTTTCTCTGGCTATGTACAAAAGTCGCACAACAGCGACGAAAACTACGTTTCTGGTGGGGGGACGGGAGAGTTCCCTATGTAACTTTCACTACAAATTTTAGTAACCGCCGAAACTAGCCGAATTAGAAGCGTAATTTTAACTATATTTCCGTTTGTGGGAAAATAGTGATTCTCCTCTTTCGGCAGCAACTGTAATATGTAGGCGACTTATTAGTTTCTTTTTTTTTTTTTTTTTAAACTCTGAATCATGATCTCAGTAGACGCAGTGCTTTTTACGTTGCTTGATCCGTGGTCGATAGTAAACAATGCAATGTATTGGTAAACTCTTTGAAGTGTGACGCGTGTTGCATAGACGGCGTCTGCAATGTTCGTAAGGCCAAGCTTGTATATATTCTGTGTCTGTTTAATTAAGGCGAGGAGGATAATGTTCAAGGAGCACTGCATTAGCAGTCTATGGAGAAATTGAGAATTTGGATCTGACGAACGGCATGCTCGGGCAGTTCGTGCTATTATGTTGACCACTGTGTAATTCGGACACAGTGATCATTGCCTCTCCCTAGTAACCAGGAGACTCGGGTGGTAATCCTGGTCTGGCACAAATTTTCAACAGTGCCTATTGTCAGATAATTTTATTAGTGGTCCGGTCTTAAATTGTGTTTTGTTCACGAAACGTCGTTTAGCTTTTTCATGGATAACAGCTTTGGAAAGCGTACAGTCTGTACAGGTTACATTGATAATCACACGTCGTTAGTCCAAGGCAACTACAGCTACATAGTTTTACCAAGAACTTCTTCGTAGGTAGTTTTCCTGTAGTGGTATTTTGTTTTAGTATTTATAGACTGTAGGCTTGGATGAAATATGAAACACATATCCGAAGTTTCTGTTGATGCTGTAGATCCTGTTTTTATCCGTGCTAGGGGCACTAACACTTCATCAAATACTGGAGGACACAATTTGCCTCGAGATTTAGCAATTTTTCGTAATATAGGCCTAGCTTCGATATATTTTTCTCTAATTGTTGTTTGGATTTAATCTTAAAACACACTAACTTTTCCACCAGTTATTCTATATGTGGTTTCATCCCTTTCGTAGCATAGAGTTCCTAAACGGTCGATAATATTAATAATTTCCTTTCTCACTTTGATTTTCTGTAGAATCTCCTGTTTGTGGTTATTGCTAACCTGTTTCACATTCTCACTTTTATTATTTTTATTTTTCTTGTTTTGTGACTGGAAGCCAAATTTTCTTTGAATTCAGTCTTTAATTCTGAAACAGTTTCAGTTAAAGGTCAAGTGAAGATGGCGATCTATTTGAGGAGAATGGTTAGGAGATCTTTTATATTAGACGTACACAGGTCATTGAGATCCTTATCTATATAAAATTACTTCGAGTTTGATGTAGCCCATTCTCTTGTCATGATGTCGGCTGTATCGTAGCGTATTGTCTCGATTAGGTTGGATATTTTGATTAAGAGTTGCAGAAGTCCACGAAAGTGATTACGAAGTCAAGACTATACTAACAGAACGATGTGTAGCGTAGACCAAAACGCTCTTTCTGTCCTTTTAAAATCTCTTTTAATTAAAAATAACTAAAGCTGCAAGATACAATCACAAAAACTGTTTTATGTAATACAGAAATCCCAGACTATTGTTGTGTACGTACACTAATTTTTTGTCACAGAATATATATTTTTTACTCATTTGCTGGATTCCAGTTTCCCGCTTTTTGCGGCGAAAACCCTTTCCCTGCGAAGGGCCCAATAGCATGTCGGTTATATTCGCGACTTTATCGACGATCAGTAATTTCATATAGTCTATCCACCGGCGTCATTGTTAACATCGAATATAGATTTAAGTATTAGGAAGGCCAATATGAACCTAACGCATGGGTAGGTCTAATGATGAATAAAAAAAAATTCGAATGCCGGTTAGCTACTACAAGCAGCACAGTGAACGCGTTATTGTGGCCAAGATAGACATGAAGTCCACACCTACCATAATCTTAAAAGTAGTCCGCAGATGAGGAAGAAATTGATGAAATGTGTGATGAGATAAAAGAAATTATTCAGATAGTGAAGGGAGATGAAAATAGAATAGGCACAAGTGATTGGAATTTGATAGTAGAGAAATGAAGAAAAGGAAACGTAGTAGGTGAATATGGAATGGTGGTAAGAAATGAAAGAGGAAGCCGCCTGGTAGGTTTTTGCCCAGAGCATAACTTAATCATCGCTAACACTTGGTTCAAGAATCGTGAAAGAACGTTGTATACGTGGAAGAGACCTGGAGATACTGCAAGATTTTAGATAGATTATATAAAGGTAAGAAACCAGGTATTAAATTGTAAGACTTTTCCAGGGGCAAATGTGTACTCTGACCACAATCTATAGGTTATGAACTGTAGATTAAAACTGAAGAAACTGCAAAAATGTGGGAAATTAAGGAGATGGGACCTGGATAAACTGAAAGAACCAGAGGTTGTACAGAGTTTCAGGGAGAGCATAAGGGAACAATTGATAGGAATGGGGGAATGAAATACAGTAGAAGAAGAATGGGTAGCCTTGAGGGATGAAGTAGTGAAGGCAGCAGAGGATCAAGTAGGCAAAAAGCCGAGGGCTAGTAGGAATCCTTGGGTAACAGAAGAAATATTGAATTCAATTGATGAAAGGAGAAAATATAAAAATGCAGTAAATGACGCAGGCGAAAAGGAATACAAACGTCTCAAAAATTAGATCGACATGAAGTGCAAAATGGCTAAGCAGGGATGGCTAGAGGACAAATGTAAGGATGTAGAGGCGAAAATCACCATGGGTAAGATAGACACCGCCTACAGGAAAATTAAAGTGACAGCATAGATCGAGGTGGTGGGATCACTCATGGGAAAATTCCTGCAGTAGTTGATGTTAGAGCTGCACCAGTCAGCTGATAGGTCTTCCTGCTTAAGGGAAGTCTCTCTAACAAAAGATCCACTTTTGACAAAGCTTAAGTATCCAAGTAATGAGAGAATTAGTATATTTCATCAAAATATACAAGATTTTAGAGATAAAGTTAGTGAACTGCTTATAGATGTTGACTCTGAAATTATTGGTATATTTGAGCACTTCTTAAATAAGGAGATAATTCAGAGGCTTCCTTTACCAGAATACAGGTTGGCTGGCAGCTTTTCTAGGAGCTCTTTTCGGTGTGGGGGAGTAGCCATGTATGTGAAAAACAGCATCCCATTAGAGTCAATTGATGTTTCTAAGTACTGCACTGAAAAGGTGTTAGAATGTTGTGAAGGTATGGTTAAATTTAATGGAGCTAAACTTCTAATTGTTATTTATAGAGCCACAGACGCCAATTTCACATTTTTGCTAAAGCTAGAGGAGGTTTTTGGTACACTTTGTAGGAAATACAAAAAATTATTTATATGTGGTGATTTCAATATTAATTGTAAAGTGATTGTGCAAGTAAAAGGATGCTGGTAGATCTCCTTAATTCATATAATCATATGTAAACTGGTATGGCAAAGTGGTATGCAGATAGAATAGCTACGTCTCAGGATACAATTAAAACCATATGGTCAGTCGTAAGCGAAGTGGCTGGTCTGTAGAGACAGGTCGACGATATAGAATCAGTGCGTAGTGGGAATGTTCGTGTTACTGATAAGTCGCATATATGTACAGTATTTAATAATCACTTTCTGAATGTACCAGGTGAACTAAATAGAAACCTAGCCCCAACAGGGAATCATATAGCGCTCTTAGAAAAAAGTGTTCCGAGACTGTTACCCTAAACGGTCCTCCATGATACTGACAAGAGGGAGATTGAGTTAATAATTAAATCACTAAAGACCAAGAACTCTCATGGATATGGCAGGGTATCTAGCAGAATACTGAAGTATTGTTCTGTGTATGTTGGCCCAGTACTTAGCCATATCTGTGACTTTTCCTTTAGCGGTGGTCGGTTTCCTGACCGATTAAAGTACTCTCTACTGAAGCCACTTTATAAAAAGGGAGACAAGGATAATGTTGACAACTTTAGACCTATTTCAATGCCATCGGTGTTTGCTAAAGTTATCGAGAAGGTTGTATATACAATGTTACTGGAGCATTTAAATTCACATTATTTGCTGTCAAATGTACAGTTTGGTTTTAGAAATGGTTTAACAACTGAAAATGCTATATTCTCTTTTCTCTGTGAGGTTTTGGACGGATAAAATAAAAGGTTGCGAACGCTAGGTGTTTTCTTTGATTTAACGAAGGCTTTTGACTGTGTTGACCACAAAATATTACTGCACAAGTTGGACCATTATGGAGTAAGGGAGTAGCATACAATTGGTTCCCCTCTTACTTTAAGAACAGAAAGCAGAAGGTAATTCTCTGCGATATTGAGAGTGGTAGTGATAATCATTCGCAATGGGGCTCTGTTAAGAGGGCATTCCCCCAAGGGTCGGTTCTGGGGCCACTGCTGTTTCTTACTTATATAAATGATATGCCCTCTAGTATTACAGGTGATTCAAAAATATTTCTGTTTGCTGATGACACCAGCTTGGCAGTGAAGGATCTTGTGTGTAATACTGAAACAGTATCAAATAATGTAGTTAATGGAATAAGTTCATGGCTTGTGGATAACAATTTGATGCTAAATCACAGTAAGACTCAGTTTTTGCAGTTTCTAATTCACAATTCAACAAGGACCGATATTTTGATCAGACAGAATGGGCATGTTATAAGCGAGACGAAACAGTTAAAGTTCCTAGGCGATCGGATATATAGTAAGCCGTTGTGGAAAGCCCATGTCCAGGATCTTGTCCAGAAACTAAAATGCTGCTTTAGTTACCATTAGAACAGTATCTGAAATTAGTGACAGTTCAACATGGAAAATAGTCTACTTCGCATATTTTCACACGCTTAGGTCGTATGGTATTATATTCTTTGGGTAATTCTTCTGATTCAAAAAGGGTATTTTTGGCTCAAAACGGGCTGTTCGAGCTATATGGGGTGTAAGTTCGAGAACCTCTTGTTGGCCCCTATTCAATAGTCTGGGAATTCTGACATTGCCCTGACAGCATATATTTTCTTTAATGTAGTTTATTGTTAGCAGTATTAGCGTATTCCCAACAGTTAGCAGCTTTCAATCAGTTAATACTAGGCACAAATCAAATCTGTATGTGGAATGCACTTCCTTGACTCTTGTGCAGAAAGGAGTGCAGTATTCTGCTGCATCCATTGTCAATAAGCTACCACAAGAACTCAAAAATCTTAGCAGTAGCCCAAAATCATTTAAGTCTAAACTGAAGAGTTTCCTCATGGCTCACTCCTTCTAT
This sequence comes from Schistocerca gregaria, assembly GCF_023897955.1. Classification (NCBI taxonomy): domain Eukaryota; kingdom Metazoa; phylum Arthropoda; class Insecta; order Orthoptera; family Acrididae; genus Schistocerca; species Schistocerca gregaria. The sequence goes on along the minus strand of NW_026061863.1, from coordinate 2,294,556 downwards.
TCTGTCGAGGAGCTCCTGGAAGAGCTAAAAAATTATGCAAATTTCAGTGTTACGTAGTTAATTTTCTTTATTTAAACTTACGACTTGTCGCCTTAATATGTTTTTATATTTCATTTTATCTGTTTCTACTATCGTGTTATAATTTCATGTATTGACTCGTTCTATGACCATGAAGATTTCTCCTTAATATGGTCCCACGGAACAATAAATAAATAAAAATAAAAGCTTTGGAGAAAAGAGATCCACTTGTATGCATATCAAGAGCTCAGATGGAAACCCTGTTATAAGCGAAGAAGGGAAAGCAGAAAGGTGGAAGGAGTATATAGAAGATCTATACAAGGGCAATGTGCTTGAAAACAGAATTTGGAAATGGAAGAGCATGTAGATAAAGATGAAATAAGAGATGATATACTGTGTGAAGAGTTTAGCAGAGCAGTGAAAGACCTACGCCGAAACAAGGCCCCGGGAGTATTCAACATTCCATTATAACTACTGACACCCGTGGGAGAGCCAGCCCTGACTAAACTCTACCATCTGATGAGCAAGATGTATGAGACAGGCGAAATACCGTCAGACTTCAAGAAGAATATAATAATTCCAATCTCTAAGAAAGCAGTTGTTGACAGATGTGAAAATTACCGAACTATTTGTTTAGTAAGTCACAGGCGCAAAACACTAAAGCCAATTCTTTACAGCCGAATGGAGAAACTGGTAGAAGCCGACCTCGGGGTATACCAGTTTGGATTCCGTAGAAATACTGGAACACATGAGGCAATACTGACCCTACGTCCTCTCTTAAGAGCTAGATTAAGGAAAGGCACACCTACGTTTCTAGCGTTTGTAGACTTAGAGAAATCTTTTGACAATGTTGACTGGAAAACTCTTTCAAATACTGAAGTGGCAGTGGTAAAATGCAATGAGTGAAAGGCCATTTACAATTTGTACACATACCAGATGGGAGTTGCAAGAGTCAGGGGGCATGAAAGGGAAGCAGTGGTTGGGAAGGTAGTGAGATGCGGTTCTAGTCAATCGCCGATGTTATTCAATCTGTTTATTGAGCAAGCAGTAAAGGAAAAAAAGAGAAAAATCGAAGTAGGAATTAAAATCTATGGACAAGAAATAAAAACCTTGAGGTTCACTCATGACAAAATTCTGTCAGAGACATCAAAGGACCTGGAAGAGCAGCTGAATGGAGTGGAGTGTCCTGAAAGAATGATATAAGATGATCATCAATAAAAGCAAAACGAGGATAATGGAATGTAGTCGAAACATGTTTGGTGATGCTGAAGGAATTAGATTAGGAACTGAGACACTTAAAGTAGTAAAGGAGTTTTGGTATTTGGGGAGCAAAATAACTGATGACGGTCGAAGTATAGAGGATATAAATTGTATACTGGCAATGGCAAGGAAAGTGTTTCTGAAGAAGAAAAACTTGTTAACATTGAGTATAGCTTTACGTATCAGGAAGTGTGTTATCCGAGTATTTGTATGGAGTGTAGCCATGTATGGAAGTGAATCATGGACGATAAAGAGTTTGGATAAGAAGAGACTAGAGGCTTTAGAAATAAGGTGCTACAGAAGAATGCTGAAGATCAGATGGGTAGATCACTTAACTAATGACGAGGTATTAAATAGTATTGGGGAGAAGAGAACTTTGTGGCACAACTTGACTACAAGAAGGAATCGGTTGGTAGGACACGTTCTGTGGCATCAGCGGATCACCATTTTAGAATTGGAGGGCAACGCGGAGGGTAAAGGTCGAGGAGGGAGACCAGGAGATGAATACACTAGCAGATTCAGAAGGATGTAGGTTGCAGTGCGTATTGGGAGATGGCGCTTGCACATGATACAGTAGCATGGAGAGCTGTATCAAACCAGTCTCTGGACTAAAGACCACAACAACAACAATAAGAAGGCATCTGTCTCATGTGTACCCTTCAACAGAGATAGGACAGACAAGACGGTTAGATTAGACTATATGTATTTTCGGTTGCAAATGATCCATAATGAGGAGATGCTCAGTGGGAAACTAATATGCTAATTTACCTTCCACAGATCGCAAGTGGACTGATCATCGACGTGAAATGAGGGATGAAAATTTAAACGTACTTCTGATCGTACTCTTATTATTTGACACCCTCCCCCCCACTCTCTCTCTCTCTCTCTCTCTCTCTCTCTCTCTCTCTCTCTCTCTCTCTCTCTCTCTCTCTCTCTCTCTCTCTTTCTAACTCACTCACTCTCAATCGCTCACGCCCTAGTTCTACTAAAAAATTCAATTCATTAATGGTGTCGGAGGAGATGGTTAAATAAATCCTTTAGGCTGCTCTTAAACTGAATTTTGACAGTAGTAAAACTTTTATGGCTGCTGACAAGTTATTGAAAATTCGTTTTCCTGAATGATCGAGACTTTCTTGCACCAAAGTAATTAACTTCCAAATTTTTGTGGAGATTATTCATGTTTCTAGTAAGGAGTGCATGCAATGCGCTGTTGATTTGAAAATAATAATTTGACACAAAAGAAGCTCCTAAGTTGATGTGATACCCAGTAAGAAGCAGTACAAATCAAGTTTTTGTTAACGATTATTGACTTTTTAGCCGGCTGTGGTGCCTTGGACATGAGCTAGGACCTTAAGATTTTGCATGAAAGGAGGACAAGCAGCCGCGTTGCACGGGAGAATGTGAAAAGTGTTCATATGTACTAAAACCTGTAAAATCCGCCCGTTTTTGTCTTATGCTATCGAATCGACTTAAAGCCAGATCGTCTCTTTGGCCGCTCTTCTCTACGAAACGGTTACACTTATCGTCTGCAAAGCTATGTTGCGTGCTGCGGTATCCGGAGACACTGAAAGCACCATAGTAGAACACAGACGAAGCTTCCAAGTTGATGTAATAGCCAGTAAGAAACAGTACAATTCAAGTTTCAGTTATCGATTATTGACTTCCAAGCCGGCTTTGCTGTCTTGGACATGAGCTAAGACCTTACGATTTTGCATGAAGGGAGGTCTACCAGCCACGTTGCACGGGAGAGCGTGAAAAGTGTTTATATGTAGTAAAAACCTGAGAAATCCGCCCTTTCGTGTCATTTGCTATAGAATCGACTTAATGCCAGATCGTCTCTTAGGCCGCTCTTCTCTATGATACGGATACACTTGTGGTCGTCTTCAGTCCTGAGACTGGTTTGATGCACCTCTCCATGCTACTCTATCCTGTGCAAGCTGCTTCATCTTCCAGTACCTACTGCAACCTACATCCTTCTGAATCTGCTTGGTGTATTCATGTCTTGGTCTCCCTCTACGATTTTTACCCTCCACGCTGCCCTCCAATGCTAAATTTGTGATCCCTTGATGCCTCAAAACATGTCCTACCAACCGATCCCTTCTTCTAGTCAAGTTGTGCCACAAACTTCTCTTCTCCCCAATCCTATTCAATACCTCCTCATTAGTTACGTGATCTACCCATCTAATCTTCAGCAATCTTCTGTAGCACCACATTTCGAAAGCTTCGATTCTCTTCTTGTCCAAACTAGTTATCGTCCATGTTTCACTTCCATACATACTTTTATAAACGACTTCCTGATACATAAATCTATATTCGATGTTAACAAATTTCTCTTCTTGAGAAACGCTTTCCTTGCCATTGCCAGTCTGCATTTTATATCCTCTCTACTTCGACCATCATCAGTTATTTTACTTCCTAAAGAGCAAAACTCCTTTACTACTTTAAGTATCTCATTTCCTAATCTAATTCCCTCAGCATCACCCGATTTAATTTGACTACATTCCATTATCCTCGTTTTGCTTTTGTTGATGTTCATCTTATATCCTCCTTTCAAGACACTGTCCATTCCGTTCAACTGCTCTTCCAAGTCCTTTGCCGTCTCTGACAGAATTACAATGTCATCGGCGAACCTCAAAGTTTTTATTTCTTCTCCATGAATTTTAATACCTACTCCAAATTTTTCTTTTGTTTCCTTTACTGCTTGCTCAATATACAGAATGAATAACATCGGGGAGAGGCTACAACCCTGTCTCACTCCTTTCCCAACCACTGCTTCCCTATCATGCCCCTCGACTCTTATGACTGCCATCTAGTTTCTGTACAATTTTTAAATAGCCTCTCGCTCCCTATATTTTACCCCTGCTACCTTCAGAATATGTAAGAGAGTATTCCAGTCAACATTGTCAAAAGCTTTCTCTAAGTCTACAAATGCTAGAAACGTAGGTTTGCCTTTTCTTAATCTTTCTTCTAAGATAAGTCGTAAGGTCAGTATTGCCTCACGTGTTCCAACATTTCGACGGAATCCAAACTGATCCTCCCCGAGGTCCGCATCTACCAGTTTTTCCATTCGTCTGTAAAGAATTCGCGTTAGTATTTTGCAGCTGCGACTTATTAAACTGATTAGTTCGGAAATTTTCACATCTGTCAGCACCTGCTTTCTTTGGGATTGGAATTATTATATTCTTCTTGAAGTCTGAGGGTATTTCACCTGTCTCATACATCTTGCTCACCAGCTGGTAGAGTTTTGTCATGACTGGCTCTCCCAAGGCCGTCAGTAGTTCTAATGGAATGTTGTCTACTCCGGGTTCCTTGTTTCGACTCAGGTCTTTCAGTGCTCTGTCAAACTCTTCACGCAGTATCTTACGTCTCATTTCGTCTTCATCTACATCCTCTTCCATTTCCATAATATTGTCCTCAAGTACATCGCCCTTGTATAAACCTTCTATATACTCCTTCCACCTTTCAGCCTTCCCTTCTTTGCTTAGAACTGGATTGCCATATGAGCTCTTGATATTCATACACGTGGTTCTCTTCTCTCCAAAGGTCTCTTTAATTTTCCTGTAGGCAGTATCTATCTTACCCCTAGTTAGATAAGCTTCTACATCCTTACATTTGTCCTCTAGCCATCCCTGCTTAGCCATTTTGCACTTCCTGTCGATCTCATTTTTTAGATGTTTGTATTCCTTTTTGCCTGCTTCATTTACTTCATTTTTATATTTTCTCCTTTCATCAATTAAAATCAATATTTCTTCTGTTACCCAAGGATTTCTAGCAACCCTCGTATTTTTACCTACTTTATCCTGTGCTGCCTTCACTACTTCATCCCTCAGAGCTACCCATTCTTCTTCAACTATGTTTCTTTCCCCCATTGCTGCCAATTGTTCCCTTATGCTCTCCTTCAAACTCTGTACAACCTCTGGTTCTTTCAGCTTATCCAGATCCCATGTCCTTAAATTCCCACATTTTTGCAGATTCTTCAGTTTTAACCTACAGGTCATAACCAATAGATTGTGGTCAGAGTCCACATCTGCCCCTGGAAATGCCCTAGAATTTAAAACCTGATTCCTAAATCTCTGTCTTACCATTATATAATCTATCTGATACCTTTTAGTATCTCCAGGATACTTCCATGTATACAACCTTCTTTTATGATTCTTGAACCAAGTGTTAGCTATGATTAAGTTAAGCTCTGTGCAAAATTCTACCAGACGGCTTCCTCATTCATTTCGTAGCCCCAATCCATAATCACCTACTATGTTTCCTTCTCTCCTTTGTCCTACTGACGAATTCCAGTCACCCATGACTATTAAATTTTCGTCTCCCTTCACTACCTGAATAATTTCTTTTATCTCATCATACATTTCATCAATTTCTTCATCATCTGCAGAGCTAGTTGGCATATAAACATGTACTACTGTTGTAGGCATGGGCTTTGTGTCTATCTTGGCCACAGTAATGCGTTCACTATGCTGTTTGTAGTAGGTTACCCGCATTCCTATTTTCCTATTCATTATTAAACCTATTCCTGCATTACCCCTATTTGATTTTGTATTTATAACCCTGTATTCACCTGACCAAAAGTCTTGTTTTTCCTGCCACCGAGCTTCACTAATTCCCACTATATCTAACTTTAACCTATCCATTTCCGTTTTTAAATTTTCTAACCTACCTGCCCGATTAAGGGATCTAACATTCCACGCTCCGATCCGTAGAATGCCAGTTTTCTTTCTCCTGATAACGACGTCCTTTTGAGTAGTCCCCGCCCGGAGATCCGAATGGAGGACTATTTTACCTCCGGACTGTTTTCCCAAGAGGACGCCATCATCATTTAACCATACAGTAAAGCTGCATGCATTCGGGAAAAATTGCTGCTGCAATTTCCCCTTGCTTTCAGCCGTTCGCAGTACCAGCGCAGCAACGCCGTTTTGGTTAATGTTACAAGGCCAGATCAGTCAATCATCCAGACTGTTGCCCCTGCAACTACTCTTCAGGAACCACACGATTGTCTGGCCTGAAACGGTTACACTTATCGTTGTCAAAGCTATGTTGCGTGCTGCGGTATCCGGAGGCACTGAAAGCACCATAGTAGAACACAGACGAAGCTTCTAAGTTGATGTAATAGCCAGTAAGAAGCAGTACAATTCAAGCTTTAGTTATCGATTATCGAGTTTTAAGCAGGCTTTTGTGTCTTGGACATGAGCTAAGACCTTACGATTTTGCATGAAGGGAGGTCTACCAGCCACGTTGCACGGGAGAGCGTGAAAAGTATTCATATGTAGTAAAAACCTGAGAAATCCGCCCGTTTTGGTCTTATGCTATCGAATCGACTTAAAGCCAGATCGTCTCTTTGGCCGCTCTTCTCTATGAAACGGTTACACTTATCGTCTACAACGCTATGTTGTTTGCTGCGGTATGCTTACACACTAGAAGCAAAATTGTAGAACACAGAAGAAGCTTCCAAGGTAATGATATAGACAGGAAGAAGCAGTACTATTCAAGTTTTAGTTATCAATTATTGACTCCTAAGCCGGCTTTGCTGCCTTTGACATGAGCCAAGAACTTACAATTTTGTATGAAGGGAGGTCTACCAGCAACGTTTCACGGGAGAGTGTGAAAAGTGTTCATATGTAGTAAAAACCTGAGAAATCCGCCCGTTTTTGTCATTTGCTATCGAATCGACTTAATGCCAGATCGTCTCTTTGTCCTCTCTTCTCTATGAAACAGTTTCACTTATCGTCTGCAAAACTATGTTGCGTGCTGCGGCATGCGGAAACACTAAAAGCACCATAGTAGAACACAGAAGAAGTTTCTAAGTTGATGTAATAGACTATAAGAAGCAGTACAATTCAAGTAATCAGAAACATTGAAATTAAGTAAGTCCAAATGTTCAGATTGGTTTTTTAGGTCCGATTTTCTCAACAACTTGGTGATCAAACCAGTATATCAGTCCGGAACAAGGACAAAATATTTCCACACTTCTGGAACGAAGGCACAAACGTTTTGCCCAAAATAGTCATTTTTTGTTAACTTGCAAGTATGTGTGAAGGAAGGAATTGGTGTGTAGTCTAGTCAAGTAACCACTCCAATTTTACCTGAATGATAGAATGAGATACTGTTATACAGTAGCTTCCAGAATTCAGAAGGTTACTGAAGTGTATCTAAAAAAAAAGAGGAACTATCCAATATTAAAAACTCTTGTGTCACGAATAATATATATAAAGCAATTGATTTAGTAACAGATGTTGATGAGAACTCAGAGCTTGTATGTATGAAACGTAAAAGGAGACCTCTGTAGGAAAAACAAATTAAGTTTTCGAAAAAACCAAGTGATTTTGTAAAGAAACGAAGACTTTCTCTTCTTATGATTCACTTCTGTTTTGACATTCGATGTACTAAGAGGAGGGTTGCCGAAATTCCTACGTCTTATTTTTTTTATGGAATAATAAGATTATCATTCATAAATATCGGTCTCTGCAGTTATTGTAGTGAACCTTTTAATACTACCGCTCTGAACTACTTAAATGATTTTATACTTTTTAGGTAGATGTATCATGAAATTGTGGTCACGTTATTTGAAAGCAAGATGAACGACATACTTAAGCGGCACATTGCGATAAGCAATTATTCTCCATAGGTCGGACCTGAAGGCCTGTTTTCAGGAAGACCAGTAGATCATCGACAGCAGTGTCGTGCAGTCAACGAGCCTTAAAACAGCGGTTGACGATGGTGTTCAGTAACACCAGGATCTCATACATTGAAAGAATGTAACAGAGTTTGCATAGAGGGTAAATAATAGTAATGGTCCAGTAGATTACAAAGGTTAATTATATATATATGCGCGTACGGATACTGCCACAGGAAGGACACGTTACAAATATGATGCCACGGTGGGGTTAAACTCATAATTATGCGCAGATTATTTTTTTTCATTTATTTGAATATTTCTCTCACTTTTAACTACCCATAAGGAAAGAAACGTTACAGTGGACGCTAGTGTGCCATCTTTCTTGCTGAAGTGGAATATCGCGTTTATTAAATTTTCTTGATAGCTTAACTGAAACTGTTTTCCCTATCCCAGCGAATTGCTGGAAAGTCCGCCCTGAGAGTTCTCTGTCGACTTGTAGATTGTGAGTCTGTCTAATATCCAGAAGTGATCCACGTCGATTGCTGGTACGGAGGGCGCTAGAGTAGATTACACGTGGTATCTGTCACACGATGTTACCCATTAACGCTCGTAACATTGAGTGCCGCACTTCGGGCTTGTGGCGTGAGGCTTTCTTTTCACCTTCGAGCACTGGCGTCGCTACAGCTGTTGGACGTGTCTGGAGTGTGTTTGTAAATATGGCTTCAAAGTTAGTTTCGTCGAATTTTTAAAAATAAAGTAGCTTGGGCTATGGGTGGGAGGGGGGGGGGGGACATAATGCATGCTATCATTTGTGTGTTGATGGGAGGTGGAATATACTGCACTCGACTTCATGTCCACAATCACAGCTACAGCCATCCATCCCTACATCTGGAAACATACATGCAGCAAGCCGGAATAGAGGATGTGGTCACACTCAAAAATTCTTTCTTAGCTTTCCTTTCTACTTTGTCTGTTTTTAGATTCTGGATGCGACAAATTAAAAAGCGCTTCATCTGTTTCGAACTTTGTATTAATTTTGCCGTTGTGGTAACACTATTTAAAATTAAAAATTGTTCTTATAGTCCCCATAAAGTGTACTAAACGTTTATTTACCTTCACATATTCCACCTTCATCGGTTTATAAATCGCTTGACACGTTTCTGAAATTATTTTGGTTGATTACAATGTGATATTAATGTGCCGTGTCATAAACCAGAGTAGCTGTCATGTATCAAGAAATCGCAGTGACACAGTATATTCTTAGAAATGCTGTATGTCCAGAAAACATTCTGTTTTGTAACATGAGAATCCACGTTACTGAGCAAATACTGAAATAATCTCATCCATTCATAAGTAATTTATATGTTAAGACTTGAATTCCTCCTCTTGTAGCTCTCGTAACAAATTTTGCTGAATTCTTTTACTATCTTGACGTAATACCTAGGGCTTCATTCAAGTGTTTACTGTTTCTCTACCGCTTTTCTTCCAAATACACACACAATGCAATTGTGGTGTTTGCAAGAGTGTAAGAAAGAAAGCTGACGCAGTTTGTGTATCAAATTTTAGGGAAAATTTGTAAGAAGCTTTCAAACACAATAGTAAAATTCAAAACGGTGGTAAAGTGGCAGCGTTGTAAGGAACAACTTTTGTTCTTACTGTGTGTTATTTGGAATGGTTGACGGTTGATCGCGTAAGTGGGGACTAGGCGAAGAGGCATCAAAATTTTATTTCGAATGCTAAAAAGGACCAAGGTTCAATTTCACATGTTACAGCAACTGTTAAATACAATCAGCTAAGCACAGTAAGAATTGACCATGCTCTTTCACAAGCAGCACGATTGGAACATTGAAACACAACGAGAAGGTTACAGAAACAGAAGCGGAATAGATGCATTACGACTATCTGCTTTTCAGCATGGCAAAAGTTGTCTCCGAACTCGTGAGGAATCTGAGGCATGAGTGAATAAAATTTTTAGAACTTCTGAAATTCTTCGCTGGATACGAACACTCACGAAAGATTATTTAGCATCATGGAGTACTTGAAGCCACTTTCTGACAATCATTTAACAACTTGTATTATGGATGTTGTTAAAGAACAGATTTCAAGTGAAGTTAAAATAATCCTCTAGAGCAAGTTTCAAGTGAAATTAAGTCCTTTGTCAGTACAAGCCGACGAAATAACGGATGTCTGAAGTAAGCTATTAGTAATTTTTCGTTTTGCAAATAAGGAGAAATATGAGATGGATGTGGTTTTATGACTTAGCTAAAAACTGGTGTGCACAAGGCATAGCCACTGTTTAGCTGCAAGTGCTAAGCAGTTAGAATATTGATAAAAACAAACTAGTATCGCAAACATAAGACGGCTGTAGTGCAATAACACGGAAAAATTGTGTACATCCTATAGTGAAAGAGGCACACCCTCGTGCAGTCTGTATCCACTGCTGTGCACATCAGTTGGACCATCCTCTATGCTTCTAAAAATTACGCAATTAAAATTTTTTATAGCAAACCAGTATTTCACGAATCATAGCCGTTGTGGTAAAACAAGTTAACTTCAGGGGGAAGGGGGATTTAAATTATAAGGTCCTTGCGAAACAAGGTATTTTCATTCACACGCTGTTAAAACCATTTTTCTTCACTACACGGACATGAGCAGCATTGAATGTGAAATACAAGCAAGACTGGGATTATATTTCTTTACATCGACCAATTGGGCTAAATTGTATACTTGATCACCAGACTTCTCTTTTTCTACTGCAGGTGTACAAATAGATTTTCCAGCATACCAGTATCTTGTTCGACATTTTGCAAAGTAAATCTGTAAGCCTGAAATAGAAAACTGCATTAAGGCTAGTGAGAGACTAATATGTATGAAACGCAAAGTGGAAGGTAAGAAAGAGCCTTACAATTTCAGCAGGAGTATTTGAACTAGTGTAACGAAACAGAAATATGTATTTAGAAATGGAGAAGGCTAGTATTAGAGGTAATCGACACAGTAATAGTAAACACGGAAACTAGATTCCAGGACTACCGTGAAACAATTTCCCTATGCGTAATGTTGAAAAGCTACTTAAAATGTATCCTTTGACAATGAGAAACTGAAGAGAAGAAACTTTATTTACAGCAGTGAGGATAAATGTCTGGAGCTTCATGACATCCTTCAGTCCATTGTAAACAATTGATTTAAAAAACGTGTTCTCCGGAGGAGTGTAATGACTGTCGTTGCTTCTTGCAATTCCACGAACCACCGTGTCTTGCAAAACAAGCGTGAGTACGTTGAAACGCGTTGAAGCCTACTTCCACAACACAATGACAAATGACACTGTCAAGCATCACTGTGTTGGCTGTAGAGAAGAGAACTCCGAAATCAAATCGACAGGATTTCATATCTCTCGTCACCGGTCTACGCCCAGGAAAAAGGGCTGCAGGATAGAACTTTATAAAAAGGTGTGAGGGTGTATTAATAAGTATTATATCCTGATGAATGTATAGCTGTTAAATGCTTTTTGCATTTGTTTATAACAATTGCTGTAGTAATTTGTCTTACGAAGTATGTAAGTTACTTTCGCATTGTTTATTGGAATTGATAACGTTTATGTCAACGTCTTTTATTTTGCTTAACCGTGCTGTACTTCTTCAGTCAAGTATAAATCGCTTTGCAGGGAAATGAATCACTTTAGTCAATTGTAGGGATACAACAGCCCTGAATTAGAGGTGCGCTCAAACCCTACCATTGGCTAGAAATCGTAATGTAGCGAGATGTTTCTCCTCGGAGCTTACAACCTATGATGAATTCATTTTTGGTTAAAAACGGTTTGATGCTCAGCAGTTCTTAAATAATTACGAATATCATTAGCTACCGTCTAAGTAACAACGTAGTTAAATTTCATTCCTGCAATTAGTCGCATCTTTGCCTTGGTTTGAGTAACAAGGCCAGAAAATCCTAGATAAATGCTGGCAAACTCCAGTTTCTGTTCCTTTGTAAAACCAACCGGAATCGCGTAGATATTTATCATACGAACAAATCACATGAGGCACCGTGATTGCGTTGTGCAAGCGGTTACGAAATTGGTCCGTTGGTCGGTCGGCCGACAGATATAATAGTGCGTGTGGAGGGGCCTTAGCAGAACGATTTTCAGTGCAGCCCAGTCCCGTTCGCGCCATATTTACACACCTTTTGTCGTAGTTAGCAGACTAAGCATAAAAACCAAAACTTCGAGGTAAATGGAGACCCCCCCCCCCACTACAGGTCCAGGGGTTGGAATAGACCCGAGGTATTTCCGCCTGTCGTAAGAGGCGACTAAAAGGAGTCTCACGTTTTGGCCTATATGTGGTGGTCCCCTCTATGAATTGGCCTTAATTTTTCAAAATTTTCCCGAAGAGCGAGCCAATTTAGGAAGGACGCCTTACATGGAGTATAGCATTCATGTGCTCAGACTTACCGCATCCTTTGTCGACGTGGATCTGCACTTCTGCTCATTCTCCTACTGTTGGGCGAGGCCACCCTCCTGGGTGCGTATTTTTCCATAAACTGTGCAGTATCGTTTTCTATACCGACGATTATAATGGACTTGTTCGCTTGGTTGCACCTGACATCTAGCACGGTAGCTTGCCCATTGTAGGGGGGCCGCTATGTACCCTGTCAGTTGTAGCCCTCTGACCACACCCTCTGATGCCTGTGCCATTAACTCCCCATGTATGCCCAGTCACGGTATTTACTCGCTTATGACAAGCTGGGGATGTTTCTGTAACCACAAGAGCTTACATATGGTCGAGGGTATCATATTTTACAGGGACCTTATTTTGCAGTCTGACGATGAGCTGCGCGCAAATTTGGAGTGGCGCCGTGTTCATTTCGTCCAGCGTGTCCACTGGGGTCCGAGGTATAATCAGGTTGCCACCGCTGCTTTCGTCTTGGCCTTCGAGGGTGATACATTGACAGAGAAGGTCAACGTGACGGTCTAATACTGTGTTGTAAAGCCCAATGTTCCTCACACGATGCGGTGCGTTAAGAGCTGCAAGTTTGGACATATACAGCTGTACATCCAGCGTCACATGTCAAGATTCTGGATGCCCTTCACATCCCAATACTACATGTGCCACGCCTCCAATCTGTCAAACTGTGGAGAGTATCATTCGCCTTGCTCACTACACTGCAGGATTCTCCAGAAAGAAAGGAAAATCATGGACTAAAACACACTGGACAGAATGACCTACACTGGGGCTAAGAGAAAATTTGAATGCCTGCATCCTGTGCCTGTGACATTGTACCACGACTGTTGTAACATCGGCGTAATACGATCAGCTCTGCCAATCATAGCCACCTCTCAGAGCCAAAAGATGTTCCTTGATGGTGGAGGGCATTTCCCTCCCTATTGCTCCTGCACCACCTACTTTGGAAGCAACACTCCTCCAACCATCGGGGACATATGCTTCTCCATCTTGGAAGGGAACAGAAGTCTTCCTCGCTTCTCTCGCTAGGAAGGGGTCCCCTTCCCAGGTTTCTCCTAGTGGGAAATTTGACACCTGCCAGTGACTGAAGAGCCCAAAAGCAGCTTGTAGAAGGGCTTCACGCTCATTCTCAGTCCAGGAGACTGAATCAGTGAAGTTCTCCCAGCCAGGGAAACCCAAGGTGCAGTGAGAGAAATCCAAAAATAAAACCACTAGGACCAAGCTGTGTGTGTGTGTGTGTGTGTGTGTGTGTGTGTGTGTGTGTGTGTGTGTGTGTGTGTGTGAGGGTCTGGCGGGATATAGGTCCTCAGTAAATGCATAAATCACCATCCCATGCACACACACACACACACACACACACACACACACACACACACAGACATGACGGTTATAGACTGCTCAGAGTCACATGCTGCCGCCGGCTTATTGCCTGAGGCATAAACCACTTCATTGAATGTTCCATGCTTTCACAGTGTCACGATGACGTCATTCTATAGTGGAATTACAGACCTTATTCCACCACCTGGATGAGCTACGGCAACAGTTGGGCTTTACACCTGCTATCTGTATTGCCCTCCAGGAAAGCTGGTTTTTGACAATGCGGACCCTCTGCCCTCCATGGCTAAACAGATATTACAGTAACTGTAGCGGCTACAATAGGGTGTCAGGTGGAGTTTTCGTTTATGTCCTAAACTATCTGTAGTGAACCTGTGCCCCTTCAAATCCCCCTTGAAGCTGTGGCTATCAGAATAGGGACGATGGAGGATCTTACTGTGCAATATATACCTTCCTCCAGATGGTGTCGAACCCCTAGATGTATTAGCTGCACTGATTGGTAAAATCTCCGAAAAGTGGGAAAGGTTTAGGGAGTTAATCAACCATAACCCCTTGTGGGTTGTCACTGTGCTTATTTGCCAAGACAGAGATGTCGAATCTTTGTCTCAGTTCGACCTCCGCCTCTTAAATACTGGGACTGCTACACATTTCAGTGTGGCTCGTGGTAGTTACTCAGCCATCGATTTGTCACTTCAAACCCCAAGACTTCTCCCATCAACCCACTGGAGAACACGTGACGACCTGTGTGGTTGTGACCACTTCCCCATCTTTCTGTCACTGCCCCAGTATCATGCTCATGGACGGCTGCCCAGATTGGCTTTAAACAAGGCGGAATGGGAATCTTTCACCTCTGCTGTCACCGTTTAATTTCCCCCACACAGTTACATTTAAGTGATGGTTGAGCAAGTTACTACAGCAATTGTTTCTGCAGTAGAAAACTCAATCCCTCGTTCTTCATGGTGCTCAAGGCGTAAGGCAGTCCCTTGGTGGTCGCCGGAAGATGCTGGAGTAATTAAGGAGCGCTGGAGATCTCTACAGTGGCATAAGCAGCACCCTGCCATGGAGCACCTCATACAGTAGCCTTTAAATAGCTCTGTGCCCGCGTTTGGCAACTTATCAAACGACGGAAGCAGGAAAGTTGGATGAGATACATCTCGACCATTAGACGCCATACGTCACCTTCCCACGTCTGGGCAAAGATCAATCATCTTTTTGGGTACCAGACCTTAACAAGTGTTACTGGTGTTAGCGTAAATGGCGTGTTATCTACAGACACAAACGCGATTGCCGAGCACTCTGCCGAGCACTCTGCCGAGCACTCTGCCGAGCACTCTGCCGAGCACTCTGCCGAGCACTCTGCCGAGCACTCTGCCGAGCACTCTGCCGAGCACTCTGCCGAGCACTCTGCCGAGCACTCTGCCGAGCACTCTGCCGAGCACTCTACCCTGGAAAATTACCCCCAGCCTTTCACACACTATAAATGCGGCGTTATAGGGTTCACTGTGGCGTGTATTGACTGAGGTGATGTTCTCGTCCAGCCGCAGTTAAAGTGGGAGGTCCTCAGTGCAATTGCATATTGCCCTGACAGAGCTCCTGGACATGATCGGATCCACAGCCAGATACTTAAATGTCTCTCATCTGACTACAAGCGATATCATCTCGTCATGTTCAACCGGATCTCGAGCAGTGGCGTCTTTCAATTGCAATTGCAAGGAACAACATCATTCCGGTGCTCACACCCTGTAAAAACTCGCTTGACATGGTTAGCTGTCGGCCCATTATCCTCACCAACGTTCTTCATAAGCTGCTGGAATGTATGGTATGTGGGCGGTTTTGTTGGGTCCCTTTAGTCACATGGCCTACTGGCTCCATATCGGGGTGGTTTCTGCCAGGGTCGCTCTACCACTGCTAATCTTGTGTCCCTAGAGTTTACCATCCAAACGGCCTTCTCCAGACGCCAACGCCTGATTGCTGTCTCCATTGATTTACGAAAACCATATGACACGACCTGGCGATATCACATCCTTGTCACATTGTATGAGTAGTGTCTCTGGGGCCACTCTGGATGTTCATCGGAAACTTCTTGTCACTCCATGTCCGAGTTGGTGCCTTCCATAGTACGACACATATCCAGGAGAATGGAGTTCCACAGTGCTCTGTATTGAGTGTCTCTATTTTTAGTGTCTCTATTTTTAGTGGCCTTTAACCATCTAGGAGCAGCTGTTTGTTGGACTCTCCATCTCACCTTCCCTGAATGCAGACGACTTCTGCATTTAGTACTGCTGCTCCAGTACTGGTGTTGCTGAGCATCACCTACAGGGAGCCATCCTCAAGGTGCAGGCATGGGCTATAGCCCACAGCCTCCAGTTTCCAGACGCAAAGTCGTGTGTCATACACTTCTGTCGGCGTCGTACCATTCATCTGGACCCAGAACTTTACCTTCATGACGATCCACTCACTGTAGTGGAGACACACACATTCTTAGGACTGGTTTTCGTTGCTCGATTGACTTGGCTTCCTCATCTTCGTCAGCTTAAGCAGAAGTTCTGGCAGCACCTCAATGCCCGCCGACGTCTGAGCAACACGAACTGGGGTGCAGATAGATCTACGCTGCTGTGGCTCTACGGAGCCCTTGTCCAATCACGAATTGACTATGGGAGTGTGATTTAGGGTTCGGCAGTGCCCTCAGCGCTGAATTTACTCGACCCTGTGCACCACTGTGGGGTTCGATTAGCGACAGGAGCGTGTAGGATGAGTCTGGTGACCAGTGTACTGGTGAAGGCTGGGATCCCTCCATTATAAATTAGACGTGCAAAATTGCTCGCCAGTTACATTGCACACATTTGTAGTTCTCCTGAGTATACAAATTACCCTCTCCTTTTCCCTGCCCACGGCATTCCACCCCCCACAACAGCAACCCAAAACCAGGGGGTTAATGATTACGGTTTGCATTCGATTGCTTCTGTCTGGAGTCCTTGCCTGTTCTACCTCTCCTCGAGGTCCATTCACGTACATCTCCATGTTGTAAGCCTCAGCCACAGCTTTGTCTAAACCTTTCACGTGGCCCTAACGACTCCATTAACCTTGCGGCTCTCCACTGTCACTTCATCTCTATTCTTGACACGTACTGAGGCGACAAATTGGTTTACGCTGATGGCTCGATGGCTGATGCTCTCGTCAGCGTCGCGTATGTCCATGGAGGACATAATGAACAGCATTCCTTCCCGATGGCTGCAGTTCTTCCACGGCGGAGCTGTTGGCTGTATCTTGAGCTTTTGAGCAGATGTGTTCATGCTCTGGGGAGTCGTTTCTGTGTGCCAACTCCTTGAGCAGCCTACAAGGTATCGACCAGTGCTCTCCTCGTCATCCGTTGGTAGCGATCATCTAGGAGTTCATCTACGCCCTGGAACGGTTCGGTCGTTCATTGGTGTTTCTCTGGACCCCTGGTGACTTCGGAATCCCAGGCATCAAACTTGCTGAGAGATTGGCCAACAGGCTACGTGGAAACCACTCATGGAGATCGGCTTCTCTGCAACTGACAAGCTTGCTGTACTACGCCGCAAGGTTTTGCGGCTTGGGAGACGAAAAGGCATAACCTCAGCATGCACAACAAACTGCGTGCCACTAAGGAGACTTCGAATGTGTGGCAATCCTCCATGTGGGCCTCTCGTATGGACTCTGCGGTTCTCTGCCAGCTCCGCATTGGCCCCGCTTGTGTGACACATGGCTGCCTCCTGCACCGTGATTACCTACCTCAGTCAGTTTCGGTGTGGCGCCCGGCTGACGGTGGCCCATAACTTGGTGAGCTGTCCTCCTTTGGCTGCCCTGTGACGGACTCTTCAGCTACCGGACTAGTTGTGACTTCGTAGGCTTTCCCGGCGTAATAAGTCTTGAAAATCTCTTCGGGTTTGCTGCCGGACTAGTTGCCATTAATTTCAACTGAAAAAGCCTCATTGGCTAATTTAGGTTTAAGTTTTATTCGTGAGGGTGGGTTTTATCATTCTTTATAAGTTTCAGCTCTAAAGCTTGTGTGGTGGATGTTTTCATGTGTCGCAGAGTGGCTAGCTTTTTCCTTTTTGTTCTCGTGGTGGGTCAGCCACGATCATCTGCTCATGTTTTTATCTGTTCTATCTTGTTTCTTGCTCCTCTGTGGCTTTCTTTTCCTGTTTTGTCCATGGTAGTGTTGATTGTCCTGTTCTTCTCCTGGTTCCTCCATTCTCCTGTTACCGTGCTGTACATCTCTTTTATTTCCCCTGTGTAATAATTTTGTTGGGAACGAGAGACCGATGACCTCACAGTTTGGTCCCTTCCCCCCTCTTTCAAACCAACCAACCTAAATGGAGGAAACCTGTAGTAAGTGGTTGACAAGAATGAATATTTTTAGACCATTTGGATGTGTATTACGCTCTCGTATTATACACAAGCAACGGAAAATTTTATCCATATGTTACGCAAGTTTCATCGGAGTTCCTCGTCCGTGTAAAATCTGCAAATGTAGCACAGCATAGAGGTTAAATGAAAAGAACCGAAAATTTTTTAGCGTTTAGTGTTTCTGAAGTGTTTGCAGTAAGAGCTGATAGCGGAAAATGAAAGTATGACGTTGTTACGTAGGATTACATTGCTTTATTGTTAAAAACCATTTCATTGCTTGTAGTTTAGGTAGAGAATTTGTGTTCACATTGCCATCGAGGGCTTAGATGTAGGCTAATTGCTCTCGTGCCGTCGAAATCAAAAGAGACGCCTTTACAATATTAAAGGCTCAATAACTCGCGTTGAATATTTGTAGAGTTCAACTCATACTTAG
Source organism: Schistocerca gregaria (assembly GCF_023897955.1). Classification (NCBI taxonomy): domain Eukaryota; kingdom Metazoa; phylum Arthropoda; class Insecta; order Orthoptera; family Acrididae; genus Schistocerca; species Schistocerca gregaria. The sequence goes on along the minus strand of NW_026061863.1, from coordinate 2,276,063 downwards.
TTGACACATATATCGTTCGGAGCTAGGTGGCCTCTCTTTACAGGTTGAAAGAATTCTCTTGCTTAACGTAAATTTCATTCCCGGAATATTTCCGAAATCCTCATTTTCAGGATGTTACCTTTAAACTTCCGTGCAAGCGCGCAGCCAGTGGTATCGGGTTTTCTGTATGAATCGTTGTCTTCACTGCTGCGTATTCCTTTGCTATTGTAATTTTGCAGAAGAAATTTTGTAACACAGATGAAGTGACGTCTTTGATTTCACATTACGTGTATTAACGAAGCGCAAGTCAACCGTGTGGAAACATTTAGACGTAGAAATGTAATCGTAATTTGATGATAAATTAACCATTTTAGTCTGTTGTACTAAACTGATAATGAATTAGTGTTTTTCAAAGTAGAGAACAGCCAGAAAATATTATGTATGTTACAGAAGTTATTCCGAAGTACCGGTCGGTGCGCATTATTCTGCCGTTTTGGGAAAGGTGAAGTGTGCGCGGTGACAGTTGCTCGCCTGTGACATCCGCCTCTCGTGCTAAGACAGGTTTCCTTGGGTGCAGAAACGTGTTGCAGCGTGCTGCGGAATACGGTTGCGTCATTCTGTGTGACGCTGGCTGCGTGGTCCTGCGTGAAACGTCTACCAAAGTGCGGGGAAAAAAAAAGAAAAAAAGTGGCGGCGCGTGTTGTTCTCACTGTCCTTTGGAGAACGTCCATCTACCTCTATAGTCTTCAGGTTTTCTGCACACTCACTGTGTGTAGGTAGATACTGGATTAGCCAACAGAAATAGCGTTGGCGAAAATTCGGCTAAGTGCCCACCACGAAAAAGCCACAACTCCAGTCCATGGGCAGAAACCGAAAGTTAAACTACCGAGCGTTCGGGTTTCTTGCGTGTCTCGTTCGGGAGAGTCTAAAATTTCTTTCTAGTTGTTTTGCCTCCATAACACTGAAAATATCGGGTCGGAATAAATATCTTGGGCTGCTTTCAGGTGTGAACTTTTAACGGAAAATCAGCGATATGGCGTAAATAAAGTCCGGATATTAAATACGGGCTTGATGGCAGTTTTCTGAGTCCGAAAAAGTCGCTGACCCACGACTACTTGAGTCAATACATTGTGTTCAGTAGGCGTCTTATAGAGAAGTGGTCAACATAATGTGTAGCAATCTGCAAGAAACATGCCAAGCGGAATTCATGTTGAAAGGTTCGCACACGAATATCTCCTACATCAAGCCACTCACAAAACTCGAACTTCCACAAAATTCTCAGCACTGCAGTCGCTTTTCGTCAGCAATGAGAGAACCGATCAACTGCGCGAATTTAATAATTTTCAACTACAAATTTGATTCTTGAGATTTAACAAACGTTAACCGGAATACGGCTCCAAGGCGACTATATCGTCTCCTAGATCTAAGGCGCAAAGCCTAATCAAAGGCGCGGCGAATACTGAATTCCTATTGGCGACGCAATCATTACAAGATGACAACTAGTAATAATTTGCTACGTTATAGTGGTATTTATAATTAGACGACTGTGCATGATAGCGATACGACAACTACTCTCTAACACCTTTTCTTAATTCATTTAAAATATGCTATGGAAATGCAGAAGCATTTAAGCTTTTAGGAGGAGTTGGTTTTTCTCGATACTCGCCGTTTACCACGTCTCGTCTCCTAACCTGTGTCGTACGACATACTTGTATACTCAGCTTCAGTGGTACACGTCGATAACGTGAGGAAACATTTTGGCTAATAGCCAGTAACACTGAAGTACAAATTAATATAACATGACGAGGAATTTTAGGAAGCCAACATTCGAGATGTAGAGGTGGTGAAACTTTTACCTTTATACTTTTTGTGAGGGGGAGGTGCGGCGGTGAAGGGAGTAACAGTTTCGGAAAAGAATTTAATTGTTTTTGCAATCCGTTGGAGGTCGGTGGGTGCCACAGTTTACCCTTTACTGGCGCGACACGAGTTTCAGTGGGCTGTGATCAACAGTTTGCTTCTACACGCACGACAGCAGTAGCGGAAGCAGCTAAAGCAAAACATGCAGCTCTGTGATCGAGTGGAAAACCTGTTCGTTTTGGCAGTCAGAAAGTACATCGAAATTATGGAAGAGGAATACTGAATATTACCGGAAAGGGTATTCACAAGTGTTATGCAGCCAATGTTCATAAAACGCGAAGGACGGGGCATAACATTTCAGTAACAAAATTGCTCGACGATGCGGAGAGACAAAAGGTCCCACAACTTCACAACACAGACTTAGGTCGCTTTGAGTCGGTATCTACGGCAACAACGGTGTAAGACAGTGACAAATTCGAAAGATAAGGAAACCAGTTTAGAGAGCAAGAACAGCGTATCATCGGTCTCTGGGAATCGAACGAAATGAAATTCACTTACGTAGAGAACAGAAGGCGGAATGCTGATATTAGAAGGCAACAGCGGAAAAATACTGAAATTCGGACATCGTTCTAAGACTATTCGTTGTAACAAGGAACATGAACTTCCATCCTCCCTGTTAACAATTCTGGAACAAATGGAGAATCTGTTTTGTGTCGCAATACTTGGGTACCTTTGCTTGATAATGAACTCAGGCACTCGTGGAGAGCTGAACAAGTGCTACAAACTCTTCATAACAGTAAGTTATTTGTGGACATCGTCACCGATAAGAACAGGATGCGTTACACGACAGAGCGAACACACTTTGCCGAAGAGGTTATCAGAATAGTGTGTACAGCAGTCACGATTTGGAACAGACCGTTACAGGATCCGGGATCGATGCGGTGAAGTTTTCCAATCTTTCGTGGCCCTGCTGTGAGAAAATAGGCGCATCTCGCACGTAGACCCACATACGAACTACCTGGATCGCCCGTTTGGTGCCCTGAAGAGTTGGTTTGCCAACTGAAACTCTAGTTCGTAAGTGAGTAAGTGGACAGATGTGAGCTCTGTTGACACTGTGCTGTTGGCTTTTGTGTCACTGGGGGCTTGAGTCACTGGGTCGACAGATTGACCATATTTCGTACTGACAGGATACCAAAATTCCCTTCTCGCGGGAGAGGGTCTGTGCAGCGATAGCAGCAACGAAGAGGAATCACGTAGACATGGCAACGAGCGCGTGGAAGTGCTAAGAGGCTAGAGGGAAGAGTGCCTTCAGTATGGAAAAAGATAATTTTACCAAATGGCAGAAAATGGGTCAGCAATATGGGAAGCTCGGTGGCCTGTATGCCTGCTAAAGACTTCGTGCAGTAAGACATTCCTGTAAGGCTGCGGTCACGTCGACGACGGTATCTGTGCATTTTACATCGACCGAAGATCTTTCCAAACCAGTAAGTCGCTACGTGCGCGGTCACAGGGTAGCCGATGTTACCGCCCGATCGTGCACATTTCGGATAATTGCTGAAATTCATATGTTTTTCTTGGCATATCGGCCGACATTATATGAAGCAGACTGCAAGAAACAGATCGGTAAGAGGCGTTTGTGCCATTTTGTGAATGAAAAGTCATCGGGATATATTTTGGTATCAATAGATTGAAATCTCAGCTTTGTCGGAAACCACCCGTAGGATAAATCATTATCGGGAATTGTAAGTGTAACTTTACTTTTTAACGTCAAAGAATCTGTTAGAGAGGGATGCTGCATCTCACGGTTAGTTGCTTTAGTGGATATATCTTGGGCTGTGATAAGTGGACAAAAGTTGCATAGCTATTATTACTACTGCTACCAACTGGGGCTATGTCGGTAGTGTGATGGTTGCATGAAGGGGTTTCAGATGTGTGTGTTTCTTCATTTTTCAGTCTGTAGGTGAGCACAACATCAAATAAATTCGGCAACACATTAACTGTAATCTTGCTGTTAAAGGTTACCACGAATCATCGAGAATATATTGTACCGAAGACTCGTACGTGACTCACTTTCGGATAACGGAAGATGATTTTCAACACCAGCAGAGGTGTGATTAGGATCTAATAAAATCCGACAATCTGAGGGTGCAGTTCTGGCTAACGTAAAACGGGAAATTACACGACTGTATTTGCCATCTGGCGTTTACATCTTTCCAATACTGAGACCTATACGACGTTCTGACAAGTTCTTGTCACGTGTTGCATGCTATTCAGGCTACAATGCCCTGAAGATTAAAAAGCTACTTATTCCACTCCTGCGACCCACATAAAGTACGACTAAGGATTGCATTTCTTCCATACCGAATTTTGGAGCTACGCTTCGTTCAACCCCAGCGGGTTTGGGGTCAGAATAGGCCCAAGGTATTCCTGCCTGTCGTAAGAGGAGACTAAAAGGAGTCCCTCCCCCTCAAGGGGGTAGTTTGCGACTGTGTCCGGAGACGAACGGTTCAACGACTTACGTTTGATGTCATTTTTGTTTTTGGATTATTCTGGTTTCTTCCTCCCTTTCTTTGTTTTTCTTTCATTTCTTTTTCCTTCCATTCCTTTTCATTCCTTTGTTTTCCTTCCTTTGTTTTTCTTTCCTTTGACCTTCTCCCTCCATCACTGTATTCCTTCCTTTTTTCCTTGCATTCTCCTCCTCCTCCTATTTCTCGCCTTCTCCTCCTTCTCATCCTCATCATCACTTTCTCCTCCTCCTCCTCCTCCTCCTCCTCCTCCTCCTCCTCTTCCTCGACTTGCCCTTCCCTTCCTCGACTTCTCCTCCTCCTCCTCTTCCTCATCCTCGACTTCTCCTCCCTCCCTGCCTCCTCCTTACCTTTTTGTCCGCCCTATTGTCTCCAGCTCAGCGTTTAAAACAGTCTGTCCTTTCCCTCCCTCTCTCCCTTTTTTTCTATTCTTCTTTCCTCCCTGTGCGTGCCTGAAGGCCGACCCACGCATTCACACGCATAGCTGGTGACGGCGTAATGCGTAATTCCGTACGCCCTGGGTAGGCACGTAAGGTTCACACGTACCCCCTGGTAAAGGCCAGGCCCGGGTAGGGATGATCGCCTGAGCTGACACCTTCTGACTATGCCGATTGTTCCCTCAGTCCATTTCTCGGGAAGTGTGACCTGAGGTGTAAACATTCACCTAAGGCAGGAGCACCCTCTGGGAGGGTCCCAACAAGGAAGGAGCACGCCATCTGAGATTGTGGCAATCATAGGGGATTCATCCGCAATGAATTCTTCTTCTTCTCCTTCTCCTCTCTCGACTTCTGCCATAAAAACGGAAACATGACCGGCCACCAGTGACAAAAGTACTGCCGCCTGCCCCAAAGTTTCTCGTAGTTTCTAGATCTGAGGATGAAAAAGATTTTTCATCTGTCAACCCCTTCGTTATTCATAATTGCGTAGATGTCATAGGTGGATCTGACAAGTCTTGCACCAGGATGCGTAACTGTACCTTGTTGTTGGAAACTGAGAGCGCCTTTCAGGCACAAAAACTCCTTCGCGACACACTCCTGTACACGTTCCCTGTCCAGGTGGGGGCTCACTGCACTTTGAATTCATCTCGTGGTGTGGTATCTACTAGATCACTTGATGGATTGATTGACGAGGAGATTCAGTCTTTCCTCGCTGAGCAGAGCGTGACAGCTGTCCATAGGGTCATGAAAAAGGTCGACTATGACCTTGTAATGACCCAGACAGTTTTCTTGCCCCCCTATGGGGTCCACAACTTTTTTGTGGATACGTGTGTGGCGAGCAAGGGGCCCTGAGCTATTGCAGCCTTCTTTCTCTCCAGGGCTGCATTTCCTTTCATTTCCCCTCCTTTCCCCTCCTTGTTTCTTTCCCCTCGCCCTCTCCTCTCCCTCTCTTGGCGGCCTTGCTTAAGTTGGCCCCTGCTAACCTCCTGGTTCTGTTGGTTTTACAATTTGGCTTTGTTGCATAATCAGCTCCTCCTATTGGCATTCCCTGGTCCCCCTCTGGGGTTTGACCCCCATTCCTAAATTTTTGCTCCATAGTGTGAACCATTTGGGGAAGAGCACCTTACCTAGTGTCTCCTAGTACATTCCACCTTCTCTTTTACGTCGTTGTCTGATACTAGGTTGCATAGCCAGCACGGTAGCCAGCCCATGTGGTGGGGTTGCTATGTACCCTTTTGGTTGAGCCCCCTGAACACACAGGGATTACACTTCTGATACCTGAGCTGTGACCTCCTCATGCATGCCTTGGAGTGGTTGCTCGTCATGCTGGAGCATCGGAACTCCTGGCAATGTCGGCCATGCCAGATGGCCCTTGCTGTGGTTAGGTGGCACCTGTGAGGAGAGCCCCTGATCTGAGTTGGTGGTATCAGGGCGGACGCTATGCAAATGAAATGCATATGGGTCCAGAACTCTGGCTGTTCTTCTGCAGCTGTCTCTCAGCGTAGAACTGATTCTTAAAGTGCTTCTTCTCTTGCCCGCTTCGGCCTTCCCTTCCATGACTACCCCCTGGGAAGAGGGTCAGGCCCGTTGGCTACTGGCGAAGCACTTCCCCCGTTATCCAGTTTGCACCAGGACTGATGGGGATACTTTCACCAATACCAACTTTATATTTTGTGTAACACATGGAAGACAATTTTGGTGAAGTGGACTCCCTGATCAAGATGAGGTCAGGTTTGTTGCTGATCAAAATTGCTTCACTTGCCCAATCTATGGCCCTTTGTGCCTGTACCCATCTTGGATCAATGTGTATTTTTCACACGGTCCTCATCCTTCAAACTGATGAGGTACTTCGGGACAATCTCGGATGGCGGGGTGTTCAGATTGTTCGGCGTGTTCAGAAGGGTTCTAAAGACAGTCGTATTGATACTGGTGCCTTTATCTTGGACCCTGAAGGGGATACCCTGCCTGAAAAAGTTAAGATTATGTTTTATCGATGTGATGTGAAGCCGTACTTCCCACCACCTATGAGCTTGCGTTTTGGACACGTCTTCCTGCTGTTCACAGGCCCCTCTCTGTGGTGACTGTGGACGTCCACTCCATGTGTTACCCCTCCTGTGTGTGTAAATTGTCATGGTAGTCATTCTCCACGTTCACCCGATTGCCCAGTATATAAGAAGGAAAAGAAGATACAGGAGTATAAGTCCCTCGATTGATTAACCTACACAGAGGCCCGTAAGAAGTATCCAGGTCTTCAGCCTGTGTCCATGACATCTAGTTATGCTTTGGTTTCATCTTCACCCCTTCCTCACCCCCATCTCGGACCCCTCGCCTCCCCCCTCCCCTGCAGCTCCAGCACTTTCTTCTCTGGGCGGTGCTCCCCTCTCCAGCCGGAAAAGTGTCCCACTCCTTCGGCGTCTGCCGGTCAAGGCGCCTATTCAGGATGCCCCTTCCCAGCACCTTCCAGGCCAAAGCTCTGCTGCATCGTGACGACCGCGAGAGCCGCGGTCTGTCGGCCCCCAGGTTGCCCGGTCTTTCTGTTCGCGATATTGCAGCAGCTTGCTCCTTTATGCCACACGGCCCTCCTAGATCTCAAAGAGAAAAGAAGAAACAAAAGTCCGAGACAAAGAGCCTCTGGTGTCAGCAGAGGTCCTCGTGTTGAGTTTTATTCAGGGGTTTTTTATCGTATGATTTGAGTGTTTGTCCTTTTCTTTCCTGTATTGACTTGGGCCTTACGCCTGTGGTTTTAAACTGTGGGTTTTAATGTCATTTGGTGGTAGGCTTTTCCTTATTTTCATGGTCGGCCAACCACCTTCACACTCGGTGTGATTTTAGTTCCGTTTGTCTGGTCTTTGTCTGTCTTTCTCGTATTGTGTCGTCCCTTGTCTCAGTTCTCCGTTTTTAACGATTGACAGTTTTTATTTCGTGTGATTTTGTCGTGGAACAAGGGACCGATGACCTTAGCAGTCTGGTCCCTTCAATCCCACACCCAACCAACCAATCAGCAGAGGTCCCATCCGGATTCTGTCGTTCATGGATGTCGCCTCCTCCTTGTCGGTGACAGATGGTGACTGGGTGGTATGACTGGCTTTAGCCTGTTCAACCTCCATTGAAATCATTGTTCAGTGGTTATCCAATGGAACTGTAATGGATACTACCATCACCTTCAAGAATTGAAATCCCTTATTTCGTCTTACTCTGCAGCTTGTGTGGTTCTACAGGAATCTCATTTTACTGATGATCACTCACAGACCCTCTGTCGGTTCAGTGTTTTCTGTCGAAATCGGGTCGGACCCTCACGGGCTTCTGGTGGCGTTTGTACGTTGGTCCATACAGACATTGCTAGCAGGTGGATTCCTCTTCAAACTATATTGGAAGCTGTTGTTGTTAGGGTACACCTAGACTCTGAGGTCACGGTTTCCAATCTTTACCTCCCTGCTGACAGGACTCTTACACCTGCTGCCTTAACTGCCCTCCTTCAGCAACATCGTCTTCCCTTCTTCCTTTTTGGGGATTTTAATGCTCATCATCCCTTGTGAGGCAGTGCCTTTCCATCTAGACGAGGTCTTCTCATAGACCAGTTTATTGCAGACCACGACTTGTGCCTTCTTGATGATGGCTCTCCTAGTCATGTCAGTGCCGGTCATGATACCTTTTATGCCATTGATCTTTCTCTTTTCTTTGCACTCTCTCCTCCGTTCATTACACTGGTCGCCAAACGACGACCTTTGTGATAGTGACCATTTCCAGTTGATTATCTCTCTCCCTTCCCGCTCCCCAAATGACATGTTACCTTGTTGGTGTTTCCAACGCACCGATTGGCCTCTATAAACTAAACAGGTCTTGTTTTCTCCCTCTTTGTTGGGTTGTATTGATGACATCCTACATGACGTGTCTGACGCGATTGTTCGCGCTGCTAGCCCTGCTGTCCCGCGTTCATCTGGGCCATTAAGTCGCCGGCAAGTCCCATGGTGGAGTACAGCCATTGCCATTGCAATCCGTGATCGCTGTTGAGCTTTGCAACACCTTAAGGGGCACCCATCCGTAGCCAGACTTACTACCTTTAAACGCCTCTGCGCTAAAGCACGTTATTGAATCAAACAGAGGAAGTGGATATGTTGGGAACGATTCGTTTCTTTCCCTCTGTCACGAGTATGGGCTACACTTCGCTCTCTCCAAGGTTGCCATTGGCAGTCCACCCTCACAGGCCTTCACCTCCCAGATGGCCTTTGTACGGACCCATTAGCTTGTGCAGACTACCTTGCGACCCATTTTGCACTGGCATCAGCCTCCTATCCAGCTGCTTTCCTTCACCAGAAACTGATGGCTGAAGCTTTCATCTTATGTTTTACCCCTTGTGAGTCAGAATCTTAAAACAAACCTTTTACTGAATGGGAATTTCTTTCTGTTCTATCTTCTTCTCATGATACGGCCCCTGGCCCAGATTCCATTCATAACGAACTGCTTCAACATCTCAGTGCTCCACAATGACAACATCTTCTCCAGCTGTTTAACTGTATCCACTCCAGGGCGACTTCCCTTCTCTGTGGAGGGATAGCATCGTAGTTCCTGTCCTTAAGCCTGTTAAGAACCCCCTATTTGTAGACAGCTATTGGCCAATTAGTCTGACCAATGTTGTTTGTAAGTTACTTTAATGGATGGTAGCCCGTCGGCTCAATTCGGTCCTCCAGTCTCGAGATCTGTTGTCCCCTTACCAGTGTGGCTTCCAAGAGGGACGGTCTCCAATCATCCAATCATTTACTTCACTTGGAATCTGCAGTTCGGCAGGCTTTTTCCCAGCGCAACCATTTAGTTGCAGTGTTTTTTGACCTTCTAAAGGCCTATTACATGGCCTGGTGCCATCACATTTTGCTTACCCTTCATCACCCACTACTGATTTTCATCCGCCAGTTCCTGTTCCATCGGTCATTCAGAGTTTGAGTTGGTACTGTTTTTAGTTCTCCACGGACCCAGGAGACAGGTATCCCACAGGGTTCTGTCTTGAGTGTCTTTTCCTCATTGCTATCGATGGACGTGTGGCCTCAGTCAGTCCTTTGGTTGCCCCTGCCCTGTATATGGATGGTTTCTGCATTTGGGTTGGTTCCTCCTCGATGGCATCTGCAGAACGGCAGCTCCAGGGAGCTACACGGAGCGCCTCTGCATGGACCCTCTCCCACGGGTTTCAATTTACTCCTCTACAATCGCAGGTGGTCCACTTCTGCCGCCGTACTATGATCCACCCCGATCCAGAGCCCTATCTTTATGCACAACGATTGCCAATGGTCCCACAGTTTCGTTTCCTTGGTTATCTTTTCCACAAAAAGCTCATTTGGCTGCCCCATATCAGACATCTGAGGGTAGGATGTTTCTGTAAACTCAATGTCCTTCACTTCCTTACCCACTCCTCTTCGGGTGCAGACCGTTCCCCCATCCTCCATTTTTATCATGCTCTAGTTCTGTCTCGCTTGGACTATTGTTGTCAAGTTTATGGTTCAGTTGCTCCTTCCACACTGCACGTGCTGGATCCAGTCCACTATTGTGGTATCCATTTGGCCACCGGTGCCTTCCCTACTACCTCTGTTGATAGTGTCCTGGTTGAATCTGGGATTCCCCTCCCCCCTTTTCTGTTCGGCGGTCCCAGCTTCTGGTGTCTTAAGCACTCGCTGTCCCTCCCTCTCATCCTTCCTATTCTGTCCTGTTACGAGACCATGGACGTCGCCCACCCCATTCCATCCCTCAGGCGGGTTTACCGGTGGGGCTCTGCCTTGCGTCTCTTTGCTGTGATTTTCAGCTTTCTTCTTTGTCCTGTCTTCCTCGCTCTCTCCCCTCCACCCCCCCCCCTTGGCTAGTTCCTCAGCCTCTAATTTGGATCGATCTCCTCCAACGTCCAAAAGATTCCATCCCCCCAATGGTGATCCATTCCTTTTTCCGCCTAACTTAATGGGAGTTTCGGGATGCTGTCGTTTTTACACTGATGACTCTAAATCTGCTGATCATGTGGGGTATGCTTTCACGTCCCCTGTTGGAACGAAAAATCACCTGCTGCCACCTACATGTGGGGTTTTTACTGTGTAATTGATGGCAATTTCCCAGGCCCTTTACTTTTATTAAACAGTCCCAACACAACTGTGTTTTGTTAATGTAACGACTCAATGAGTGGCCTTCTTGCTATTGACTGATGTTTTTTGCGTCGTCCCTTGGTCTCTGTCATCCATGACCATCTCGTTGATATTCACTGTGCTGCTTGTTCCATTGACTTCCTTTATGTCCCTGGCCATGTGGGTATCCTGAGTAATGAGCTCGCTTATCATTTGGCTGGAGAAGCAGTCACTTACCCCCCGTTTTCTTTAACCCCTCCTGCAGCGGATTTACGGCTTCACATCAAATCCCACTTCACACAGGCATGGGCCAACTTTTGGGACGCTTCTCCCCTGTCTAATAAACCTCGTGCGATCAAGGTGATACAAGGATCATGGTGTTCTTCCTTCCACCTCTCGCGAAAGACTCGACCACACTGTGTCGTCTCCGCATTGGCCATACCAGGCTTTTGCGGGATGGGCCACCCCCACTTTGTGGTTGTGGAGCCTTCCAGTCAGTAGCCCACATTTTTCTTGAATGCCCCCTTCTTTTGGCTCTGCGTGCTAAGTACAGACTCACCCACACTTTACCTCTGATGTTGGCTGACGATTCCCACATGGTCTCTCTGGTTCTGTTTCCTCCGGGAAAGTGGTTTTTATTCTCAGTTTTAAGGTGTTGGGGCAGGGCGGTGAGTGCTTGGGTGTCTCCCACTGTAAGCCATGTTTGGAGATTCCAGACTCACCGCCCTGACAGAGATAATATTTTCTTCCCCTTTTACTCTGTTTTACCCTTTTTTAAAGGATTGGTTAGTCTCCTTTTCTCATAGGTACTTCTACATTCTAGCGGTTGCATGTCTTAAGTCATAGGTGGTATTGCCTATGCTGCTTCATCATAGTGTTGGGTTCGTTGTCTTGCTGACTTCCCTCATTTTGTTTTTTACCATTTACAACATGACTGCCCTTTTACATTTTCACCTTCTTCCCTTTTATTGTTCTGACTTTCCTGAGATGTCAAACAAGTGGAATGGACCACATTTGCAACAAGGGGCTGATGACCTTGCTGTTTGGTCCTATAAACCCCACACAACCAACCAACTAACCAAGCTTTCTTGCCTTTGACAGTGTTCAGCTGCCGTCGCGTATCAAAGTGGGCTATGAAGTTATTTCTGTTCGCCCTTACGTCCCGACACCTACTCGCTGCTACCAGTGTCATCGTTTTAATCACACCCGCCAGTCTAGTTCTAATGCCGATAAATGCGTCACTTGTGGCAGGGACGCCCATGGGGGTGACTGTCTGTCTGTCACCTTGTTGTGTGAACTGTCAGGGTGACCATGCAGCATCCTCCCACGAGTGTCCCATCTACAAGGATTAATACTGTTTACAGGAAATTCGGGTCAAAGAGAAAGTGTCCACCTTGGCTGCTCGCAAGCTATTTGTTAGTAGGAAGCCCACGCTGCTCCCAACAAGGAAATACAGTACTGTCCCCGCCCCTCCTTCGCCTACTAGGTAGGTGTCGACACAGACATGCTATCTGACCTTTAGCATTACGGTCGTCCGTTCGGCCACTGCTAAGATCGCCCGGTCAACGTCTCCTCTTCCTCCCGTCACCCCTAAGACACAAGAACCTTCATCAGCTTCTGCCTAGTCGAAGACCCAGAAGTCAGCTGCACGGGCCTTCAAGAAGGAACCGTCCCGTGAAGACTTCCTATGTACCTCGAACTCCCAGCCATCGACCAGTACTTCGACTAAACAACCTTCCAAGAAGGCTCATAGGAAGCACAGTTCTCCTTCTCGGCCACGGCGCGTTTCTTCTCCTGCGCCACCCAGCAGTTGCCCCCCCAGGCCGTCATCCGTTTCGCCTGGCCGCACCGCTGGTGGCCGAACATCTGGCCGTTCACCGCCGGAGGAAGCTCCCCCTCCCGGCCGTCTTAACAAGATGGCTGACGAACCTATTGAACAAATGGATAGCGACCATCTCGCTTACCATCTATGTCTGTAAGGTGATGGAACGAATGGTTAAGATTCGAGCAGCCAAACCAAACTACTTACCGATGTACAATGTGGATTTCGTAGGTGCCTCTCTGCTGACAACCATTTGGTTACCTTGTCGACCTTCATTATGAATAACTTCTTGCGGAAGTGCCAGACAGTAGCTGTGTTCATTGATTTGGAGAAGGCTTAAGACACCTTTTGGAGGGCGGGCGTTACCCACACCATGCTTACATGGGGATTTCACGGTCGCCTCCCTCTTTTTTTACGTGAATTTTTAATCGATCGACAGATAAGGGTACTTGTGGGTTCTGTTCTGTCCGACGCCTTTCGCTAGGAGAATGGGGTGCCACATTGCTCATTTTTGAGCGTCACTCTCTTCGCCATAGCGATCAGTCCAATAATGGATTGCCTCCAAGCTGATGTATTAGTCTCCCTTTTCTTGGACGATTTTACCATCTACTGCAGCGCACAGCGTACATGATTCCTGGAGCGCTGTCTTCAGCGTTGTTTTGACCATCTTTACTCCTGGAGTGTCGCCAATGGCTTCCGTTTTTCTGCCGAGAAGACGGTCTGTATTATCTTCTGGCGCTACAAAGAGTTTCTCCCACCGTCCTTAAATCTGGGCTCCGTTGCTCTCCCATTCGTGGAGACAGGAAAATTTTTAGGTCTTACATTTGACAGGAAACTTAGCTGATCTCCACATGTCTTATTTGGCTGCCAGTTGTACCCGTTCTCTAAATGCCCTCCATATTCTCAGCGGTACGTTGTGGGGAGCGGATCGAACCGTCCTACTTCGCTTATATCGGTCGATCGTCCGCTCCAAGCTGGATTGTGAGAGCTTTGTACACTCCTCTTTACGGCCGTCCATCTTACGCCGTCTCAACTCCATACAACATCGGGGTTTACGTCTTGCGATCGGAGCGTTTTATACTAGTCCCGTCGAGAGTCTTCATGCTGAAGCCGGTGAATTGCCACTAACCTCCCAGCGCGATGTACTGCTATGTTGGTATGCCTGTCGGCTATTATCAGTGGCCAACCAGCCGTCTTATAGTTCCTTTATTGATAACTCTCTCGACTGTCAATACGGGTTCTATGTATCTGCCCTGCTACACCCTGGAGTTCGCTTTCGTTGCCTCCTTCAGCAACTTAATTATCCACTCCCTGCAACCTTTAGAGTGGGCGAGAGCCAGACGCCACCTTCACCCTACGCTCAGGTTCGCGTTCACCTTGACCTCAGCTCGTTCCCAAAGGAGGTAACCTCAGCTTCAGTATATCTCTCGCGGTTTGTCGAACTTCGTTCGAAGTTCATTAATACGAACTTCATTTATACAGATGGCTCTAAGACCAATGACAGTGTCAGGTGTTCTTTTATTGTCGAGGCACACAGTTTCAAATACCGGCGCCATGGCCATTGTTCGGTTTCAGAACTGAGCTCTTTGCCCTCTACCAGGCTGTTCTATACATCCGCCGCCACCGACATTCTGCTTATGTCATCTGCTCTGATTCCCTGAGCGCCATCCAGAGCCTCAGTGATCCGTATCCGGTTGACCCTTTCGTGCGCCGGATCCAACGCTCTCTTCAGCAGCTGGCTGACGATGGTTCTCCGGTTACCTTTATGTGGGTTCCTGGCCATGTCGGTATCCCTGGGAATGAAGTTGCAGATGCCGCCGCCAAGGCTGCGGTCCTCCAGCCTCGGACAGGTTCTTGTTGTGTGCCTTCATCTGATTTCAGCAGGGTCATTTGTCAGCGCATTTTATCGCTGTGACATGCCAATTGGTCTACACTTATTGAAAACAAGCTTCGGACCTTGAAACCTCTCCCCACGGCTTGGACAACCTCTTCACGCCCTTCTCGGTGGGAGGAGGTCGTTTTGTCCCGGTTACGTATTGGACACTGCCGGTTCAGCCGCCGCCATCTGCTGACGGCTGCGTCGGCGCCGTTCTGCCAATGTAGGCAATCGCTACAATCGCTAACTGTACGCCACATTTTAATGTCCTGTCCAAATTTTAGTGCACTGCGCTTTGATCATAGCCCTCCATGTACTCTGGAAGAAATTTTAGCGGATGACCCAAAAGCAGCAGCTGCTCGCGTTCATCGTTTATCCACTCGACAAACCTGTCTGACATTTGATTATGCTGTTTTTTATTATTCCTTGCCTGTTAATGTGCCTTTTATTAGTGTTGTCCTTTTTAGTTGCTGCTTTAACATTGTGCCTCACAGTGCATTCATAATTTAGTCTGGGCGCTAATGACCACTGTAGTTTGCGCCCGAAAACTACAAAAATCACACATTGACAGAAAACCACAATTTCAAGGTGCACGCCGACAATTTCTTTATGAGTGACACTCTTTAGTACTCTCTTGAGTATTAGGAGTAAATATGCTGAAAGATTGACCTCCCCAACGAAAAGACATGAAGGCTGGAGAACGAGGAGCAATAGCATGTCCAATAAAAGATACAGGAGATCCATTGTAGTAATACGTACGATAACAAACGTCTTACTCTGCATTCATCTTTCGTTGGTATTGAGACTCAGGGTGAGACACAGGTGGAACATTCCACAAAGACAATACGTGCAAGTCCCAAGATGGGTCATTGCACCTTACAACACCTGTATTGGTGGTATTTGATTGACAAATTATCATCACTATAGAAATACTACATAGCATCGATGATTTAGTATTTATACAGCTTCCAGGACGCAATTAAAATTGCGGTGATCACCAGGTGACTCGAATGGACTGCAGGTTACTTCAAGAACAACACATTCCACTGCGCAAATTAAAAGCGGAAATTGCGGGTGGACTATTAGCCGTTAAGAGAAATCAAAGCGAGGACGCCCAAGTAAAGAGAACTTGTCAAAAAAGAATAGAGCTACGACAACAGTTCCGCCAGTTTTTGACTGCCAAAAGAAAAAGTAAGATGATTGGCTTGTAAGGGAGGAAACAAGAGGACGATGCAGATGAGTTTCAAGGTGGTAGCGTCTAAGTCTGCATCTGCATCTATACTTCGCAATCCATCATGAGGTCCATGGCAGAAGTTACGTCCCATTGTACCAGTTACTAGAGCTTCTTCCTCTTGTATTCACGTATACAGCACGGAAAGAACGATCATTCGTATGCCTCTGTGCGTGCAGTACATACTCTAATAATATACTCACGATCCCAATGTGAGCGATTGGGATGGTAGTATATCCTAGAGTAATCATTTAAAGCCGGTTCTTGAAACTTTAACACTTTCTCGGGATAGCTTCTGTATTCGAGAATTAGTTCTTTCATTCTCTCTCCCACGAATTAACCCTGTGACCATTCGTGCTGCCCATCTCTATATACGTTAAATGTCCTCATCGAAACGTCGCGGGTTTTCGACGCAGATACCCGGATGGAAGCCCGAGAAGATTTCATCTGCAGTACACGCCGGGAAAGCCTACATTCACATATTTGGCTACGGTAGTCACTGCCTGTCAACAGAGCGTGATCCCTTCAAACATTTCATTCAGCACCTAATTATAGCCCTACGCTTTCAGACCTATTTTGCACTAATGTTCCTTTAAAAGTTCCGTTACAGCGTTTCTATACCATCGAGGTTATCTCCCATTATGAACTGTTCTGTGGGACACACATCTATCCAGCATGTGGTCAATTACCCTTTCAAATTTGAGCCATATTTCTTCTACATGCTCCTGCCTTGTGTTGCCAGTTCGTCATTCACATATGACAACATCCATTTTCATCTAGTTTACAGAACATACTTATCTTTCTGCTCTAGTTGACCTCTGTACTTCAATAATCACTGTTGCCAGAACCCCACCATGGTCACTGATCCCAGTTTCGATGTGGGTATCCTCAGAATTCAGGTATGTTCGTTGCATTAAATCCAATATATTTCCATCATAACTAGGGTACTTAACTGTCAGTTAACAGTAATTGTTAGTGAACTTTCACAGGACGCCCTACCACACCCACCACTAGACGAAACCTCAGTTCACTTCTCAACAAGTTCCCCAATCATATTGTAATCAGTGGTGGAGACTTTAATCATCCAACAATTAACTGGGAAAATTAGTTTTGTTCAAGTGTTCGGTTACATCAGTAGAGGAGTCTGTTGGGCGATAGGATCCTTTTATACCCACCTGTGGTACTCAGTCTTGTGCAGTCACCCACATGCAGCTTCAATTTCTCTCTGTGGATTTGAGTTACTGTACTGCGACAAATACACGACCTGTATTTGTCATTTGGCTATAGTTTCCATGTACACCTAAATTTTCCCTAAAAATCTACCATTTCGGATTTGAACCAGCTTTCTGTACCTACCATAATGTGAGCATCACTGCTTTTGATGAGCACCTCAAACTCTGGCACTTAGTTGAAGTTTACCTTTAGGATTTTAATACTCTCACCAGTGGGACGTATTTTTCCAACTTCCACTGATATTTCTGGTTTTTCTGCAGCGAGTGTTATCTGGATGGATGAAGACCATCAGGTAATGAAACAGGTTGACAAAACCATAGTGCCTACACACACTGTTCCATGTCCGATGTAGTAGTGCTTCTGTCAGATCACGGCAAGCTAAGTAGTTCATCACGTGCCACATGACAAGCCCAGTCAGCTGTTGCTGGTGTCTACATTACAACCATACTCAAATATCTTCACGAAGCACAGCCGAATGTAGTACTTGCGGTAGGGATGCTCATGAGTGCAATTGCCCACCACCTTCTCCCTGCTGCATAAATTACAATATCAACTATGCTGCCTCATCTCGTTAATTTCCTCTGTATCTCCGTGAGTAAGCTGTCAAGGCGATCAGAGTGAAGGAAAAAGAGCCTTAACCTATCGTTAACAAGCTGTTGGATAGTGAAAGCTGTGTTTTCCACCATCTGCTACTAATAGTATAAATCTCGATACTCCTCGCTCCTCAAAGGAAATCGCCACACGGACATGCGTTCTCAAATGCAGCATCGCAGTTGTAAAATAGCCTAGTGTCACGGTAGTATCCGCTTCTCCTTCTCCGAAGCTGCAACTCGCAATATCTTCACCTCTGGCGGCGAAATCACCTGCTACACAACCAGCAGGCTAGAAATCAGGGACTAAAGTGCCCTGTGAAGATTTTAAACATCCTTCAAGCCAACAGACATCTGAAACTTCATCTGCCGACAGCAAAGGCTCAGATATCCAAGGAAAACTGTCTTTCCTTTCGCTGACTCGCTGGTCCTCATAAGCAGCGTCGTCACATGACACCCTCACCTGCCCAAGCTCCGTTCTGCCAGTGCCAACCTTTTTCGTGCCATGGAACCTGCACACTTACTCAGTGAGGATGCCGACACTTTCGTAGGTTGCATGGAACAGGATCCTCCAGCCACTACGCCCTATAGCATTGATTCTTTGAAGGCTGACACTCAGCAGCCCATGAGGTGACAACCCACCATTATTCCTCCTCCCATATCCGTCATGACTTCCCTCCAGTGGAATGTTTGTCACTACATCCAACAATGAAGATTTAAACTGCTCTTGGAATCCCTGCCCCGAGGAAACAAAATTGCCCTTGTGATGGCTTCGACGTCTTCCGTTTCTTTCCAGTCCACTTTAATCTCCCCCCTCTCTCCCAATGATTACATTCCATCTCGTGAAGGATTCATGCTGCTCCTATTGGTTGACGTTCATATTCAATCACTCTCACTGAACACTTGGCTGCAAGCTGTTACAGTCTGAATTTCCTTTCATCACTTGTTCCCTTTCTATTATTGACATCACTCCAGCATTTGATGTTAGCAGTGGCCAACACCCTCACCTCTTTTTGCTACTTCGTGACTTTAATGTACACAATACCCTTCAGGGCCCTCCCCCCATGAACCACGGACCTTGCCGTTGGTGGGGACGCTTGCGTGCCTCAACAGTACAGATATCCGTACCGTAGGTGCTGTGGTGTCACCGCCAGACACCACACTTGCTAGGTGGTAGCCTTTAAATCGGCCGCGGTCCGGTAGTATACGTCGGACCCGCGTGTCGCCACTATCAATGATTGCAGACCGAGCGCCGCCACACGGCAGGTCTAGAGAGACTTCCTAGCACTCGCTCCAGATGTACAGCCGACTTTGCTAGCGATGGTTCACTGACTTCTACGCTCTCATTTGCCGAGACGATAGTTAGCATAGCCTTCAGCTACGTTATTTGTTACGACCCAGCAAGGCGCCATTATCCGTATTATTGATATTGTGAATCATGTACTTTAAAGAGCGACGTTCTCCATTAATGGATTAAAGTTAAGTATTCCACCAGCTACGTCCGTTTTTCTCAATTCTAATTCCCTTGTCATGTTCCAGACCTCACGCGAGCCTGCGTGAGCTAAAACGCGAGCATTTCGGCCTCCTTTACTATCACGGTTGGCTCTCCTGCCAACCACAACAGGTGCAACTACAACGGAGGGATATCTGTTGAGAGGCCAGACAAACGTGTGGTTCCTGAAGAGTAGTTGCAGGGGCAACAGTCTGGATGATTGACTGATCTGGCCTTGTAACATTAACCAAAACGGCGTTGCTGTGCTGGTACTGCGAACGGCTGAAAGCAAAGGGAAATTGCAGCCGCAATTTTTCCCGAGGGCATGCAGCTTTACTGTATGGTTAAATGATGATGGCGTCCTCTTGGGAAAATATTCCGGAGGTAAAATAGTCCTCCATTCGGATTTCCGGGCGGGGACTACTCAAAAGGACGTCGTTATCAGGAGAAAGAAAACGGGCATTCTATGGATCGGAGTGTGGAATGTCAGATCCCTTAATCGAGCGGGTAGGTTAGAAAATTTAAAAAGGGAAATGGATATGTTAAAGTTAGATATAGTGGGAATTAGTGAAGTTCGGTGGCAGGAGGAACAAGACTTCTGGTCTGGTGAATACAGGGTTATAAATACGAAATCAAATAGGGGTAATGCAGGAGTAGGTTTAATAATGAATAAAAAAATATGAGTGCGGGTAAGCTGCTACAAACAGCATAGTGAACGTATTATAGTGGCCAAGATAGACACGAAGCCCATGCCTACTACAGTAGTACAAGTTTATATGCCAACTACCTCAGCAGATGGCGAAGAAATTCAAGAACTCCATGATCTGATAAAAGAAATTATTCAGGTAGTGAAGGGAGACGAAAATGTAATTGTCATGGGTGACTGGAAGACGAAAGTAGGAAAAGGGAGAGAAGGAACCATAGCAGGTGAATATGGATTGGGGCTAAGAAATGAAAGAGGAAGACGTCTGGTGAAATTTTGCACAGAGCACAACTTAATCATAGCTAACACTTGGTTCAAGAATCATAAAAGAAGGCTGTAAACATGGAAGAAGCCTGGAGATACTGGCAGGTTTCAGATAGATTATATAATGGTACGACAGAGATTCAGGAACCAGGTTTTAAATTGTAAGACATTTGCAGAAGCAGATGAGGAGTCTGACCACAATCTATTGGTTATGAACTGTAGAATAAAACTGAAGAAATTGCAAAAAGGTGGCAATTTAAGGAGATGGGACCTGGACAAATTGACTAAACCAGAGCTTGTACAGAGTTTCAGGGACAGCATATGGGAACAAGTGAAAGGAATGGGGGAAAGAAATACGGTTGAAGACGAATGGGTAGCTCTGAGGGATAAAGTAGTGAAGGCAGCAGAGGATCAAGTAGGTAATAAGACGAGGGCTAGTAGAAATCCTTGGGTAACAGAAGAAATATGGAATTTAATTGATGAAAGGAGAAAATATAAAAATGCTGTAAATGAAGCAGACAAAAAGGAATACAAACGTCTCAAAAATGAGATCGACAGGAAGTGCAAAATGGCTAAGCAGGCATGGCTAGAGGAGAAGTGTAAGGGTGTAGAGGCTTACCGCACTAGGGGTAAGATAGATACTGCGTATAGGAAAATTAAAGAGACCATTGGAGAAAAGAAAACGACTTGTATGAATATCAAGAGCTCAGATGGAAACACAGTTCTAAGCAAACAGGGAAAACAGAAACGTGGAAGGAGTATATAGAGGGTCTATACAAGGGCGATGTACATGAGTACAATATTTTGGAATTTTAAGAGGATGTAGATGAAGATGAAATGGGAGATAAGATACTGTGTGAAGAGTTTGACAGAGCACTGAAAGACCTGAGTTGAAACAAGGCCCCCGGAGTAGACAACATTCATTGGAACTACTGACGGCCTTGGTAGAGTTTTGTCAGGACTGGCTCTCCCATCTGGTGAGCAAGATGTATGAAACAGGCGAAATACCCTCAGACTTCAAGAAGAATATAAAAATTGCAATCCTAAAGAAAGAAGGTGTTGACAGATGTGAAAATTACCGAACTATCAGTTTAATAAGTGACAGCTGCAAAATACCAACGCGAATTCTTTACAGACGAATGGAAAAACTAGTAGAAGCCGACCTCGAGGAAGATCAGTGTGGTTTCCGTAGAAATATTGGAACAAGTGAGGCAATACTGACCCTACGACTTATCTGAGAAGCTAGATTAAAGAAGGGCAAACCTACGTTTCCAGCATTTGTAGACTTAGAGAAAGCCTTTGATAATGTTGACTGGAATACTCTCCTTCAAATTCTGAAGGTGGCAGGGGTAAAATACAGGGAGCGAAAGAGTATTTACAATTTGTACAGAAACCAGATGGCAGTTGTAAGAGTCGAGGGACATGAAATGAAATGGAAGCCCCTTCAGGGCTCTTCAAGAACCTGACAGAGGCGTGACGTCTTTGCTGACATTCACAATTAACTCAACCTCATCCGCCTTAACATTGGAGCACCCACTCCACACACACCTATCGCTATTTGGACTCCTCGTTCTGCACTGTACAGCTTGTAGAGTGGCCCGTTCTGTGACGTGTAATCCAGCAACTGTTTCCTTTGTGCTTTCTGTTTGCTGACACATACCCCTACATATGTGCAAAATTGATTGGTAGCTTTCTAAGGCTGAATGGAGGCTTCACTCCTCGCTGGCGACCTTCGATGAACAAACTTCCGCACTAGCGATGAGGAGGTTACCCTTAGTGCAGCCGAAAATTTCATTCCTCGAACTTCCTCTCTACTGCTCTGTGTCCTGGTCCCTTGGTGGACTGAGGCGTACTGCGAGGCACTTCGTGCGCGGAACCGTGCTCTCCGCGTTTATAACTGTCCTCCTACGATGACAAACTACATCTTTTGTAAACAGTTGCGTGCACAGTGCCACTGCATTCTTAGAGACAAAATTAGTAAATGAAATCCATCTACGTTTTTGCTAAGTTCCTCTCGCTCTTCTGTCATTTGCGCCAAACTCGTAGGGATATCTGGGAGAAAGGGCCTTTCTCAGATCTCTGGATGACAGTACCAGATGTCATAGTGGACTCTATCGCTATCTTAAACTTCCTGGAGCTTTGTTTTGTGGAGATTTCGAGCTCTACGCGTTATTACCCGGCCTTCCTCCATCGGAAAAAAGTGGAGGCGGCTTGGACAATAACCTTGCTTTTTCAGAATCTTGAGGCTACAATGCCGGATTTACTATGAGAGAGTTGTACTATAATGTCACTTAATCCCGATTCTGTTCCCCAGGGCTGGAAGATGTTAACATTCAGATGTTGCAGCACCTTCTCTTGCAGGCAAGTATTTTATCCTCCATACGGACAATCCCCTCTAGGTGGAAGGAAGGTTTCCGAGATGCTGGACTGAAGCCACCGTCACACCCAAGCATAAGCAGGGTAAGGAGAAACACTCTTCCAGCTACTGCCCCATTTCTCTCAGCAGCTGTTTGCAAGGTTATTGAACATATGATTCATCCCACCTGGCGTGGTGTGGATTTAGAGTGCGCCATTCTCCAGTTGACCATTTCTTCACTTTGTCCACCTATGCCATGAAGGGCTTTCTGTGGAAATCCCTGGCAAGCAATATTTTTCGATTCTGTGGAAGACACCTGCTGGAGGACAGGTATGTCTGTATTCTACACATAGCTTCCCTGTTCACCTCAGCAATTTTTAGAAGATGGAGTTTTCAAGGTGTATGTGGGTTGTGCCTCGTCAGACAACTTTATCCAGGAAAACGGTGTACCTCAATTTCCATCCTCAGCGTTGTCCTCTTTGCTATCGCCATTAACGCTATAATGGCCTGCCTCCTGCTGAGCACCTCTGGCTCCCTTTTTGTTGACGATTCTGCCATCCATTGCAGTCCTCCAGGAACCTCTCACATTGAGCGACGTCTCTAACTTCTTCACTCATGGAGCATCGAGAATGGTATTGTTTTTTCCACTGACAAAACCGTTTGTGTTGGTTCCTGTCAGTGCAGTTGATTTCTCCCCCCATATTCTCAACTTTGGCCTGCTGCTCTTCTGTTAGTTGAAACTACGAAATTCCTGTGGCTCATGCTCAATAGGAAACTGTTCGTTCTCACGCGTGTCCCACCTTGGAGCCCACTGTACGTAGTTCCTGAATGTAGGACATGTCCTCAATGATACTTCCTGGGGGCAGATTGAACCCCCCTTATCGGTTTGTACTGGTCCCTTGTCCAATAAAAACTAGAATATTGGTGCTTTGTTTACGCATCTGCGCGTCTGTCCTTCGTATGCCATCTCAACACTACCCACCATCGTCGCATCTGTTTGGCCACTGGCGCCTTTTATGCTAGCCAAGTTCAGCGCGTATGCCGAAGCTGTTGAATTACCAGTCATACTAAAGTTATCCTCAAGAGATAAACATGGCGTTTTTCCGCCATGCCAGGCCACCCATCCTATGCCTCCTTCGATGACTACTTTGATAGCCAGTATCGGGCCCACTCCTCTTCAGTTACCTCCTGGAGCCCATTTTCAGTTCTTGCTCCAGCAGCCGAACTTTACAGTACTTGCAAGTATCCTAGTGGGAGTGAACCCTTCTCCACCTTGGCTTTCTGTGGCAGCCTGTGTTCACCTTAGCCTTCATTTGCTCCCCAAGGACACTACTGCAGCCTCGTTCTATTGCCTTGACTTCCACTACCTACACACGCGACTTTTTAATAGTACCTTTCTGTATGCTGATGGCTCTGACTGTGGTATCAGGTGTGCCGTTGTCATCTGCACCAACGTTTTTCCGTATCTGCCTTTGCAACACTACTCAGTATTTCCAGCAGAGCTCTTCGCCCTCTGAGGCCAGAATAGATCTGGTGACACAGGCTTTTCCATTGTCCTGTGCACGAAGACTAAAGGGCACAGAGTCTGACCACTGTACACTGCCCATCCATTGGTGCAACGGGTCCAGGAAAACTCAGTTTCTCACTCCTGAGGGATCCACTGTGATGTCCATGTGGTTTCCTGCTCAGGTCAGTCTGCCAGGAAATGAGGCTGCTGACGCTGCTGCCTAGACTGCAGTCCTCGTACCTCAGCCGGCTGGTTCTTATATTCTCCCAGATGATCTCTGTTCCTGTCTGCCAGCAGGTGGTGTCACTTTGGCATCACCAGTTGTCCTCCATTCTAGGAATAATCCCTGGGTTTTTAAGGCTCTCCCAGTGGCTTGGACAGCCTCCTCCTCTGCCCTCTTGACGTCAGATCATCTTAGCTGGGTTGCGTATTGGGCACTCTCTTCTTAGCCATCGTCCTTAGTTTAGAGGTGATCACTTACCACTTTGTACTCATTATCCTGAGTCTCTGACGATTCACAATGCACTTTTCTTAACCACTTATGTTCTCATTTACGTTTGCCGTCTACGTTATCAGGCGTGCCGCGGGCTATCGACCGTGTTTTACTCTCGATCTGTTGTAGCGATATGGCGAAGGACATTTAATCTTCAGTGTAGCACCTCCATTGTCTCTATGGTGTATTTTATAGACCTTTATCAGTCTTTGTTTTTAAGCTGTCTTTTCCTCCATCAATTGAGTTTACCGTTTAGTCGTTTTAACCCCTTCTTCATCTTCGTGTTCTACAGTTCTGACGTTGGCACGAAAGAACAAAATCTTTGCGCCTTACAACAAAAAACAGCAAACCACCTGGAATGACAGAAGCCATTTGTTCAGAGCCCCGGTGTTCCTAGGACAGGCACCTGCTCCTTGGCGTGGACGGCGTCAACAAAATGCGTATATGTTGTGCTCCCTGCGTCGTCAGAGGTGGCGTTTCACTAATGTTAGCTGTAAGCCTCCGTTTTGAGAAGTACTGTCAGTGCAGACAAATTACATGTGAGGACGTCTTCCGTATTTTAACAAATTTTGCTCGTTCTTATTATCCAATCAACAACGTAACCAAATTTCTTAGATATTATTTCTGGCACATCCACGATGTGAAGTGTAAGTACCATTGGGACTAATATTGCACCTTCATGTGAGCCATTGAGGAGGAATTCCTAGCTACTGATTGTATTTACTACAGTGACCTGGTATCATGTCACAGAACATGCTTTCAAGATTCTTTAACCTTTTGAATTGGGATTTCATTACCACTTCATACATTAGGCCCAGTCTCCCGATGATACCCTAGGCTTCAAACAAATTAATAAAAGCCAAAGATGTAGGCATCATCATCTGAAAGTTTGCATCAGTATGAGATGTCCAAAACTTAGCATGCACTGTTTCGTCTGGGGGCAAAAGCTGGCTGGCTGTCCATTTGTTTGACCAATCCCTATTACCAGTTCGCGTTCCAGAAATCTATAGAAAGGGGCGATAAAGTTAGAGAGCGTTGCTGCTGCGTGCCTGGAACACTCGGTAGAGCGTTTGAACAATAAAACTGTGTACTAAAAATAAAATTCTTGGCAGATTAAAGGCTAAGGTCCTGAGTAGTTGTAACTTGTAGAGTTTCCAACATTTCTTGTCTCAGCTTCGAATATATTCTTTGAATATTCTCAGGGTACATGCATCTTCGCTGTTACAGTAACCGCCCTCAAAAAGCTGTTGCCGTTATCGGCAGAAATAACTGAATGGTATGACTTCGTGTAAAACGATGAATGCCTGTATTCAATTCCTGTTTGTAGGTACCCTTTGCAACATAGGAATTAACATCATCAATGGGATTGTTCCTCCGATTCCTGCTGGAGCGAGACAGTATTGAAAATGAGGGAAATCTGACAAAATTTTGAGTTGTGACAAAGCTATGGTTCCCATCAGCAGTGCCAAACGTGAGTTTGTGCCGTTCTCCAATTCCAAGCTACTTAACTGAATGCAACCGTCTTCAGCATTGCAAACAAAATGTATGTTGTTTTTCTACCGCCTACTTAACGAATGTTTGAATAACATGTCGACCAAGGAAAGAGATTAGTTCGTCAGTTTAGGTGGTAACGTAATAGTGTCGTAAGTTGGTTAGCAGGTAACCATTTCTATTTTAGTACAGACGTGTTGCCTGCCTACTCGGTAAGCATCGTGTATGTCGCACCAACAGTATCGTGTCACACCATTTTCTCTTGTATAGCGTAGTTGATTTCCATTATCTGAACGACTTCCATGTGGGACATATCATTGCTTTTGAACAACATGTTCTGTAGAATTTCTGCTAACGTTCTCGACGTTCATTTGACATAAACACCTACTCCCATTCTCCTAGAGATGTGGCCCTACAAAAGGAGCTTTTTATGTACTGATTCGTTCCCTCTCTGTCCAGTAAGGTCTTGGAATACATTAAGAAGACGTACAGCCATTGTCTGGCAGACAGTTGTTGCTCTACTAGCACCACGCGGTGGTCACATGTGGGACACGTTCAGGGAACACCTATGGATGTGAAGCTAAATAGACCCCTGAAACAGCTGTCAATTGTGAAACTAGAAAGCTTCTTACCTTAGATAAGGAGTCTGTTCACATGATGCGCAAGAGGGGTAGCATAAGGGGTGAGAGACAATGAATGCCAGTTATGCAACCTGCTGTGAGGAGGTGGTAAGTATGCTGCTCTGTAACTTTTTAATCTCCCTCCCACTGAGCTGAAAAGCTCATGGAATATTACTTCAGAAGTGGACTACAGCATTCATTTATTTGGAGTTACACATGTGAAATGCTGAGTTGTTCAGACAATGGAGTCCTTGATAGCAACACATTAGAGAACTAAATGTATCGAGAAGCAAATCAGTTTAGCCAACTGAGAATACGCGAAACAGATTCTTGAACTTAGTTTACACACGAGTTTACTCACTTCACTAAGCAGTGAAGATAGTATGAGGAAGAGAATAGGTGGCCCAGAAGATAATTAGGTTTCTTTTCATAGAGTGCACAGAAACAACGTAAGCCTTTTTTGTGACCGTTTCGTCTCCAATATGAGAGACGTTTTGATGTAAAGGCTGCTGATCTCACTTTTGCTCAGTTGAATGAACGCCATGTTCCCAGCGTAGTTGGAAGCTGGCGCAAATGCCCAGGAACGTGGTGCTACCAACTCACCTGCTGGCTGTTGACTGTCTTTGTGTTAATCTGGCTTCTCGTGACTTCATATAAATTGTGTAATAGCTGTCAACTACTCCTTAGCCAGCCCAAGCAAAGGAATTCAGCATACCAAGTGGTATATGGAGCCTGCACTGGGTCTTAAAACGCAGAGTAACACTGAAAAACGTTTAGTTTTAATAACCATTACTTTCCAAATTTTTTACGTCAAAGTAGACTAATGAAGAGCATGAAGTTGAAAGGATTCGCAAGAACCATACATTTAATTAACATAGACCCTTCAAATATTGCAAATTCTGGGAACACTGAGACAACTTTTTTTTAAATCAGAAAATAATCGTGCAAACAGTCAGTGAGTGAAACAGACATGCAGGCCACTTAACAATGGGGAATGAATTAAAATCTCAACACTATTTACACACCTTGGACCTAAGGGACTATTGAAATGTATGATGCAGCAAATGCAATAATAAAGATTTGAAAGACAGGAAAAAACTAGGTTTAACAGAATGCAATGTAGCTTCCCCTGACGAAACCTTGGCCAACCCAAACTGCAACAGACCACTGTGCTACTAACAGCCGTTAACCTCCGGTTGGTAGCAACTGACGTCACATTTCAGACGCCAACATTTACTGGACATCAAATGCCCATCCAAGCACACGTCACACACATTTTACACAGTCTCAAATCAACCATAATTAGTTTCTGGAAGCCAGCATCGTAAAATTGATAGCCATAGCAAGGACACTCACAAGATAACTATGACAGCATAACGGTGGTATCCTCAATTTCAAATTCATTCCGAATTACTAATCACATGGCTATCTCCATCAGTTAATCACATTCTGCTACGATCTTTACGTAAATCCACATCTCTATACAGGTACGTCAAACCCATCAAAGGTTGGCAGCAGTGCTTCAGTAACCTTCCATTGAATATAACTAGTGAGAACCTATGTTTAACGTACTGTCATGTTTTCTGTCCATGTGTTAATGAAATAATAGTAGGTTTCATTACAACACTTGTCACACACAATGCCATGTGCTGCATATGACAGATGAGGAGTGTTCCGTAAAACTTGGGAAGGTTCTTGTGAGATGACAAACGTCTTAGGTTAAGTCACAGTCAGTATCTTAATACTGCCACGATCAGCGGAAGTAAATTGACCCACGAAAGTGCTGCTCCTTCTCCTACCCAAGTTTTGAGCCACCAAAATGCAAGACGTCTTCAATCACGATGGAAGTATAGAAATATATAGGGATGTGTAAGCTGATGTAAAGAATTAATCGTTAGCCACCAACAAGTAACATATTACTTCTGTAGGGAAGTCCATTCTCCTCTGCCTAAATCCACTATTGTAAGAAGTCTTACCATGCAAGTAAGGACATCACTCCAGTTAAGCACTGCCATATCAGCAGAATCAAGGCAGCGCCATTCATCAGACAATTACTTTAAATGTGCTATCACTGCCCGTATATTGCAGATATCATTGTCTTGCCCCACCAGCCTCCACCCTCCCAGGGGGTCAATAAGTCTTTTGTGAATACGTGCGTGGCGAGCATGGGGCCCCGAGCCATTGCAGCCTTCTTTCTCTCCAGGGCTGCATTTCCTTTCCCTTCCCCTGCTTTCCCCTCCTTGCTCCTTTCCCCTCGCCCTCTCCTCTCCCTCTGTTGGTGTCCTTGCTTATGTTGGCCCCTGCTATCATCCTGGTTCTGTTGGTTGTACAATTCGGCTTTGTTCCATAATCATTTCCTTCTTTTGGCATTCCTTGGTCCCCCCTCTGGGGTTTGACCTCCGTTACAAAATTTCTCCTCCATAGTGTGAACCATTTGGGGAAAAGCACCTTACCTAGTGTCTCCGACGTGCGCCCTCCTAGTACGTTCTACCTTCTCTTTCATGTCGTTGTCTGACACTAGGGTGCGTAGCGAGCACGGTAGCCAGCCCATGTGGTGGGGTCGCTATGTACCCTTTTTGTTGAGCCCCCTGAACACACAGCTCAGGTATCAGAAGTGTGATCCCTGTGACATCCTCATGCATGCCTTGGAGTTGTTGCTCGTCACCCTGGAGCATCGGAACTCCTGGCAATGGACGCGGTGCCAGACGGCCCTTGCTGTGGCTAGGTGGCGTCCGTGAGGAGAGCCCCTGATCGGAGGGGATGGTATCAGGGCGGACGCTATGCAAATGAAACGCATACGGGTCCTGAACTCTGGCCGTTCTTCTGCTGCCATGTCTCCGAGTGGAACTGATTCCTCAAGTGCTGCTTCTCATGTCCCTGTGGCCTTCCCTTCCATGGCTACCCCTGGGAAGAGGGTCAGGCCCGTCAGCTAGGGGCAAAACCTTTCCCCCATTATCTAGTTTGCACTAGGACTGATGGAGATACTCTCACCAATACCAAACCTTTATTCTTTGTGGAACACACTGAAGACAAGTTTGGCGAAGTGGACTCCCTGAGCAAGATGCGGTCGGGTTTGGTGGGGGGTAATGGACACAGCAATTGTGCCAAGATGGATACAGGCACATAGGGCTGCAGACTGGGCAGCTAAAGCAGTTTTTATCAGCAACAGTCTCTATATATGGTACAAGGTGTGCTTTTAACAGGGACCTCATACTTCAAACTGATGAGGAACTTCAGGACAATCTCGGATGGCGGGGTGTTTACTTGGTTCAGCGTGTTCAGAAGGGTCCTAAAGACAATCGTATTGATACTGGTGCCTTTATTCTGGCCTCTGAAAGAGATACCCTCCCTGAGAAAGTTACGATTATGGTGTATCGATGTGATGGGAAGCCGTACATCCCACCTCCTTTGAGGTGTTTTAAATGCTTGCGTTTTGGACATGTCTTCCCGCTGCTCACAGGCACCTCTCTATTGCGACTGTGGACGTCCACTCCATGAGAGGAGTGCCTGTGTTCCCCCTCCTGTGTGTGTAAATTGTCACAGCAGTCATTCTCCACATTCACCAGATTGCCCAGTATATAAGAAGAAAGGAGTATAAGTCACTCGATCGTTTAACCTACACAGAGGGCACCTAAGAAATATACATGATTTCACCCCGTGTCTGTGACATCTAGTTACGGCTTGGTTACATTTTCACCCCTTCCTCACCCTTCCTTACCCTTATCCTGGATCCCTCTTTCCCCCCCCCCCCTTCCCCTGCAGCTCCCACACCTTCTCCCCTGGGGTCTGCCCTCCCTCCCCAGCCAGAGAAGTGTTCCACTCCTTCGGCGTCTGCCGGTCAAGGGCGACTCCCCAGGATGCCTCTTCCAGGCACCTTCCAGGCCAAAGGTTTGCTGCCCTGCAACGACCGAGAGAGCCGCGATCTTTTGGCCCCCAAGTCGCCCGGTCTCTTTCTGTTCCTGATCTTGCTGCAGCTGGCTCCTTTTTGCCACACAGCCCTCCTCGAGCGCAGCCTGAAAAGAAGAAGAAATATAAGTCCCGGGACAAAGAGCCTCTGGTGTCACCGGAGGTCCCTTCTCCGACTTCACAACCGGACTCTGACCTGTAGTTCATGGGTGTCGCCCCCTCGTTGTCGGTGACGGGTGGGGACCCTGCGGTATGACAGGATCCATTACAATTCCGTTGGAGAACCACAGAACGATGGTTTAAAGGGAGGCTGAACACGCTAAATCCAATCGTCGACTTCCAGAATTGAAATCCCTTCTTTTGTCCTACTATGCAGCTTGCGTGGTTCTCCAGGAATCTCATTTTACTGGTGCTCACTCACCGACCCTCCTTGCGTTCCGTGTTTTCTGTTGAAATCGGGTCGAACCCCTGCGGGCTTCTGGTGGCATTTGTACGTTGGTCCGTACACACATTACTAGCACGTGGATTCCTCTTCAAACTACATTGGAAGCGGTTGCTGTTAGGGTCCACTTACTCTGCGCTCATAGTTTGCAATCTTTATCTCCCTCTTGAGAGGAGTCTTACACGTGCTACCTTAACTGCCCTTCCTCAGCAAATTCCTCCTCCTTTCCTCCTTTTTGGGGATTTTAATGCTCATCATCTATTGTGGGGCAGTGGTCTATAAGAAGACCTCGTCTAGATGGAAAGGCAGTTTATAGCAGACCACGACTTGTGCTTTCTTAATGATGGCTCTCCTACTCATTTCAGTGCCGGTCATGGTACACTTTCTGCCATTGATCTTTCTCTTTCTTTTCCCTCTCTCCTACCTTCATTACACTGGTCGCCACCTTTGTGATAGTGAACATTTCCCATTCATTATCTCGCTCCCTTCCCGCTCTCCGATGGACACATTACCTCGTTGGTATTTCCAACGTGCCGATTGGCCTCTATACGCAGCACAGATCGTGTTTTCTCCCTCTTTGTCCGGTTGTATTGATGACATCCTACGTGACGCGTCTGACGCTATCGTTCATGTTGCTAGCCTTCCTGTCCACCGCTCATCTGGGCCATTTCGTCGCCGGCAAGTCCCATGGTGGAGTACAGCCATTGTCATTGACATCCGTGATCGACGTTGAGCTTTGCAACACCTTAAGAGGCACCCATCCATAGCCAGCCTTGCTACTTTTAAACGCCTCCGCGCTAAAGCCCGGTATTTAATCAAACTGAGCAAGCGGATATGTTGGGAACGATTCGTTTCTTCCCATGGTTCTTCTGTCCCTCTGTCACGAGTATGGGCTACACTTCGCTCTCTCCAAAGATGCCATCGGCAGTCCACCCTCCCAGGCCTTCACCTCCCAGATGGCCTTTGTACGGACCCATTAGCTTGTGCAGACTACCTTGCGACCCATTTTGCAGTGGCATCAGCATAAGCCTCCTATCCAGCGGCTTTCCTTCACCAAAAGCAGCAGCCTGATGCTTCCACCTTATGTTTTACCCCTTGTGAGTCAGAAACTTAAAACAAACCTTTCACTGAATGGGAATTTATTTCTGCTCTATCTTCTTCTTATGATACGTCCTCTGGTCCAGATTTCATTCATAATCAAGTGCTTCACCATCTCAGTGCTCCACAACAGCAACATCTTCTTTGGGTGTTTAACCGTATCTGGCTCCAGGGTGACTTCCCTTCTCAGTGGAGTGATAGCATCATGGTTCCTGTCCTTAAGCCTGGTAAGAACCCGCTATCTGTTGACAGCTATCGGCCAATTAGTTTCACCAATGTTGTTTGTAAGTTATTTGAATGGATGGTAGCCCGTTGGCTCAATTGGGTCCTCGAATCTTGGGATCTATTGTCTCCTTACCAGTGTAACTTCCGAGAGGGACAATCTCCAATCGATCATTTTCTTCACTTGGAATCCACAGTTCGGCAGGCTTTTTCGGAGCGC
The DNA here is from genome assembly GCF_023897955.1 of Schistocerca gregaria. Lineage (NCBI taxonomy): Eukaryota > Metazoa > Arthropoda > Insecta > Orthoptera > Acrididae > Schistocerca > Schistocerca gregaria. The sequence goes on along the minus strand of NW_026061863.1, from coordinate 2,243,604 downwards.
CGACATTTGGTTGCAGTGTTTTTTGACCTTCGAATGGCCTATGACACGGCCTGGCGCCATCACATCTTACTTACCCTTCATCAGTGGGGTCTTTGGGGCCCACTACCGATTTTTATCGGTCATTCAGAGCTTGAGTTGGTACTGTTTTTAGTTCTCCACAGACCTAGACGACCAGTGTCCCACAGGGTTCTGTCTGGAGTGTCCTTCTTTTTCTCATTGTTGTCGATGGACCTGTGGCCTCTGCCAGTCCTTTGGTTGCCCCTGCCCTGTATGTGGATGATTTCTGCATTTGGGTTAGTTCCTCCTCGATGGCATCGTCAGAGCGGCAGCTCCAGGGAGCTATACGGCGTGCATCTGCATGGACCCTCTCACACGGGTTTCAATTCTCTCCTTCAAAATCGCGGGTGATCCACATCTGTCGCCGTACTACGATCCACCCTGATCCAGAGCTCTATCTCGCTGCACAACGATTGTCTTTTGGTCCCACAGTTTCGTTTCCTGGGTCTTCTTTTCGACAACAAGCTCACTTGACTGCCACATATCAGACTCCTGAAGGTAGAATGTTTCTGTAAACTCAATGTCCTTCGCTTCCTTGCCCACTCCTATTGGGGTATGGACCGTTGCCTCCTTCTCCGTCTTTATCATGCTCTAGTTCTGTCTCGCTTGGACTATGGTTGACAAGTTTATGGTTGTTGCTCCTTCCACACTGCACATGCTGGATCCAGTCTACCATTGTGGTATCCGTTTATCAACAGGGCTAGTAGGGAAGGCACCGGTGACCAGTCTCCTGGTTGAAGCTGGGATCCACCCCCCACTCTGTTCGGCGATCCCAGCTTCTGGTGTCTTATGCACTCGTTATCCGTTCCTCTCCTACGCATCCTTCCTATTCTATCCTGTTCCCAGACCATGGACGTCGCCCACCCGACTCCCGACCACAGGCGGGTTTATCGGTTGGGCTCCGCCTTGCATCTCTTTGTCGTGTTTTCAGCTTCCTTCTTTGTCCTGTCTTCCTCGCTCCGTTCCCTCCACCCCCCCACCCCCCCTCTTGGTTAGTTCCTCGGCCTCGAATTCGGATGGATCTCTGCCGTGGTCCGAAAGATTCCATCCCCCCTGGTGGTGTTCCTTTCCTTTTTCCGCCGAATTTTGTGGGAGTTTTGGGATGCTGTCGTTTTTTAGACTGATGGCTCTAAATCTACTGATCATGTTGGGTATGCCTTCACGTCCTCTATTGGAACGGAAAATCATCTGCTGCCATCTACATGTGGGGTGTTTACTGAGGAATTGATGGCAATTTCCCAGACTCTTACCTTCATTAAACAGTCCCAACACAACCGCATTTTGTTATGTACGGACTCGATGAGTGGCCTTCTTGCTATTGACCGATGTTTTTCGCGCCATCCCTTGGTCTCTGCCATTCATGACCATCTCGCTGATATTCACCGTGCTGCTTGTTCCATTGACTTTCTTTGGGTCCCTGGCCATGTCGTCATCTCGGGTACTGAGCTCGCTGTTCGTTTGGCTGGAGGTGCAGGCACTTACCACCCATTTTCCGTAACCCCTCCTGCAGAGGATTTACGGCTCCACATCAAATCCCACTTCGCACAATCATGGGCCCACACTTGGTTGGCTACTCCTCTCTCTAATAAACTTCACGTGATTAAGGTGACCACAGGCCTGTGGCGTTCTTCCTTTCGCGTCTCCCGAAAGACTTGACCACACTGTGTCATCTCCGCATTCGCCATACCATGCTGACCCATGGTTTTCTTTTGCATCATGAGCCACCCCCATTTTGTGGTTGTGGAGCCTTCCAGTAAGTTGCCCATATTTTGTTTGAATGCCCCCTTCTTTTGGCTCTGCGTGCTAAGTACAGACTGCCCCACACTTTACCTTTGATGTTGGCTGACGATTCCCGGATGGTCTCTCTGGTTTTCGGTTTTCTCCAGGAAAGTGGATTTTATTCTCAGTTTTAAGGTATTGGGGCAGGGCGGTGAGTGTTTGTGTGTCTCCCACTGTAAGCCATGTTTGGAGATTCCAGACTCATCTCCCTGACAGAGATAATCATTTCTTGCCCTTTTACTCAAACCAATCCTTTAAAAAAAAGGTAAAACAGTCTCCTTTTACCATAGGTTGCACATCTTAAGTCACAGGTGGTCTTGCCTATGCTGCTTCAGCATAGCGTTGGGTTTGTTCTCTTGCCAACTTGCCTCATTTTGTTTTTTACGATTTACAACATGACTGCCCTTTTACGTTTTTGCCTTCTTCCCTTTTATTGTTCTGACTTTCCTCAGATGTCCCATTAGCGGAATGGACCCTATTTGAAACAATTGACTGATGACCTTGCTGTTTGGTCCCTTAAACCTCAAACAACCAACTAACCAGTCTCCTCCACACGGCTCTCCTCTGATTCCCTTGGCGCCAGCAGTGGAGATCAAGGAGGCTGTAATTTGCAGATTTGCCACTCAGTCGTAAAAGATGTGTCAGAATTCTGGTGCCATGTGAAAACATGGTAAGTTTATTCTACACCATTCACAACTGCATTAGATCATTGAAATAAATCAGAAAAGCATGGACCCAGGACTGAAGGCACTTTTTTCCCAAACACTATTCCACTGATCTTACTAAAAGTTGAATCTAGTGCTGCATGTCATGAATTTGGTTAATCATTCCTATCTGATAGCTTCCTGGTTCAACAGAAATGAATCTTGGATGTAAGATCATACCTATTTATGAGTAAATCCAGACAATTTTATTTTCAGTGTTACATATATTTTCCTGCATCTTAAAAGATTACAACACACAAAGAAAAGGATTTGTCAGAAACGGTGAGAGGTCATCAGGCAGTGCAGATAAGGATGCACAACATACACTCACTTTCATAATGAGCACTTTGTTGCTTCCAACAAACATTAGACACAATTTCAAACCTCTAAATGCTGAACAACAGATATGTAAAATATTATCATTTGCAAAATACCAGAGATTCAAAGAAACCGCAGTGTATAAAACAGCTTTAAATAATTGTAATTGTAACTGATAACAATTAGAAACACAATAGTAAACATTTCCTCCTAGTTTGTATTTGGCCATCTCCCATAGCATTTTCAAAGTTTGCTTGAGGTCCAATACATCCTGGCCTATGGAAACCATATTTCCAGTCAGAGAATTCAAACAAAAGTTTTCTAACATCCATCATATTCATTTAAAATAAAGGCTTAAAACAACAAATGTATTAAATTTCTGCTTTGTGTCCTTTAGCTTTATCATTTTTCATGGGTTTTATTGCATGCTGTTGAAACTTTAAGAACACACAATCATAATATGGTACAACACTTGTTCCTGTCGTTATATGTAATAGGCCATAGTCAAGTACGAGGGTTGAGTGAAAAGTAATGCTCCACCTTCGTTAATTGGGTTTGGATGGCAATATCTTAATAAATCACATGTAGACATAGTCTGTAGAACGTGATCCTTAACTAAAAGTATTCACTTTTCCACATAATCAACACGAGCCAATTGGATAAATTTCTGCCAACAATGAACAAGTATTCTGAATCCATCACAGAAGAAGTCGACACTGTTCCTGAAACCAGTCTCACAGTTCTCTCAACGTATTCATCAGAAGCATAATGTTCCAGCAGATCGCCTTTCATTATCAAGAACAGATGGAAGTCAAATGGTGCTAAATCTGGACTGTATGGAGGATTCTGTATGGTTGTAACGTGCTGGGTTGTTTCCTCACCTGGGGCACCACATGTAACGTGCCGGGACATGTCCTTATTTAGTAGTGTCATTTAAAGTTCACGTCACAATCGGATGTACTGGTACTGAAATATTTCCTCGCCCAGTGTTCTCCATCTAACTTGCTTTGCTTATTCAATTTTGTCTTCCCGGTAGCTACGTCTGTCTCACCTAAATCACACTGAAATTAAGAAGCCAGGATCCTAGGTTAAGTTTTCCAAAATCAAAAGTCAAGATTGTATTGATTGTTGAACATTTATGTCAACCACATGGCGATTTCTTTGTTATCACTCGCACACAGAATATTCATGTGACCAGACCTCTTACACTTAATCGTCACATTAGGAAGGTTAAAAACTTCCAGTCTTTAACAAAGTTCACAGTCACAATTACCGAAAAAATTGACCAACTTGCTGCACTTTTGCTCCAAGAGAATCTGACCGAGAACTAACTAGAGCTGCACTAGCTCCGACCTTATATAGACGAGCGCTTGAATGTTTGACTATTCTGTTAATATATTATAGTTTATAATTTCCCAGGGTTAAAATGATCCTTTCTAACTGGTTTTTAAGTTAACTATTGGATTTATTATTTAACTAACATGAGTAAGCTGTATCAATTTAAATACGCGAAACTAACTTATGCATCCGCCGTGGGAATTCCCGACTTGTAACCACGGTAGCCCTTTAGAACAATAATTTTTACATATTCAAATTTACTTAATTCTTAATTAATGCACTTACAAAGTTGAGACTGGAGTCACTTTACGTAGAAAAATAAAGATATCAAAAATATCAAAACAGATGTCGGAATTATTTAGTAGTTTGGTCACAATTGGCACTGAAAGTCATACAGGCAACAGATTTTAAGTCTTAATATCTATTGAACTAACAGACTTTGGGTAAATTTAAACACTTTGCTGGAATCAGTAAAATTTAGGCTTTCTTTTGGATGCAGTCTTATAGCTGAATTTGATCTATTAGCTCACTCGAATGTTACTTAATATATATTGCACAATATGTCATCGTCCATAACTGTTAATAGTATGCATTTCCAATAAAACTGATTACCTCATTGCTTTTAGAATATATACTAGAATGTACTGAAATAATAGGTTTTACTAGGGGAATTTTATTTAAACTATTTCTGAATTCTGTGCTATGAGGCTGAAGGCCACAGAATCTGTAGTCGGGATCTGAGTAGTGAAAATGAAAAAAAAAATTAAACGTTCATTGCTTAATTAGGTTACTGAAGTAGCGTAAGACCAAAGCAGGATAGCAGTGGGCAACCCTGCTTCGATACATGGTGGTGAGATTGTCCCTGAAATTCTTCTGTGGTTACACGTGAAGCAATAATGTGACCCACACATTCTTGTGAAATGCTGATTGTGCTTGAAACTTCTCTCTGACTGATAAGACGATCGTTCTGAATCAGTCATCGGTTTGCTTGTGAAACTCAGTGGTTGCTGTTCCAGGACATCCAACTCTGTCACGCCAGTCAGATGTTCTCGCATCAACACCTTTAAACTTACACGCCCAATGACGGACAGTACTCACATCAACACATTCACCATAAAATGCTTACATTCTCTGATGAATCTCCTTTGGAGTGACACATTCTGCTGTCAAGAATCAAATGACTACACGTTGCTTAAATGCATTGCCCTACCGTCTGTAGGGTTCCATACTTTACACTGTAACACTACAACAGTTCAATGCTTAGGCTTCCTGCCACCTGGAGCTGTAGAGGAGAGGCTACAGAACAAGCCAGTACCTGCCACATACCAATGCTGTCAACAGTTGAAATGTTACGGAGGTGAAGGCATTACCTTTCAGTCAACCCTCGTACACGACATGTTAGTTTGAGCTTGGTTTCCTATTAATAACTGTAATATCTAGAGTGTTACCTGGAAAGTGTGTGCAGCTACAAAGTAATTCATTGTTACTCTAGCGCTTATGAGCCTCTCTCTGTAAGAGTGCTTGCATCACAAATGTGTGTTCTTAGTATAATATTTCCTTGTAGATATTTGTACACACTACTGTGATTCAGTTGCGAATAGTTTCCTTTATAATTAGTAATTGTGGAAAGAGAAATGTCACAAGCGCACTCAGTATGATCGGTAATACTGGTTGCCTGTTGTTGACTCCCCACACCTTGTCTCAAGTACGACTAATATGAACGATGTATGGTTACATTTTTAAGGATTTATTGTTGTTGTGTGTTCTTTGTTAGTTTAATGTGATTATGCAGAAGCTTATAGAGAGATAGTTTTTGATACGATAGTTTGATATACACATTGCCATCTCTTCATATTATTATACTTCATAAATACTAGATGTAGTACTGCATCTACGTTCCTTGATATAATTTAATTATATCTGACTCCAGTATGTTTAGAGAGTCAGCTGCTTATGACATGGGTGTTTTCTGCTTTCTACACGTTATGGTTTGTACACTGTTTTTATTACGTTTGTATGGCATGTATACATCATGTGCCCCCTGTACGTATGTTTGCCATTTGGTTGATTTTTTAAAGTGCCTTTGTTGAACACAGCTTTTTTACTGTTATACATTCGTACAAACTTGACATAGAACTGTTTTTAGCTAATGTTATGTATTATGCACATTCACGCTCTTTGTTTGCACGATCTTCGAACTGTTAACTTCGACACTTCATATCTTAGCTGTGTACCTCACAGGCAGTTTTTTACTTTAGAATTCCAACACTACGTTCACTGTTTCATATATTTTCATTATGATAATCGTTTTTCGTGTACGATGAAAGGTATGAATTCTGATCATGTGATAGTAATTTTCTCGAAAAGAAACTCTATTTAGTAATCTTACTGGGTCCTCTGTTCAGTTTCGATGTCAGATTGCTGGCCAGATTGGCCAAGCGGTTCTAGGCGCTACAGTTTGGAACCGCGCGACTGCTACTGTCGCAGTTCTAATTCTGCCTTGGGCCTGGATGTCCTTAGGTTAGTTAGGTTTAAGTAGCTCTAAGGTCTAGGGGACTGATGATCTCAGAAGTTAAGTCCCATATTGCTCAGAGCCATTTGAACCATTTTGATGTTAGATTCCATTTCCTTCTGTTTGGTCTTTTACATAAATGGTAAATGACCAAAACCAGTCGTAATAAAAAGTAACCTCTCACTACACTTACCTCTCTGTGAAAGGAATTATTAGTTGAAGCCATAGTGTTCGCAGTTAAATTTTTCTGTTACCATAATCATACGACCTTAAAGCTTTTTAAAAAACTGGCTCAGAGCACTATGGGACTTAACATCTGACGTCATCAGTTCCCTAGACATACATCTATTTAAACCTAACTAACGTAAGGGTAGCACACACATCCATGCCCGAGGCAGGATTCGAACCTGTGACTGTAGCAGCAGCATGGTTCCAGACTAAAGCGCCTAGAACGGCTCGGCCACAACGGCCGGCCACTGTTATTCACATATGTATTCAACAATTCGTGTAAAATTACTTTTTGGATTAGTTTACAGTCTTAAAACTGCAGGTGTAGACTCCAAATTCAAGTTTCAAAGTAATTAATGAAATTGGTGTTTGTGTGCTTGGAGATGGTTTCGTTATCCATACTCTCTCCCCAAAATAGTTGTATTCCACAAATATATCTTAGTTTAAGTTTGTACTATTAGTCTTTGAAATTAGTTCGCTTTGAAAGGAAACATAGTTTCGGTAATGGCAATCGGAAGTCCCTATTAGTGTTGGTTCTTGCGAGCACTGTAAAAAAAGTCTGGTACAAACATTTGCAACGATCAGAACTACATGTGGTTCAGTTAGATGATGCAGTGTCATGTTTAGTACTTCCAATGTGGATGGAACAATATTTTCAGATTAATACTACACGAGATTGTAGATGGCTGATGTAGAAATGTTTATTACTCTTCATGTAACATACAGCTATTACTTACTTTGCATGCTCCACAATTTTAAAATGTTATTGCTCACTTAACCGGCATCCTTAACAAAGGATGTGTTACATCTAGCTGATTATCCTGAAGGATGTATATTATACCTTCTCTTACAGGTGCTTACAATGTCGATTGACTTGTATATTGTGTTAAGTGTATCTTCGGCAGAAGTTTGAACAGCTAACTATATCTTGATTCTCTGTTGTTACTAGATCAGTTATGGTTTTCACACTACAGAGTGTGGTTCTGAAGTAAAAGGACAGAATTTAAATCATAAAATTTTATTGTCTACTGTTCTTCACATTGTTAAATGCTCTTCTGTTGCTGTTTGATATAATGCGTACTATTATGCATTTATTGTTATACAGGGTGTTACAAAAAGGTACGGCCAAATTTTCAGGAAACATTCCTCACACACAAATAAAGGGAAGATGGTGTTATGTCGACATGTGTCCAGAAACGCTTAATTTCCATGTAAGAGCTCATTTTAGTTTCGCCATTATGTATTGATTCACCGCCATGATTTCATACGGGATACTACATGTGCTGCTAGAACATGTGCCTTTACAAGTACGACACAACATGTGGTTCATGCACAATGGAGCTCCTGCACATTTCAGTAGAAGTGTTCGTACGCTTCTCAACAACAGATTCAGTTACCGATGGATTGGTAGAGGCGGACCAATTCCATGGCCTCCACGCTCTCCTGACCTCAACCCTCTTGACTCTCATTTATGGGGGCATTTGAAAGCTCTGGTCTACGCAACTCCGCCAAATGTAGAGACTCTTCGTGCTCGCATTGTGGACGTCTGTGATACAATACGCCATTCTCCAGAGCTGCATCAGAGCATCAGGGATTCCATGCGATGGAGGGTGGATGCATGTTTCCTAGCTAACGGAAGATATTTTGAACATTTCCTGTAACAAAGTGTTTGAAGTCACGCTGGTACGTTCTGTTGCTGTGTTTCCATTCCATGATTAATGTGATTTGAAGAGAAGTAATAAAATGAGCTATAACATGGAAAGTAAGCGTTTCCAGACACAAAGAAAGTAAATATGTTACGTGGACATGTGTGTGAGGAATGTTTCCTGAAAGTTTGGCCATACCTTTTTGTTAACACCCTGTATATGTGGACTGATAATGTGTGCTCTACATTTTGGGGGACATCATACATACTGTTAACATATTTTTAAATAATAGCCAATAATGCTAACTGAAATTAAGCTTGTAAATTGGATTTTTTAAACATTTTAATTAGTAAAACCCATTACTTCCTCTATAAGTCTTATAGAAATACATGGGGACTTTCGAAAAAGAAATTTATTCTGTTCTATAATCTACATATTAAAAAGTCTATATATTTTGTCTTGGTTGAAGTCAGTCGTTATCTGAACATGTATGGGCTATCATCATGACAATAAATTCCACTGCAAAGTATTTCAACTGACAGACATATCAGCTCTCTTAAAGATTAGCTTTGTGCTGAACATGCAGTGTGTTATTGCTGTATGATGCTTTCCTATAGATACACAATAACTATCTAAGTTAGTATTTTAGACAAAGATTGTAACATTTCAGTGGAACAATTTCAATTTAATTATGAGGAATTTTAACTTCTGTACCAGATCAAACAATATGTGTAATTATTTCCACTATTATTAAAATGAGGAAAATACTTTCATGCCAAGCAGCTTTAATTATTAGCTAAGGAGTGACCTGTGTGTACCAGTTAAACAGTTTTCAATGTCTCATTGAATGGTACATGTAACAAATCTCTATGAAGTGTCCACATGTAAAAATTATATTTATTCAGTAAGTGCTGTTCCTGTTAAAAGCACTTTCCTGTCAGTGCATAGAAAATAATGTTTATTACTTACGGTTTGCTTGCATGTATTGAGTGTACTATGCATTAAGTAACAATTCACAAATCTTCCTTCTCTTTGTGTCAAATAGCCTTAGATGACCTAGCGCTCTGACACCACTTCCACTAACTTTGACTTTTGGTTTCCTTTCCTGTCGGCCTCTCTTGGTCAACTCTTGATTTTTCGACCCCAACGGTATTAGGTTGCGAGCCCGAGGGTGTCCCTCATTCTCTTTCTCTAATCTTACATTCCATATGGAGGAGAGCCTCCATAGATGTGAAGTCAGCCCTGCTAGGAATGCCAACCTGTAAGACAAAATGTCGCCCTCCAAACTGAGGGTAATATGACAATACTGGTAATCTGTGCTAGAATCGTAGTACTCACAAGCTTCAGAACAAGCCCCAGATATGAAGGTTGATGAAAAGATGGCGAGATCATACCATAATGGGTGTGTAGACATCATGCACCCTCTACTACTCTCATTTGGGAACAATGTGGCCTGTGGTTGATGACGTCCCTCTGTATCAAAACTGAAGGAGTTGAGACATAAACCACATAAAATGGTAACAGTTGCTGCATTTGTATCATCGCCAAAAGAAGTAAATGAGAATAATGGTAACCCCCTCCTGGAGCCATTACTAGAGGGACAATCCTAGAGAGAAGCTTAGCACTTCAACACTGCACCGAGAGAAATCAACAAATGAGACAGATGAGGTTGGTGTTCCAAAATTACTGAGACGTTATGCACTGGGTTGGTCATTAATGAAGGATAGAACTAAAGTTATGTTGCTGGTGCGAAATGTGAAGACTGAAGTGAAAGTGCTTCCTCAATTTCAGCAACAGTGCCCCACAATGTTTCGACAGTTTACTTCAACCTAAAACAGTTCATTGCACAGCATCTCAAAAAATGTAATGTTCCCGATTGTCAGTCATCCCAGATCTAACGGATGTCTGCACTAATAGTCTTCATTTGGAACCTGGTGACCACTACTAGGAGAAATACGACAGTTACTGAAGAAGACGGTTCTGCATCTTTAACAGGAAGATGACATGATGTACAGTCAGCTTGATAAGGGGCCTGAAGAATCTTCACCTGCTGTTTTCTATTTGGAAGAGGGACATAAGATGCCTGTAGGCCAACATCATTCCACAAAACTTAAAATTCTGACAAATAAGCTCTACCTGCCAACCAGCCAGAACGTTTCTTCCTGTTGTGTACTTGTCTCACCTTTGCTGGAAAGTCCAGCATAAGAGCCAAGAAACCAATATACACAGAGCAGTTGACAACGACTGCCTGTGGCTACATGTTGTGAGATTCTGACATGCTTGTACCTCAGTCACTCGGAACACATCGTTGCATCTCAGAATCTTCAGCTGAATGCAATTTTAAATACCAGTGCACTGCTACTTTCGTCTGGCGTGGAAGTGGACAGCTTAGAATGAATAAAGTGCGAGATGCCAATCTTAGTAGATGTACCATCCCGATGTTTCACGAACCAATTTGTGAGATGTGGTAGTACTGTGGGTGATCTATAAAATGCCAAAGGACAGTGGTAACTCTATGGGTCGCTGTTCCTAAGTTGGCCTGTCTCTGGCTTTACATCAGAACATTTCTTGAGGGAGATAGGATAACCGGAAGAGTGCAATGTGCTACGTGGCACAAGAAACTGCCACCTGTTCTCCAATATCTGTGTTGACTTCGCACTGAACTACAGCAACAAAGAAGACCATCCAGAACTTGGGATATAAGGTAACAAGGTACAAAGAAACATGTTATTGTGAGGAGAAAATTGTGTCCCAGTCACTTCTGTTAACCTGGCTTCAGTGTAACATCAGCCACAGTTCCCACAGGTGTGATGCGCTGTTGCAACATTAGTTCTGACGAGGAGTCGTACACAAGTATCTCATGAGCAAGGGCAGTATTGGAAAAAAGAGCCTGTTGGTTGTTTCACTTCATGTATTCTTCACAAGCTGTTTATGTATGTGCCTCGCCTGCAGAGTTGCTATTACCTTTTTTCTTATTCATTGTATTTAATCATACAATACAGTTAAATAAATGTTAGCTGAGCATTATTCTCTACATCTGTTCTGCACCACGTAGGAAATGGTTAACATTTCAAGAAAGATGACTTCGTTGTGTGTAATGTGCATATTAAAATGAATGCACTGGATAAGTGAGGTAAATTGGCATCTATAAGATAACAAAACCCATGAATATTTTGCAAATAATTAGTGGCAGAATTCCATGATTTATGAATTAAATGTACTGAAAGTAATTTAGCACCATTTTGGCTATTTACTTATGAGCAATAAACTGTTCAGCGTTTTTGACTATATAACATGTTCAGTGCTGATAAAAACATTAATAGAACAACGTTTAACAGCTTGGTATCGTCCTTTTACTACAAAATACATCTATATTTACTGTGCAGCTACCTTGGTGTGTTTATTTCGCACCGAAAGGGGTTTTATGCAGTCTGTGCAGCAGAACTTTGGTTTTTGTGTGTGTGTGTGTACTTTCTGTTACTGTGTCTTTCATTGTCATATTTGGGTGGCCAATGATAAACTTAACAGACGACAGCGCTAGTGGAATAATGACGTTTCTTTAATACAGTAATTTATATGAATTTAGAGCGCCTGTGTAATACTTCATTGTAACGTGATAATTAAGAGACTTGGATAAAATTCGTTATTGCAGTTATCTGCTCATTTTTTAGTTACAAAAATTGTATCCTGGAATGTGAACATCCACCGTAATACACTCGTTTGTTTTAGCACTACAGTCAAGAGACTTGTCATAATGCCAAGCTATACAAGAACTGACGACTTGCAGTTTTGAGTGTATACATCAGTTACATTGAAGTATACTATGAACAGCTTCTCATAAATTGAGACTGCCAATTTAGATGTTGCATCTGTTCAGTAAGGATGTCTTACTGCTCATTGTTTTATGCACTGCAGGTGATGTGAATTAACTTTGTCTCCTCGCCACCACAAACAAGATACAAAATCTGCAGTTTGCTCTCGCTGTTGTCCGTGTCCAGTGTGTTTCACAATTCCTAACACAGGCCTTCATGGTTTGTAGAGGAGACTTTGTACATTTCTGGACATGAGCTCATTACCAAAACTTCGTCTACTAAGCTTTCTATCAAAAAGTGTAACAGGAAACGTGAAATGCCCTGCATTTATTAGTGATCAGATTGATGGCAGATGCTTTGCACAGTTTATTGAGCGTCAGTATGAAAGTGTCTTATATATCTAGTTTTGCAGCATCTGCTACTATGTAGCAAGTGGAATTACGTCCAATTATTACACACAAAATTATGAAGTTAACGTCTAATTGCTATGTTTCTTCCAGTGTTACCAGTTGGGGTCTTTGGAAGTTCATTGTTCATTGGAAAGTTAACATAGCTAACGTAATGAACTAAGTTTGGAGAGTTGTAAATGATGGGGTTTTTGTTGGAGAGAAATTTGGCGGTGAATAAACTTCCTTCCACTTCACAAGCTTTCCTTCAATCTTCCTTAATGAACATCAGTGTGCAGTAATAGAAATACCTTGTTATTCTATGATGCCCATAAAATTCTCTGGTAATATTTCTACAATGAAACCTGGACAAAGTCTGTAAAATTAATAGCAAAGTTCTCCATGCGAATTAAACCAATGACTTTACGGCTTATGGATGTGAACAATACAATTAGTTTCTTCACAGTAGTATGAACACTCTGATAATATTTAAGAACGAAGTGATGAATTATGCAAATACTGGTTTGCAAGACACTTTAATTCTCTCATAAAGAACAAAGAAGTTTGTTAAAAGTTACTATGTGGGGTTATGTAATTTTGAATGTAAAAGACACAGGTCTTAAAAATGTACCAGTGTAACTTGAATTTCTAAAGATTCCCACGCATGAGAGTAGAGGACTCATCGCTCTGTAATTTGTGTTAATTGATTTGAAACATGTAAAAACGAAATGTTCTGGACAGTTTTGAAGTTGAGTGTCAAGTTTGGAAGTTGGTAAGCGCTCTTTCGCCAACAATGAATTGATAAAGTCCAGGTATACGCACACAATCTACGGGGAGTCGAAAAGCACTTGGTTCCTCAAGTTACTAACTATTTGTGTTATTCCGTTGAACTTCCACTATATTACACATCTAAATGAGTAAATTATGGCTTTATGAATGTCTGAATTTGGTCAATTATGTGAGATAATAATTATAAAATTTCTGTTGTCCTTGGAAGCTGTAATGTAGGCAACCTGAAATTAATAACCATCCCAGAGCCCGGTACCAGTGTCGCCATCTTAGTGACAACCAGGGACATGGAAGACATGATTGAATACCAGTTACAGGAACAATTGTTATAATCGTTGTAACCAAAGTGCTCACATAACAAGAAGGCAAAGTCAGATTTACAGTATGCTCTGACTGCCTGCATAGTGACTTTAACATATTGAACCTTGAGTTACTGGCACTGCGTTTTCACTTGTTACTTCAATGTTTTTATTAGACCAGCTACTGGCTACAGATGTCACCCCCCCCCCCCCTCCCCAGTCAAATGTATGTATTCATTCATGTAATAGGTTGTCACCCCTACACTGACATTTTTGTAGTATACCAGCAGTTTAAAAATGCTCCCCTGAGAACAAACAGGTGAAAATGTTTCTCTGTAAAAGAATGACAGAAAAGTGGGGAACCAGCTGCACAGTCTCATTTTCGTTTCTTCATCAAACATTTTGGCGCATGAACGTACGCTGTTGTAACATGGAACATTGCACATCTTTTATCCCATCTCTCTGAGTTAAGTATTCATACTCCACTAAAATGGGGAACAAAAAGATGGCTATAGGGGTGTGGAAAACATGAAAATAATTCCCCCTACCACCCCCCCCTACCCCCCACCGTGACGATGCCTGGAAAAATCTAGGCTCCACTCACTCTCAGCAGCGGTCTCCACCAGTTATCTCTACCACTGCCACTGTCGCCTCTGTTCCACAGTGTCTCTCTGCTACTCTCTCAATGCAAAAACGCGAATATGTTCTTCCTTAATTCAGTTCCATGCAGTCAGACCCAAAGGACAGCATGTGGCTAAAAGTTACCTTCCCACTATGTCCAGTCGATACTCGACTCGTCTCAGGAATATAGTACTATTTCTAGGATCAATATTTTTTATAGCTGAATCCTTAATGGTCTCGACATTCACCTCGACCAAAACAGATTCATTGGGCTGTAGGACAGGTTCCCTGCATAGATCATGGAGCTGATCTCTATTCGATATGAAGGGTTCCCATTGAGAAACTCAGTTGCAGGACTGGTCTTCCACCCACAGTAACAACTTGACCAGTATATTGACCCTGTCGACGAGTGCTAATGAACAGGCTTCTGTGGTGTTTGCAATCATAGAACTTGTGAAATCAACAGATTAAATCTGGTTCCTTACTGTGTCATCTGTTTTTCAGTGAATTACCAAAGAACGAAGATCTGATCTACTGTTCAGAACCTTGGCTCTCTGAATTCATCAATTACTAATTTTCAAGAGTTGAGTTCTCTATACGAGCAGCTGGACAAGATGACGTATCTTAGACAAATGTGTGTTATTGTTGAGTGGCCCTCCTTAGTCAATCATCCTCGTTTATGGACTGCATAGATTAGCAGCGTTTTCCTTTCTGGTATTTCTTCTTTGGTCCATACAATTATCTGCTGGTGTAGTCTGCTGCAAGTAAGTTTCTCACGTCCAGTCTGGATCAATTTGGCTTGTATTCTGTTTTCACCTGGGCTTCCCTTCTTAAGCTATTTGATTCGTTTGGAAATCATGCTGTGTGCATTGGGAAAGGGGGGGAGGGAGGAGGGACGACAGTGGTGTGGGTCAGCCGTAGTTAGAATGGAAATAGAATCCTACTTTGGTTTCATTACAATTGGAGATGGTAGAAGTACTCCTTCCATCTTCTGGCGATTTCAGTCGTTTGCAACTATTTTACATCTTCGACAATATCCTTTGTAGCCTGTGAACGTTCTAAGCGTTACTGTGACACTGTCTGCTCTCGCCTGTTTCTGCATCCACGATGATGTCCTTGATATACTTCCTCTTCGCTCTTCTCAGTGTTGTCAGGGTAGCTCTTCAAGCCACCTCAAATTGTTCTTAATTCTGCACAAGATTTGTCTCCAGCAAACCCCTTCTCATGGTTTTCGGTCTCTGTTCAGAAGGAATTAAAGCTTGTAAATCATTACACACATAGAACTGGTCACGTTATTGTTAAACTCCAACAACAGCGAAAAATACTCCACCAACAACACCAACTCCATCAAACAACTCAAAAAAAGCACTTCGAACTTTATCTCAACGAGCAATGCATCTGAATGATTCACAGCTCTTCCTTTCGTCTGTCGCAGCCGTCAGCCTGATCACGTGACTCGCCAGCAGCGCCTCTCGTGGCGCCTCAACCAATGTCCGTCCGACAAATTGGTTGTGTGTCGGTGTTTTGACCGACCGACCAACTTTCACTGTCGGGCGCGACGCACCACTGGATAGCCGACCCAACAGATTGTGTCGAGTGTGCGTGATCGTGCCAACCACCCGACTAAAATTCATGTTTTGTCACAGCCGACGGAATTAAATAGTATTCTAATATACATGTCGACGTCCGAGGAGAAGATACTTTAAGGACTGAGTTTTTAAAGAAATTTAAAGACTGCTGATGTATTTGCGGCACATCGTGCGAGGAGTATTAACAATAGAGATGCAAGAAATGAGGCACCTGTTTCATTTTTTAACGAATACATATTGGTTTCTCTTTATGCAACACGAGGTTAAGTCTGTCGACCTTCTTTCTCTTTTTAGGTTTTATTTCCGATACTTATCGGAAATGAAATCTAAAACTGAAGTATCGACATTCCATGGACGTTAATTCATAAAATGTACTTGCTTCACTGTTGTAAGTACTGAAAAATTCCAGCCTATATGCATGCCATGTGCCATGTAGTTTTTTTCAGTTCTAACAGTCGCTAAATGCTTCATTTCTTATTCATCTGTTGTATTTATTAGATGATGCGCGCCTCCACCATGTGTAATCTTTCTTCTTCGAATATGGGTCTCGGAAATTTACAGGTAATCTTGTTGTGCTACATCCACAAATAAATCAATAATGTTTTCACGAATGACTTTTGTTTTATTTATTTTGCTTTACCACGATGTATTTTCTCAGTCAACTATAAATCACGTTGCACATTTCAGGAACAACTTTAGTTAATAATTGTGGCAGCAGAAGAACACTGAATCTTACGTCTCCTGCCATTGGCGACAAATCGTAATATACGTAGCTAACAGTCTCTCCTCGAAGTTTACAACCTCTGTCAGGACTGCAGTATTTTCGCTTAAGAATGGTTTTATGATGTTCAGCTGTTTCGTAATGCACGATTCACCCGTTTTTGCTTTTGTGAAAAACCGAGCGGGATCCCATAGGGCAAACACAATGAACTAAACATAAAATAAAGAAACTACGACAGCAGGCCCGCATTGTAATCACAGAGTTTAGTCGGTCGGGACGTGTGTAGGCTGTCATGGAATTGGTCGTCTGTCAGCCAGTAAATTGGTGGGTGTGCAGGGGTGTTATATACGCCCTAATTAACGCAAATAAAGTTCGTTTATACTCAAACTAATGACAAATGCGACTTCCCTGCTTTCCGACGCTGAGCTGCCTCTACTTCCTTTGCCTCGTCTGACGATAGCCAACACAGCCGGATAAATGTTTTCGCTATGGCACCAATTTTAATTACTTGCTGATGAACAAAAGAATCGTTCGCAAAGTATGGCACACAGGTTTTTAGTGACACCACATTCCGTGTGCAAATTGTGGTATCCATAGATATAGGCAAATATTAACTCCTATTTCGTAGCTGGAGGAGTAGCAGGTTAAAGTTTAACGTCCTGTTGACAACGAGGAGGAGCATATTCATGGAAGGATGGAGTAGGAAATCGGCCATGCCCTTTCAAGAGAACCAACATGGCATTCGCAGTAAATAGTTAAGGGAAATTACAGAAAACCTATACTTACCTGACCGGACGCAGGTTGCACTGTCAACCTCCCGAATACGAGTACATTTTGCTAACTACTGCGTTACCTTGCTCGATAATTTCATAGTAGTTTCGAGGAACGATCCTGAGCTTACAAACAAACCTTAACGAGAAATCGTGGTCAGCCGCTCAAGCGATCTTCCCTCAAGCATTGCCAGTAACTTCCCATTGGATGTCGCCAGTGATCTGTCGTAATTTTCGCATCGATATACTACATAATTGGTAAGGTATAGTATTGAAACACTTAAGTAAGAAACTTGTTACGAGATGTCGGAATCTGCTGCTTCGAAATCTAGTTTTTCGAGCTCTTTCTATCATTCAGTTACGAGGCCAGGTATCACTGTCTCTCCATCCTGATAGTAGTAACTTTCAGAGAATTCTGTGGTGAGAATCACCGTGTGAGCTGATACAAGAATATGGATTGTCCACAGCCACTTATGGAACTGCTCCTGCTGCCTTTATTGCGACTACATGTCTCCAACAGTTAGGCTTCGAAAATCAAGACAAGTTTTCAGTGGCAGCCTAAACTTCGTTGATTAGTTTCTATGTGGGCGACTTCATAGGCGAGTCAGATATGGAATCTGAAACTCAGAAACCCAGGTGACTCAGCTATCAGCTTCTGGATGGTTTCTACTGAGGAAATGGAACTCCAGTAGCCACAAGGTTGTGGAACAAATTCCAGTGCAGCACACAGAAACGTTTGTACCTTGTAATCTCATTGATGGAGAAGTAATAAAAACATTAGGAATCTTACGGTACCACAGCTCTTATCCTTTTGAGTGCCACTCGAAGCTGAAGAATCATCGGTGCTCAAAGATCGCCTGTCTACAACAGCATTCATTTTTGAGCAACTAGGCCTTTTTGACCCATTAGTCACAAGATGGAACTGTTCTTGCAGCGCTTATGTCAACTAAGCCTTGACTTGTATTAAGTCCTTCTATCCAACCTAGCTGATGAATGGAATGTCCTTTATATGTAACTGCCTTAACGAACTGATATTTTTATTAGCAGGCATGTCATTCCCTGTCCTCAATACATTAAATTCGAAATTCCATGTTTCTGTGATGTTTCACAGTTGGCATATGATGCCTGTGTATACATCATATGTGTTCTTCCCAACAACAAGATAGTAGTTTCATTGGCTGTGGCCGAATCTCGTTTAGCCCCTGTCACAGAACTATCTGTTCTGTGACTGGAATTATGAGATGCTTTTCGTCTTGCTCGGCTCATTCATAATTTGGCCAGTGACTTAGACATTGTAAACAGTAGTGATATCCATATTTGGACGGATTCTCCAATAGTTCTCAGCTGGCTGCAACGTAGTCTCACGGGAAAACCTTTGTTGTCAACAGAGTCTCTGAAATTCAGGAAATGAGTTGTTTCCAACTGGAGACACATCAAATCAGAAGACACTCCCACTGATTGCTTATCACGTGGCATCAGCGCAGCACATATGGATTCACTTTTGCAGTGGTGCTCTGCCCCATCATGGCTATTCAGTAGTGACCTGGACTACAGCACTTTTCCTTCACTTGTGATAGGAGATGCGCCAGAAAGGGGTGTAGGTGTCTTTGATGTCTGTTATTGAGCTTAATGCTGAATCGTAGTGTAAGTATTCCCCTTTAAAGGAAACTCAAAGGATTTTGGCTTATGCACTAAGGTTTGTTAACAATATAAGGCGGCAACAAACAGAGGATAACTGGGCCACTCACCCCACAGGAATACCAAAACGCTATCAAAAGAGCTTTTGGCATAGTTGGTGATTGCGCTCGTGAGATCGCTTTGTTGAAGGCCAGTTACGCGGTTATAAGGCATATGACAGGAACCGTAGCGTCTATATCAGTGTCAGGTGGTGTTCATGTTTGTCCTAAACTCTCTAGTGAACCTGTGCCCTTTCAAATTCCTCTTCCCCCTGTGGGTCCAGGGCAAGAATAGGCCAACGGTATTCCTGCCCGTCCTAAGTGGCGACTAAAAAGAGTCCCTCTCCCTCAAGAGGGTAGATCGAGCCTGCATCCAGAAACGGTTCCACTACTTATATTTGTGGTCATTTGGTTTTTCACTTATTATGGTTTCTTCCTTCCTTTGGTTCCTTTCATTATCCTCCTCCCTCTTACTGTCTTCCCTCCTTCTCCTTCCCCCTCTTCCTCCTCCGTCCCCCTCTTCCTCCCCCCTCTTCCTTCCTCCTCTGCCTTCTCCCCCGCCCCTTCCTCCTCAGCCTTCTCCCTCGACATTCCTTCCTCCTCCACCTTACCCCATCCTTCCCCCCTACTTTTCCCTCCTTCCACCCCTGCACCCTTCCCCCATCCTTCCCCCCTCCGCCCCCTCCTCTGTTCCCCCCTCCCCCTCCTCCTTTCCCCCCTCCCCCTCCTTTCCCCCTCATTTCCCCACTCCTTCCCCACTCCTCCTCATGCTGATCCTCCTTCCCCCTCCACCTCCTCCTCCTCCTCCTCCTCCTCCTCCACTTCCTCCTTCCCCCCTCCCCCTCCTCCTCTTCCTACTGATCCTCTTCCTTCCCCCCTCCTTCTCCGCTCCTTCTCCTGCTCCTCCTTCCCTGGCCTCCGCCTCGGCGTTTGAGACAGTCTGCCCTCTCTCTCCCTCTCTCCCTACATTTTCCTCTCCTTCTTTCCTCCCTGTGTGCCTGAAGGCCGACCCACACGTTCACACGCGTATTCGGTGACGGGCTAACGCGTAATTCACCGCGCTGGGTAGACAAGTAAGGCACGCACATACCCCCTGGTATAGGCCGGGCCCAGGGAAACCTTCCGACCATGCCTATTGTTCCCTCTGTCCGTTTCTTGGGAGGTGTGACATGAGGTGGGAGTGCCCTTTGAGAGGGTCCCCACAAGGAAGGAACGCGCCATTGGAGACGTTGGCAATCATAAGGGGATTACTCCGCAATGGATATCTCTTCTTCTCTCTCGACTTCAGTCAAAAAACGGAAACTTGACCAGCCACCAGTTACAAAAGTACTACCGCCTGCCACAAAGTTCCTTGTAATTTCTAGATCTGTGGATGGACAAGATTTTTCTTCTTTCAACCCTTTAGTTGTCCAGAAGAGCGTAGATGCCAAAGCTGGATGTGTAAAATCACGTACCAGGATGCGTAGCGGTACCCTGTTACTAGAAACTGAGAGCACCTTCCAGGCACAAAAACTGCTTCGGGCCACACTCCTAAACGTTCCCTGTCTGGGTGGAGGCTCACCGCACTTTAAATTCGTCTCATGGTGTGGTATACACTAGATCGATGGACTGACTGACGAGGAGATTCAGTATTTCCTCGCTGAGCAGGGCATGACGGCTGTCCATAGGGTCATGGAAAAGGTCAACAATGACCTTGTACCAACCCGAACACTTTTCTTGACCATTGATAGTGTTCAACAGCTGCTGTGCATCAGAGCGGGCTACGAGGTTATTTCTTTTCGCCCCAAAGTCCCGACACCTACGCGCTGCTACCAGTGTAAGCGTTTTAATCACACTCGCCAGTCTTGTTTTAACGCGGCTAAATGTCAATTGTGGCAGGGATGTCCATGAGGGTGACCGTCCACCTCCATCTCATCATTCTGTGAACTGTCAAGAGTGACCATGCAGCATCCTCCCACGACTGTCCCATCTACAAGGAAGAACGCTGTATACAGGAAATTCGGGTCAAAGAGAAACTATCCACCTCAGCTCCTCGCAAGCTATTTGCTATTAGGAAGCCCACGCTGCTGCCAGCGGGGAAATATAGTACCGTCCTCGCCGCTCCTCGGACTACCAGGGAGTTATCGATGCAGACACGCGATCTGATCTTAAGCACTACGGTCGTCCGTTCGGCCAGTGCTAAGACCGCCCGGTCGACGTCTCCTCTTCCTCCCGTCACCCCTCAGACACAAGCACCTTCATCAGCTTCTGCCAAGACGAAAACCCAGAAGTCAGATGCACGGGCCTTCAAGAAGGAACCGTCCAGTGCAGACTTCCTACGAACCTCGAACTCCCAGCTATCGACCAGTACTACCACTAAACGACCTTCCAAGAAGGCTCATAGGAAGCAATGTTCTCCTTCTCCGCCACGGCGCATTTCTTTTCCTGCTGCACCCAGCGGTTGCCGCTCCAAGCCGTCATCCGTTTCCCCTGGCCGCACCGCTGGTAGCCCAACATCTGGCCGTTCACCGTTGGAGGAAGCTCCCCCTCCCGGCCATCTTAACAAGATGGCCGATGAACCTATTGAACCAATGGACAATGACAATCCGCCTATTGATAGCGGCGGCAGTGCTCGCTCAAAGCCAGGCCCTCAGCGGCCTTTGAGGTGACCCCCTTCTTGCATCTTGTTTTTCTTCTCATGATTGCACTTACTCACTGGAATATTCGCGGCATTCGCTCCAACCGAGAGGACTTAAAGGTGCTGCTCCACTTGCACTGTCCGCTCGTCATAGCTCTCCAGGAAATGAATCGATCAAATTGCCTTGGCACACTATATCCTGTGCGTTTTTGACCTACCCACTGCTGCAGGTATTTCAGCTCATGGAGTGGTTATGTTGCTGGTCCAGGATGATATTTACTACGATCCCATCACATTGAACACGGGCCTGCAGGCAGTTGCCGTCCGAATTACTCTCCCCACTTTCACTTTTTCCGTTTGTACCGTTTACACTCATTCGTCATCTGCTGCTACTGGGGCAGACATGATGCAAATTATTGCTCAGCTGCCTGCACCATTTTTGTTAACTGGAGACTTCTATGCTCACCATCCTCTTTGGGGCTCTCCAGCATCCTGTCCGAGGGGCTCTCTTTTAGCAGACGTTTTGAACCAGCTCAATCTTGTCAGCCTCAATACTGCCGCCCCTACTTTTCTTTTGGACACAACTCACACCTATCCCCATTTATTCCTCTATATGTACTACCCAACTTGCACGCTGTTTTGAGTGGTATGCACTTTCTTCTACATATTAGAGTGACCACTTCCCTTGTGTTATCCATCTCCTGCATCATACCCCATCTACATGCTCAACTAGTTGGCACATCTCCAAAGCAGACTGGGGGCTCTTCTCTTCCAGGGCGACCTTCCAGGATCAAACCTTCGCAAGCTGCGATAGTCAGGTCGCACACCTCACGGAAGTCATTCTCACTGCTGCTGTATATTCCATTCCTCACACTGCTTCTTCTCCACGTCGCGCACCGGTCCCTTGGTGGACCACAGCAGGTAGATACGCTATACGTGCTCGTCGACATGCTTTACGCACCTTTAAACGCCACCATACGATGGCGAATTGTATTAATTATAAACGATTACGTGCACAGTGTCGTCGTGTTATTAAAGAAAGCAAGAAAGACAGCTTGGCTGCTTTCACAAGCTCTTTACAGTTTTACTTCTTCTGTTGTCTGGGGTAGCCTGCGCCGGCTATCTAGCACTAAGGTCCACTCACCAGCATCTCGCTTGACGGTCGCGAATGACGTCCTTGTGGCCCCTAAGGATGTCGGCAATGCCTTTGGCCGATTTATTGCTGAGGTTTCGAGAACTGCTCATTACCACCCTGCCTTCCTCCCCCGAAAACAGGCAGAGGAGCCTAGGCCACCTAACTTCCGCTCCTCGAATCGTGAAAGTTACAATGCCACATTCACCATGCGGGAACTCGAAAATGCACTTGCCCGGTCACGGTCCTCCGCTCCAAGACCTGATTCTATTCATATTCCGATGCTGAAGAACCTTTATCTTGTGGGTAAAGGTTTCCTTCTTCGTACTTATAATCCCACCTGGATTGAGGGTGGTGTTCCCACATGCTGGCGCTAATCTATTGCCACAATTCCTACGCCTGGAACGGACAAGCACTTGCCTTCCAGTTATCGACCCATCTCGCTTACCAGCTGTGTCTGTAAGGTGATGAAGCGAATGGATAACTCTCGTTTGGTTTGGCTGCTCGAATCTCGACACCTACTTACCAATGTATAATGTGTATTTCGTAGGCGCCGCTCTGCTGTTGACCATCTGGTTACCTTGTCGAACTTCGTTATGAATAACCTCTTGCACAAGCGCCTGACCACGGATGAGTTCTTTGATTTGGAGAAAGCTTACGACACCTGTTGGAGGGCGGGCATTTTCCGCACCATATTTTATTCATGCATTTTTAATCGATGGACAGTTCAGGGTACGTGTGGGTTCTGTCATGTCCGTCGCCTTTCGCTAGGAGAATGGGGTGCCACAGGGCTCAGTTTTGAGCGTCGGTCTCTTCGCCATAGCGATCAATCCAATAATGGATTGCCTCCCAGCTGATGTATCAGGCTCCCTTTTCGTGGACGATTTTACCATTTACTGCAGCTCGCAGCTTACATGTTTCCTGGACCGCTGTCTTTAGCGTTCTCTTGACCGTCTTTACTCCAGGAGTGTCGCCGAGAAGACGGTCTGTATTAACTTCTGGCGCTACAAAGAGTTTCTCCCACCATCCTTACGAGTCGGTAGCATTGCTCTCCCATTTGTGGAGGCAACAAAATTTTTAGGTGTTACATTTGACAGGAAACTCCTCCGTGTTCTCAGTGCTATGTCGTAGGGAGCGGATCGAACCGTCCAACTTCGCATATATCGGTCGATCGTCCGCTCCAAGCTGGATTATTGGGAGCTTCGGATACTCCTCTGCACGGCCGTCTATCTTACGCCGCCTCAATTCCATACAACATCGGTGTTGACGTCTTGCGATAGGAACGTTTTATACTAGTCCCATCGAGAGTCTCATGCTGAAGCCGGTGAATTGTCACTAACCTACCTGCGCGATTTGTCGTTATGCCTGTCGGCTACTATCAATGCTGGACCGCCCGTCTTATAGGTCCTTATTTTGACGACACTCTCGACCGTCTATACGGGTTGTATGTCTCTGCCCTGATACCCCCTGGAGTACGCTTTCGTTGCCTCCTTCAGCAACTTAAATATACACTCCCTGCAACCTTTAGAATGGGCGAGAGCCAAACGCCACCTTGGCTCCAGATTCAGGTTCGCGTTCACCTTGGCCTCAGCTCGTTCCCAAAGGAGGTATCCCCAGCTTCGGTATACCGCTCCCGTTTTGTCGAACTTCGTTCGAAGTTCTTTAATATGACCTTCATTTATACAGATGGCTCTAAGACCAATGACGGTATCGGGTGTTCTTTTATTGTCAGGGCACACAGTTTCAAATACCGGCTCCATAGCCATTGTTCGCTCTTAGCAACTGAGCTATTTCCTCTCTACCAGGCTGTTCTTTACATCTGCCGCCACCGACAATCTGCTTATGTCATCTGCTCCGATTCCCTGAGCGCTATCCACAGCCTCAGTGATCCATATCCGGTTTACCTTTTTGTGCACCGGGTCCAACGCTCTCTTCAGTAGCTGGTGGACGACGGTTCTCCGGTTAGCTTTGTGGGTTCCTGGCCATGTCGGTATCCCTGGGAACGAAGCTGCAGATGCCGTGGCCAAGGCTGTGGTCCTCCAGCCTCAGACAGCTTCTTGTTGTGTCCCTTCATCAGATTGTAGCAGGGTCATTTGACAGCGCATTTTGTCACTGTGTCATGCCGATTGGGCTGTACTTAGGGACAACAAGCTTCCGCCCTTGAAACCTCTTGCCGCGGCTTGGACGTCCTCTTCATGCCCTTCTCGGTGGGAAGAGGTCGTTTTGGCCCGGTTACGAATTGGACACTGCCTCTTCAGCCATCGCCATCTGCTGACGGTCCGCCACGTATTAAAGTTCCGTCCAAATTTTAATACACTGCGTGTTGATCTTCGCCTGCCATGTACTCTGGATGCCATTTTAGCGGATGACCCAGGAGCAGGTGCTCACGTTCTTCGTTTTGTCAACTTGACAAACCTGTCTGACATTTGATTATGCAGTTTTTTTTAATCCTCTGCCTGTCCGTCTTGTATAGTATTGTCCCTTTTAGTTGCTGTTTTAACCTTGTGCCTCGCGGAGCATTCCTAACTTAGTCTGGGCGCTAATTACAATTGCAGTTGTGCCCCCTAAAACCCCCCCAAAAAATCCCTCTTGAAGCTGTGGCTGTCAGAATATGGGCGACGCAGGAAATAACTGTGTGCAATGTATATCTTCCTCCAGATGGTGCAGTACACCTGATTGTATTAGGTGCACTGATTGATCAACTCCCTAAGCCTTTCCTACTTCTGGGAGATTTGAACGCCCATAACCCCTTGAGGTGGCAGTGTGCTTACTGGCAGAGTCAGAGACATCGAAACATTACTGTCTCAGTTCGACCTCTACCTCTTAAACACTGGGGCCGCTACACAATTCAATGTGGCTCGATGTAGTTACTCGGCCATTGATTTATCAATTTGCAGCCCAGGACCTCTCCCATCTATCCACTGGTGATCACTTAACGACAGAGTGAGGTCGCGCAGTGGCTAGCACACTGGACTGGCATTCGGGAGGACGAAGTCTCAATCCCGCGTCAGTCCATCCTGATTTAGGTTTTCCGTGATTTCCCTAAGTCACTCTAGGCAAATGCCGGGATGGATTCTTTGAAAGGCACTGCCGACTTCCTTCCCCGTCCTTCTGTAATCCGATGCTGAGAGAACATAACGGCCTGTATAGTAGTGACCACATCCCCATCTTCCTGTCACTGCCCCAGCATCAGGCATACAGACGCCTGCCCACATGGGCTTTAAACAAGGCAGACTGGGAAATTTTAACCTCTGATGTTACCGTTGACTCTCCCCCACATGGTAACACCGATCTTATGGTTGAGCAGGTGACAAAATTGTTTCTCTGCAGAAAAACGCGGTCCCTCGCTCTTCAGGGTGCCAGAGGTGTGAGGCAGTCCCTTGGTGGTCGCCAGAACTCTGTAAAGCAGTTAAGGAGCGTCGGTGAGCTCTACAGTGGCATAAGAAACATCCTTCCTGGAGCACCTCATTGCCTTTACAACAGCTCTGTGCCCTTGTTCGGCAACTTACCAAGTGATGGAAGCAGGAGTGTTTGGAGAGAGAAATCTCGACCACTGGGTGCCATGTGTCACCTTCGCAAGTCTGGGCAAAAATCAAGCGTCTTTTCGGGTACCAGACCCTAACAGGTGTTCAGTGTTAGGATAAATAGCGTATTGTTTACCGACGCAAACGCGATTGCCGAGCATTTTGCTCAAGTCTCTGTGTCGGAGGCCCACTCTTCCAGCCAAGCAAATCGCTGCGGCAGATTTAGAGATGGGCAGAGCTTCTTCTCTGAAATCGGATCACAACTGGTCAACCACCGGGAAGAACACTTTCTTTTTCATGACTCACCACTCTCACACAGTTAGTGAAAGGAAGTCACATCGCCTTTTTAATTCATGTCACTAACCCGGAATTTTTATCTGGTTTGATCCTAGTTCTAAAGAACTTAAAAATAGTAAAAATTGTTACTGCCCTATTAATGGTGAGATATTAAAGTTTTAAACATCGTCTGCTGTAAAAGTTACAAATGTTGCAAAACAATACTAAATGTTTATCAAGTGATACTTCTTATATCTTGCTACCTCAATTGGAAATGTACAGTATACAAATTACAACTGTAATTAGTGTGTCTGCTTTCATTTAGTCAGTATTACCATATGTGTATTCAAAAAGGAATTTATAAATAAAATCTGACCCTCTTCAGTCGATGTCTCTCCTCAGTGGATATTTGTCGTGCTTTTAAAAATATTCGTTAACAGGGCACTGATGTTGCTCCGATGCATAACGCTTTTGGAACAAATTGATACAGCGTCGGCCATTGTAATTTTCTTGTTTCTCACCAGTTTACGGGATCGCTGTTTCTAGGCAAATATCCCTCCGCTAAATATTTATCCGAGTCTACAATTGCCGCATTTTGCACGTGGTGCCTTTCTTGGTTTCACCAAACTCATTCCAGGTTGCTCTGGCATTACAGTGGTAAATAGTTCAGAAATGAGCTGTGTTCTTGTTGAACAACCAACGCTTACTTCTCTGCAATAGCCTTCATGCTGAAAATCCTTGTTTGAATCGGAGGTCCAGTAACGTAACTTTGCCTGACCAGTTCGTTCCTGGAGATAACGCCAAAGCACTCAGATAACCCTTTAAGGAAATTATAAACCAGTGACTCGTTCTTGAGGACATTCTTTCTGTCCTTCAGATTCCAATTGTCGTTCCATTAATCTTGGCAAGATTCTCGTTTTTGAATGTGACAGTTTTGAAGACAACTCTTTGGTCACCTGACTGAAACTTTCAAAATCAGTAAAGGCTGTTGCATTATCTCCCAGGATGTATCTTATAAGTTCAAGATGATAGATTTTTGACCGAAAACAGCGAGGCAAGAAACTGAATCGCAAATTGTCAATTTTCGTTTTTTTCACTGAATAGTCATTTAAGAGTGTCGCGTATCGTTTGGTGTTGAAATGAAACTAGTCATACTTCTACAAATGGCAGAACAAGTAGTGCATTTTACGCTGTATGTTGGTGAAACCAAATAAGTCACTGACTTTTTTCGTTTCAACAGATGCTGCTCGCTCCTGCGTACAGCCTGTTTTCCTTCAATAGTTGACATCCAATTCCTTTGTTGTGGCACTAATAGTCGCTGTTAATGCTCATTGCGCGACAGTTGGTTGTACTACCATGGCTCCAAAAGAAGAATAGTACTGCAAATTATGGAGGAAATAAGGTAAAGGCAATCTCTGTAATTGCTTTTGTACGAGCTATGTTCGAGGGAAAACAGTTAGAGAATCTTGCAGGTAAATATCACTCGTCCTTGTAACAACCGTAGGAAACTATAGATGTAAATGTCAATATTACCAGAAATATCATTCTTGTATTATTAATTTCCTTCCATCTGCAGAATTCAATGTAATGCCTCAATTGACGTAATTCAACGTAATATTTTGACGAAATTCCTTGATCTTTCTCTTTCACAAGTAATTGTTGTAAACCACTGACAACTCTTAATATCTATTAGAGTTGTTCACAGTCAACAAAGAGATGTAAATTAGAATAATGTTACTACGTAGCCAGTGTTTCATGCACCGGATCTGAGGACGGCCACGTTTGCTCGTTCTAACGCCATTAGCTTGCTGTGTCGCCTGGACGAAAACACTGTCATTTGCTATAAGACAAAAGCACATTCTGCGTAATGGTACTTTTTAGTACTGTACTGTTACTTAGTAATGAGTTTATTTATGATAAAAATAAAAAATGTAAATTATTTCAGATACATAACAAACATCAAACACACATGTTAATGTGGCAGGGGGGATGTTAAGGAGTGGTAATCTAATGGAAGTAAAGGAAACCAAGGAGAGATTTAGGTGACAGATATCGTCCAGTAGAGTGTTTCTTTACAATTGTGATTCTAAGATGTTGTACACATTCAAATTGTCCACAAGATGCACCAGGCACCCATTTTAATCTGAAGTTTAGTTGTCATTATGGCTGGAATGAAATATGAGCTACCAGATCCATTTGGAGGTTACAAACTGCCGTCGGGCCTGCCTGGTGAATGGAAGAGGAGAACAAAAAACAAGTTACTTTTTGTGGCCAGACATGAATAGTCAAGGTGAGACTACCTTCAGAAAGTATCAGACTTGGTTGTGAAGTTCTTATGTCGGATAATTTTGTTTGACAAGTAGTTCCTCAGGTGTGTTCCATACAATATGACCTTTTTTTCATGGTTCATTTGACTCTCTACTTGTGTATAGTATGAAATGTATTATGATACAGGAGTATACCAGATACAGGAAGTATGCATACAAGTAAAGCTGGGATTGCAGACCTAGTTATGTAGAATTGGGACAGACAAGGAAGCATGGTCTGTTGCCCAGTCTACATTAATGTACATTAAAATACGTATCACTAAATGAATCGTGAATCAGGTCGTAAGTATGACATCCATGTAAATGTATAATCTAACCTGCAGCCCAGTAATTCCATCAATTCTAAAAATTTAGAGCAGCCAACTAAAAGTCGGACACCAGAGAAACTGCATAACACAAAAAGAAAAAAAACATCCATTTGCAAAGTGAAGGTACGTAAAAATGCGGTAGGTTCACTACTTAGAAAACAAGAATCGGTGACATTCATCTGTAGGTTAAATTTTCTGTATCAGCCTAGTTACACACCAGGTTAATTACAGAAATAGGGAAAAGACGTGATGAATACTTTAAACACACAGGGGCATATACTGTAAAATGTTGGCCAGACAGAGCACCTTTAGAATATGATAAAAGTAATATGTGGAGAGTACCGAAGTCAGTCTAGTTTAAGGAACCTATCTTGAAGGCCTTCACCACATTAATGGAGGCATGCAGAACATTTTACAGAGCTCTAGGAGGTAGGGAGAGGTCCAATTTTAAATATATATAGTTACTGACAAACATGACTCGCTACTTAGAGAATAGGACAAATATACTGCAGTGAAGAAAAATAAGTAGGCATTAAAGAGCTATTTCGAAAACTAGCCACATAAAGAATGACATATACGTAACACACAAGATGGACATATTTTGCTCCATGTGTTTTATTGAGCTCAAATGACCCATCTTCTCACAGATGGTTGTCGGACCTTGGCTTTTCTGTACAGACTGTTTTATACGGACAATTGAGCAGTCGGCAGGTGATGTTTAAAGTGAGCGTCGTATCAAAAATCTAGATGCCAGTCATTGAATACTGGCCCCTATTGTGACTGGGCCAGAGGTGGGAAAACTTCAAACACATTGGGCGTGGGGCCTGAAGACAGCATAATATATCACCAAAACTGTTTCCTCAATAACAAAGCAATTTGGAAATGTAGATGGTTAAAAGGTGTTTGGTTTGACTTTTGTACATGGAGAGAAAAGTTGTTCATAAATTGTATGGATGCCACACAGCAGTTAAGTGCTGAAAGACGCATAAGGGGAATAGTGTTAAGGTAGGGAGAGAGGGCTGGAGCTTACCAACAATGCTATTCAGTCGGTACATTGAACAAAGAAGTTAAAAAAGATGAAAGGAAAACCTTGGCTATGAAATTGTCAGATGACACATGACTTGGAAGAGCAGTTGAACACAGTGGATAGTGTCTTTGAGAGATCATAAGATGAGCAAGAAAAGTGTAATCTAATGTAGTCTAATTAAATGAAGTGACTATGAGAGAATTACACATAAGGCAATATATTGTATAATAGGATGCCATATAAATGTGGTATTCTCCCGTGATCGTATTTTAGACAGCTGAATAAGATTTTAGGTATTCAACCTAAAAATTTACAGTAAAAGTTTTCTCTTATAAGATTTGTTGTACATGATCCAGAACAGTTCATGAGAAATACTGATGTTTTAGCAGTCTCCTGACTGGTTTGATTTGGCGTACTGTGAACTCCTCTATCCCAACTACATAACCTCACAGTATAACACCCAGTTATTTTCTGGACATATTCCAATCTCTGCCATCTACTGAAATTATTACCTCTGTAGCTCCCCAAAGTATGATGAAAGTTAATTGTTAGTGTCTTAACGCATTCCCTTTAAGTTTGTCCCTTCTTGCCACTGTTCCTGTGGTGAAACTCTTCATTTCTTACCACAACAGTCCACTGAATTTTAGTCATTCCTCTGTAGAACCAGAGGCCAAATACTTAGAATTATATGAAAGTCAATTACACATTGTGATAAACCAGAAAAATAAATTTGTGTTCCAAAAGTAAAATTCCCCTCCCCAACTGCTTCACTCCCTCCTCCACTAGGAGTTTTAGGACTTCGTGTGCCTCCAGCATTATTGGATTACAGGTCTCCCAATAATTTATTCAACTCCTAATTTTCATTGCATCACCTATGTGTTCAAACTCTTCTTCTGTCATGTCATCAAACAGATCCTACCACACATAGAAGCCTTAATGCACTCTTACCACATGCCAGCTTAGTCCTCCGAGTTCAACAGTGGAATTACTTTCGCGTCATTTAACTTTGCCTCCTTTGCTTTCCTGTTTCAAACAAGTGACTTACTTCGCTGTATTTCTGTGATATATTGCACATTTTTGTAGTTCCTTACTTTACGAATCAATTTCAGTATTTATTCTGTAACAAGAGTTCTTTTACAGTTACCTCGTGCATACATAAATTTGTCTGTCCAACTTCTGTGACTGACTAACAGTTATGGACTATTCTCTTACGCCTCGGTCTGCTCTTGGTCATTACTAACTTGTGACGTGAATGTATATCTGTTCCTGAGTATACCCTGCTATCCAATATCAGATTTTACAAAATGTCTCAATGATGTAATCCAGATAGAATCTCCTCATGTCCCTCAGACTTTTTCCAAATATACCTCTTCCTCCAGTAACTTTAAAATAGCATATTCATAATTAATAACAGACTTATAGAGAAATGGAACTTTTTTACTCATCACTTCTATTATCAAGCTCATTCTCCTAAACTCTGCCATGTATTACATTGCCTTTTACAGCATTCCAGTCACTCATGATTATTAGATTTACATCCTCATTACATACACATTTTGCATATACTTCTCCCTCTTCGTCAGATTGTGACATTGGCAGATATACCTGAAACATAACCATTAGCTTTTTGGTGCAAATTTGGATGAGAATATTCTTATTACTGAACTGGCCACTGTACTGACCCACACATACACTCCCAAAATCTTTGTAAGCAGTTTGCAGTGTGTACCGTGCAAGTCAGATGGAGATGGTGCTTGTGGATGTACACAGCCTCTCATCCATGCACTCTGCTTTCGAGCTGACATCTTTTGGGTATAGGATGAGCAACCTCTAGCTCAGTCATGTTTACCTTGACATGCATGTTACCTCATTGTTATTGTGCACGTCTCTGTACCTGGTATAGTTTCTGTTTTAGATTTAGTTTGTTGTGTCCATCATTATATTGTGTTCTCTTGCAGGATTAGAACATTCAATGACTCAACCTCTACCCTACATTTCTGCTCGTGAGAAATCCATCTTACCAGAAATGATATTCTTCCTATATCGTTTCACTGACTGCCACTACATCCAGAGTGAACATTAAAATTTCCTCTTCAGATTTTCTAGCGTCTTTACCATATTGAACTACTACAGATTTGTGAGTCAAAGCATGGAATGTCAGTAGTCACTGGACATTCATGTTTTGCAAGTTCATTTTATCAGGGGGATCTTCAGAGCCGAGATATATCTTTAATGAAGAAATGTATACCGTACTCGAATCACACAACATCCCTATGAGTATGCCTTATTTGGTAATTTTTGATGGATTGTAAAATTTAACTGTCCACACCATGGTTTCATTCCTTCATCAGTTGAGATATTTTGACTTAGATTAAACATTTCTTTATACTTTTTGGAAAAATAATCAACTGCAAATTGCACTTCAAGAAGCCGGTCCGCATTATC
Source organism: Schistocerca gregaria (assembly GCF_023897955.1). Lineage (NCBI taxonomy): Eukaryota > Metazoa > Arthropoda > Insecta > Orthoptera > Acrididae > Schistocerca > Schistocerca gregaria. The sequence continues at coordinate 2,210,703 of NW_026061863.1, read as the reverse complement.
TGGTTTATTGTTGTCAGAAAAATGTAAAAATGATAATACTTGTCTGAATATCTTGTGGACATCGCTTTGCGAAATATGTGTCTATCAATGGATTTGTTGATCAGTAATCATGGATCCTTGCGTTTCCAAAATTCCCATAAGGATACTAAGCCCAAACTATTTTATAAAAACGGATCCCATAATGCTGACAAATATGACATTTTTAATCCAGTTTCCTTCTATTGCAATGTTGACTGTAATACTCATGGGTTTCATTGCTAATGTACTCAAACAGATCTTTCCCAATATATAATTCTGAAATATCCATGACGCTCTGTGTATCTTTGGGAAATGTGTGTGGACCCGGAGATTCTTCAAATTTGTTATTGGTCCTCAGTAAATCATAGTCTGTCTTTGTCTGATTCATCTGAGAGCTGGTATCTGATAAAGCTGTTTTCACAGTTTTCACTTGTAGCCTTTCCTCTAATAGGTTGGGATAATCCTGTGTCAGACCTAGAAACATGGTTTTGGTGAATTGGACAGGCTATGCACCTTGTTCTCGAATGGAGATAATACCCCTATGGAGAGGTGATGGGGGATAGGAGTGTCAAAGGGGTGATTAGAATCCTTCGGAGGTTGTGCAGGCGTGGAAGACTACTTCAGGAGAGGTGGGAAGGATATGTTAGGATATCTCTTATTTCAGGTTACATGCTGCTATGTCAACTATTTCAACACTGTGCCTGACCAGCTCACCTCACAAACACAACTGCTGTTATGTAAGGCATAATGTAAGTGTTCACCAGTGGCAGGCTCAGTTGTGATCTACTTCTTACTTCGCGTGTTTTGGAAGACAGTATATGATTACTGTGCTACAGTGCCCTCCTCCTAGACAAGACCTGGCCCTCTGGATCATGACTTAGAACATCATTGCACTAAAATGACTGATCCTGTTGGCTGCCACAAATGGCTCCAGTCAGCTTTTTTAAGGATTTCTTTCACCATCATGTTACCTTACTCACAACTCATATCAAGTCTTGTTTCCTGATTGTTTATTGCTACAGCTCTCCCTCTTCTGCTTCCTAGTCTCTCGGAATCGAGTCCACAAGAGATCGAACATTGGCTGGATCCAAGCTTTGTCTAGGGATCCACTTCCAGCATGTGTAAACAAGAACTATTGTTGGTAGTGTCACAGCATTAACTATTATTACATTGGTCAATGCTATTTCCCTCTGGTTCTGACTCTCCCTGTGCTGACTTTCATGATGCACCCATGTCTCCATGGAGATGAGATGGGCCCAGCCTTACAGAGAATGAATTTGTCTGTGGACTATATAATCTCAGGTCCCAAAGTTCTATTTAACATAGTCAAATTAGTGGCTGGTAGCACTTCCATGTGTTCCCCCTGCCCAATATAATCTGTGAGTTGTGCCTGAAACTGTGGCAGGTGGAGCAAAAATAATATTGTTTTACATGGTGTCCTGTTCATTTATAATTTCCCCCGTCTTCCTTCAATATTAACTGCGTGGGGATTTCTGACCCTCTCCACCTAGTCTGTTTGGACAAACCATAATGGCACTACTGTAATACTACGGTAACTTCTAGTTCCATATAGACAATCTGTGTTTGTCTTCCATAACCAATGATTTATTCCTTTACTCCAAGAAAGTTCTTCAGCATCTCACACTTATGAGGATACATGTGAACTGCATGATGTAGGTATTATGCATACTTGCTGCTTCTGGAAAGGAAATTGAAATCCATACTTTCCCCTGCTACTCATTTCCTCTGCTGTGGCTTGGTTAAAATGAAAAGGTTAGGTGCTACGATGATGCTAAAGGACAAACACTCTCTGGTATAGCTCCTATTGCACTTGACGTTGCACCTCCAGGCATTGTCTGGTGATCGGAATTCCGCTCCTAGCTGGCTTCTCACTTGTTCCATAGATTCATGTAATTCTCTGCCTCTGTCTCTGTATCTCTCTCTCTCTCTCTCTCTCTCTCTCTCTCTCTATCCTCCCCCCGTCTCTCTCTCTCCCCCCCCCCCCATCTCACTCTCTCTCTCTCTCCCCCTCTGTCTCTCTCCATCTCACTCTCTCTCTCCCTCCCCATCTCACTCTCTCTCTCTCTCCCCCCTCTGTCTCTCCCTCTCCCTCCCCATCTCACTCTCTCTCTCTCGCCCTCTGTCTCTCTCTCTCTCTCCCTCCCCCCTCTGTCTCTCTCTCTCTCCCTCCCCATCTCTCTCTCTCTCTCTCTCTCTCTCTCTCTCTCTCTCTCTCTCTCTCTCTCTCTCTCTCTCTCTCTCTCTCTCTCTCTCTCTCTCTCTCTCTCTCTCTCCCCCTCCTCTCTCTCCCCCTCTCCCTATCCCGCTCCCCCTCCCTCTCCCCCTCCCTCTCCCCCTCTCTAATCCCCCACTCTCTCCCCCTCTCTAACCCCCACTCTCTCCCCCTCTCCCCCCCGCTCTCCCCTCTCTAACCCCCACCTCTCTCCCCCTCTCTCACACCCCCCTCTCTCTCTCTCTCACCCCCTCTCTCTCTCACACCCCTCTCTCTCACACCCCCTCTCTCTCTCACACCCCCCTCTATCTCTCTCACCCCCCTCTCTCTCACACCCCCTCTATCTCATCCCCCCTCAGTCCCCCCCTCTCCTCTCCCCCCTCTCCCCATGCTGTCTTCCAAAGACAGTAGCAACTAAATTATTAGTTCTTTATCCAATTTTCTGCTTCATTTAGCAACATCTCAGTTAAGATTCACCATTTCTTCTGCTCTTTTGTGTAATAAACACTTCCAATTCAGCTGGTGCAGTAAGAGCATACCCTTCTGCAATCACGAGTTTTTGTGCTGTAGCACTCACTTATTGCCTTCCTTATTCTACCCGTTGTTTTATTACTTCTACTATATCATTCACTCTTTCAACCTCATCAGCTGTCCCACTGTTTCCACATGTCATCCTAACACAGTGATCCAACCTCTACTTCTGGTATGTGGTATATTCCCCAAAGCCTAAGTCACCTCATCCCCCAAATCCTCCCATGTTTCCTCCTACACACCCTGGAAACTCCTTCAAACATTCTGTGATCACATACCATCAGTTTAAAATTACCGAGGGCTTCTTCTAACCATGTTACCTCATTCTATGTCTACCATTCATTAAATAACACCTGTATCCCCCATTGATAAGCACATTTGTTGATGTGCTTGGTGAACAGTTCTCACTGTCAACGTGGTCGTTCTGAAATGCTGCCACTGCAATGACAAGCCATAGTCCTCTTAAGACTGGGTTTATCTTCTCTCCTGGCATAGTTCATCTGAGGACAGTGCATGTGTCTCTAATGCAAAAATCCACTGCTCCTGCACAGCAGGTAATCTTCCTTGTACCAAACATACAAAGAAAACTCCCTTACATCCTAGGTCTTCCCGTGTAGACCTACTATAGCTGTTTCACTTAAAACTTCTTGCTTGCTACTCATCACTTGTTTCCCACTTTCTTTCTGGCTCAGCCCTCCAATTCTTTGGTTAATCTAAGGACTTGTCACATGTTCCATATTTCCACATGCAGAATTCTCGTAGACAACTGCATTTTGAAAGTCACTGGTGACAGTTTCACAATCTGATAGTGGCCATGACACTGCATAAAAAGTAGTGTCTTACTATTTGTAGTATGTGAATTCGATAGATTTCACATTGGCCATTTTTGTCTTGGTGTGATCTTTCCCTGTGAGTCACTGCTCCCTCTTGTTTATACAGTGCCAGTCTATTTGCCTTAACCAACCTTTTCAATTCTTCTCTTGCCACCCTCACAAATGCGTTAACATGCATTCAATTATTGAAATAGGAAAACAAAAAGAGAAAGACAATAGGTTTTGACCATATTCCACCTCATATGGCTAAAGTTCTGTAGTTTTTGCTGTTTTGATTTGTACACAGACAAAGATAACTTGAACAGACATCACAATTGGTATGTGTGTGCTATATGGTATTATAGCATGCTCTCTATTGCTTCATGCACGCTTAACATGGTCCTACTAGCCTGACGATGTAGATGACTTGTCCTCAATTTCTTCCCACATTACAGCTTAAATTCCTTCTATAAATCCAAGATACGGATGACCTCCTTGATTTGTTATTTCTGGTACAATTAAGTTCCCTATTGTTAATTACTGCTTGTACCAATGTTGCTGCCTGTTCATTTGGCACTGCGACCATTTAGACAGGTTATGAAAAATGATTCATAATAACAAAACATCAATCCCAAAAAATTCAACCTCCTAAATCGCTCGTCACTTTTCAATGAGTTTGGGCTTGGCTACCATCGGACCTCTGCCATTGTAGCACCTTTGCACTTCCGTGCTGCATGTCTATCCTCCCTTTGGAACATGTCATGGACACGTTTTGTGAATGACGTTGAGGTGCTAGAGCTTCAGCACACAGACTACAGTTTCGTAATCTATCGTTCTCCATTTTGGCGTTTGAGGTTTGGCTTTGTTTCCTCTTCATCCCTGTGCAGTTCTGAAGGCCAGCCCAAGTGTACCATGTGACGGGGTAACACGTAATGACCATCCCCAGGTCTGCAGGTAGGGTTTCCACATACATGGTACAGGCCAGGTCCAGGGAGGTGTGGTAGTTTGAGCTGTAACCCTCCCAAATTGCCATTTAGTCCCTCTGTCAGAAGTTTGGGAGGTGTGATCCATCGCCTAATGAGTGTGAGCTCCCCTCTGAGAAAGGGTCCCACAGCAGGAGGGAACATGCTATGCCTTTGGAGATGATGGCGGTCTTGGGGATTCTGTCACAATGAGCCAATTCCAATCTGTGTCTACTAAACGTAATGGGAATGAGGTGAAACATTCAGACTCTTCCAGCTTTCACATTGGTTCCTCATACCACATAGTGGACATTGTCATTTCTTTGCTACAGATAATCCACATATTATTCAGAAAGGTGTTGACAAAATTGCCGGCCCTGTGAAATCCTGCTCTCATTTATGTAATTGCACTTTGCTTTTGGAGACCAAGTGTGGTCCTCAAGCCCAACAACTGCTTGCAGCTTCACTCCTCCAAAGCTATCATGTTAGTGGTAAGGCCCATCGAATCCTTAATTCATGTGGTGGTATTTACACCAGGCTGCTCAATGGTCAGAATGAAGGACAAATCGAAATATACCTTTCTGATGAGTGTGTCACTGCAGTCTGTTGGTTAATGAAACAGGTTGATGCAACCTTAGTCCGTACATACTCGCAGTTTTGGTAGAGTAGTGCCTCTGTCAAACATAGACCAAGTTATGAAGTCATCAAAGTCCAACCACACATTTGAAGCCAGACGAGCTGTTACCACTGCTACTGTAACAACAACACTCCTGTCGCAACACAGCAAAATGTACTTGTGGTAGGGATGCTCATGAGTGATTGCCTGCCTTGTCCTCCCTCCTGCATAAATTTCACTGACGACCATGCAGTCTCATCCTGAGATGAGAAAGTCATGCATCAGATCTGAGTGAAGGCTTGCAAGTTGTTGGCTAGTTGAAAGCCTTGCATTTTACCATCCGGCACTTGCAGTACTGTTCTTGCTACACCTTGCTGCACAAAGGACATATCCAAGCAGACGTGACCTCAAATTCATCACTACAGCTGTAAAATTGCCCAGTGTAACAATAGTGTCACCTTCTCCTCTACCTGTGCAAGCCGCCAAATCTTTGCCTCTGGCAGCGAAATCACGTGCTACATAATAAGCAGGATGGAAAGGACAGAGGAAATGCTTCCGTGGAGGCTTCCTACTTCCTTCAAGCTAACAAACTTCTCAGCTTTCATCTACTGAATGCAAAGCTTGCAAGACACCAAAGGCAAACAGTCTTCTTCTTCATTGACTCACTGGTCCTCCTCAGTAGTCTCACTGAATAATACCCTCACCCACCCAACCTCAATTTTGCCAGTGCACGCTGCTAACCATTTGGATACTCCGGAATCTCCACACTGACTCTGATAGAATGCTGACACACACGTAGCTCACATAGAGCAGGACTCTACAGTGACTGTAGCTGCCAAGTGCCAGCCTTTGAAGATTCATTACTACAGGTGACAGAGGTGACGACCCGTCACTTCTTTACCTCTTCCCATTTCCCCACCGTGACCTCCCTTCAGTGGAACAGTCGCAGCACTAGATCCAACAAGGAGGGATTATGGCTACTCTTGCAATTGCAGTGTCCACTTGTTTTCTCCCTCCAGGAAACAAAATTGCCCTCACAACTGCTTCAAACCTCTTGGTATTCTTTCCAGTCCTCTTTCACCTTCCAACTGGGGATAGCATTCCATTTGAGGAGTCACACTGCTCATCTGCAATCACATTCACTGTCACTCTGTCTCACTGAACACCAGACTGAAGCTGTTGCAGTCATCACTTCATCTTTCCTGTTTCCATTGTCCACGTCTCTCCATCATTGTGTGTTACCAGTGCAGACATCCTTCAGCTTATTGGGCAACTTCCTCACTTTTTGCACTTCAATGTGCACCATCCCCTTTTGGGCTCTTCTGAATAAGATATTTGTAAAAATAGCAAAACCATGGTGAAGAGATAATAAACTTTTGTCCACACCTTGTATTTGCGACTTACTGGCTGATTTTTTAACCTCTTTCTCGACCTTCATGCAGAAATTAGCAGTAGTACCTTCGTCAAAATGGATGGCTCTCACTGGTGTTGGGTCTCTCTTCATTATTGGTACAGACTTTCCAGCATCAGCTTTCAAAACATTGCTCAGTATTTAGAGCGGTTTTCTTTGTTGTGTATCAGGCCACATAGCGACACAGGCTTTTCAGTCGTATCATCTGCTCTGCCTACACCCTTCAGAGCCTGTGCTGTATGTTGTCCATCCCTTAGTGAAACAGATCCAAGAAATCTTTCACTTGCTGAACCTTTATGGAGCCACTGTGATGTATTTGTGGGTCCCTGGTCACGGCAACCTGAGAGGAAATGAGGGAGCTGATACTGCTGCTGAGGCAGCTGTCCTCTTACCTTGGCCTGCTAGTTCTTCCATTCCCTCCGATCTTTGTGTTGCTGTCTGTCAGCAAATGGTGTCTCTTTGTGATTAATACAGGTCTTCCCTTCATGGAACAAGCTCCAGGGAATTAAACCTCTTAGTGGCTTGGCCAACTTCTTCCTCTTACCTTAAAGAAATGTCTTGGAATGTACACGCTGAGCTACAGAATTAGTCCTTTGCCAGCCACAAATGACACCATATTACTCCATAAGGAAGTTTAATAATCCCAAGCAATCTTGCCCTCAATTCCAATTGTAAGAAGTCTTGCCATGCAACTAAGAACATCATTCCGGATAAGCACTGGTATATCAGCAAAATGAAGGCTGTGCCATTCACTCAAAACAAGGAAGCACTGCTCATACACTGCAGACATTGTCCTGCTGAACTGGCCTCCATCACTTGATTCCACATTGCTCTCCTTTGATTCCCATTACGCCAGCAGTACGGCTCAAGTTGGCAATAATTCACAGATGTGCCACTTGTCCTCATAACAGATATTCCATTGGAATACTGCTGCCATCTGCAAACATGGTAAATTTGGTAAATTTGTACTAAACACCATTCACAATAGCTGGCAGATAATTATCAGAAATCAGAGGACAGACACAGGACAGAAGGCCTTTTTCCCCCAAACCCTATCCCATTGCTATTACTAAAAGACTAACTTCATGGCCTGCAGTACCAGTTTCATATTGCTTATCTGACAGTGTCCTGGGTCAACAGAAATATTCCTTTTTAAAATGCAGGTAGTAATTACAAAAATACTGAAAATGGAACTGTTGTCAGAATGTAGTCAGTAAGAAGTATGATCTTGAATCAGCGGTTAAACATAAGAAGAACAGTATTCAGAAATGGCGTGCATGTCTTCAGCCAGTAGAGATAAAGATGTACAAAAAACACACACTATATTAATCCAGTGTTTCTTAATGAGAGCACTTAGCTGCTTCCAACAAAAACATTGATTATAAATTCAAACCTTCTCAAAATTCCTAATAGCAGACATTTAAAACACCATTTGCAAAGTAACAAAAGTTCAGAGAAACTGCAGTGTGTAAAACAACTCCAGATAATTTGAAGCTCAGTTATTAGAAGCAATAATAGCAATTAGAAACCCAATAGCAAACGATTTCCCTTAGTTTTTTTGTGGCCTTCCATAACATTTTCAAGGTTTGGCTGAGCTACAATAAATCCAGGTTTATGAAAACTATATTATCAGTGTCAGTTTGCTACACTTCACTTTCCTTTGATTTCTGTCACATGCTTTTGAAATTAAGACTTAAAGCAACATATGTATTACATTCCTGCTTTGTGTCCTTTAGCCTTTTCACTATCCAAGGTTTTTATTGCATACTGTGCGCATTGAGAACATAGAAATAACTGTAATCCGATATGACTCTCGTTCCTGTCATGCTATTAAATAGGTTATATTAAGTACATGAAGATCAGAGCATATTTTTCTACTACGTATGTATGTCTACAAACTACTATTTCATGTGCAGCTACACAAGAATGTATTGTTACTCCTGTGCTTTTTAATCTCTCTCTAGGAGAGCTTACATCACAAAGTTATAGGCTTTTTATGATACATTTTCCTGAAAATATATATTTGTGCACACTACTGCCATTCAGTTGTAAATTGTTTTCTTTGAAGCGAACAACTGTGCATATAGAAATATTACACGCTTGTAATATGATCTGAAATGCTGAGTGCCTGTTACTGTTGACATCCCACCTCTTGTCCTAAGCAGACTAATAAAAATGTTGATGTATTGTTACATTACAAAGCAGTTAATTGTATGTGTTGTCTGGCAGTTTATTGTGATCGTGTATAAGCTTAGGGGTGGCCACTTGTTTAAGATTGATCGACCCACAGATTGCCACCTCTTCATAATATTAGACGTCATAAATAAGACATAGTAATACATTTATGTTCCTTGACATGATGTAATTATAATGGAACTAGCTATAGTGAGTGAGCTGCTTATGACATTGCAGTTTTGTGTGTTTACACAAGTTAGGGTTGGTACACTGCGTTTCTCGTTATGGCATATATATACGTCAAGAATATGTGCACCCTTTTTATTCAGTTTTCTTCAGTCTTTTTTTTTACACAATACTGGTACTGTGAGGATGGGAAATGACTGAAAAAAGTTGTAATAAAGTAACCTCTCACTACTCTCACCTGTCTGAGGAAAGAATTATTAGCTCAAGAAGCCATAGTTTCCTCATTTAAACATTTCTATTGACATTTTCACTGTTTTGATATGACTTGTTCACACTCGATTACAGTTGTATGATATTTATTCAAAAGTTTGCGTAAAATACAATAGATTTCATGTAAGTTTACATTCTGATAACTAGAATTAGTAGTATAAATTTGCATTTGTCAAAGTAGTTACTGAAATCAGAATTTCTGTGCTTGGAGTCTCTTATCCAGAAGCACTCTTCAAAATATTTTGTGTTCCAAAAATGTATCATTATTCACATTTGTAACTGTTAGTTGTTTAAATTTGGTCCCTTTGAAAGGAAGCATAAGTACTTCATATTGCAATTACTGAAGCTTCTACATTACTGTCGTTTCTTGCAATCATTGTAAAATGTCTGTGTCATTTAATTGAACCTCATGAAGCTCCCATTATTGCTAATATTTGCACCAATGTCATATTTTGTACTTCCAACATAGACATTACAGTATTTGGAGATTTACGAACTACAGGAAATAGTAAAGCACTGATGTAGAAACTGTATTCTATCCCTAATGTAACATCCAGTATTTAGGTTGCATGTTCCATAATATGAAAATTATTAAAATGATATTCCTCAGTTACTAGAAACTCTTACCCAGATAGATGACATTCTTTGTTTGCATTTAGGATGTATATTATACCGTCAGCCACAGGGTCATATATTATAGATAGTCTTGTATGTTGTCTTTGTATCTTTGGCAGAAGTTAAAACAGCTAACTGGAACTTGACAAAATAATCTACTAGTAACATCAACATACAGAGTCATTTGTTGTTCGTCTGTCTGTCCGTTCTCAAGAATGGCTATACTATGGTAAACGATCCCTTTGCGATGTAAATAATTTAAGGTTCTAAGTCAATGTAGTCAAAAGATACGGCCACATATGTCACATATTTCGTTACTTGCAAACTCACACGTCAAATCCTATTGATGAAATCAGAGCTCGACCCTGGGGCCTGGCGCTGTGCACGTATAGCGCAGAAACCGAGAGGTCGTTATCGTTTCTCGATCGGACCACCAATTTCTCATTCATCGTTTTAACCTAGTCTTCACATCTCAACGATGTGAGGAATCGTGAGGAACAACATGTGGTTCAGATTCCGCGTAAAAATATAGGTTGCCTTTACCCGGTTCGATAACGTAAGCAGGTTAGGGACACGGTAGTCGCTCTGGTGGCGTTGAATACGAAGACTTGCTTCACGCCTCTGAGCCACACTAAATTATTATTATTATTATTATCTATAAGAATAAGTAATTTGTACAGAAACCTCATAGCGCCGTCATCCTCCCAGTTGTACTGTCGTTTTTGGCAAATGTTGCCCAGGTGGATTACATAGGTCAGTCCTCCTCAAATAATGTGCTGCATGACAAAAGGTCACAACGCCCTTACCTACTCAGTTATATGACACGAAATTTGGTTTAAAAACATAGGGTGAGAGTGTACTTGAGATCTGGTTTTTGCGTTTACACTCTGTCATTTTTGAATAGACCATGAACACACACATCAACACAGAATCACAGACGGAAAGTAACACTTCCAGCAAAAATTTCCGCATACTACCGTGTTGACAGTATGTGCAACTGATAGTTATGTGATTTCATTTCAAAGATTATAGAATCAAGTCAAATGCAAGTTTTGGTTGTCAATGCAAATAAAATGGGCTCTAAGCACTATGGGAGTTAACATCTGAGGTCATCAGTCCCCTAGAACTTAGAACTACTTAAACCTAACTAACGTAAAGACATGACACACTTCCATGCCCGAGACAGGATTCGAACCTGCGACCGTAGCAGCAGCGCGGTTCCGGACTGAAGCGCCTAGAACCGCTCGGCCACAGTGCCGGTGGTTGTCAATGCAGATAATGAATATCGATGTGGACGAACAAGGTAATGAATGTGTCGAACAAGTAGCAATAAACCTACAGGGAATCAGAATTCTCTTTCAACGTGGAGCACCCTTACTTACGACGCAAACTGGAACAAACAAATGAACATTCTCTGTGTGCTTAAGGTCTGGGTGGGATTCACACGTCAGGCAACCATTTTTAACAAGTAAAAGACCCACTTCACCTGTGGTAAGGCCGGCTGAGCTGTGCCGTGTTGCACCGTGTTTCCATATCCACGTTAAACGCGACGACCGGTCGCTACATACTGGTGGAGTTGGATTGGGTTGTTTCGGGGAGAAGACCAGACAGCAAGGTCACCGATCTCATCGGATTAGGGAAGGATGGGGAAGGAAGTCGGCCGTGTCTTTTGACAGGAACCGTCCCAGCATTTGCCTGGAGCGATTTTGGAAAATCAAGAAAAATTAAATCATGGTGGTCGGACGCAGGACTGAACCGTCCACCTCCCGAAAGCGAGTCCACTTTGCTGACCACTGCGCCATCTCGCTCCGTCTACTGGTGGAGAGTCGCTAATTGTTGGAGACGTAATAGAGGCTGATGTCACGCTACATAGCGATTCTGTTATCAGTAAGTTTCTTTATACAAGAGTTATTATAATTAATGAACGAATCGTCACGTAAGGTCGCAGGACACTTATTTCTTACGGTGTTTGAACCCGAGATGTTGAAAATATTTGTCTGGGACTGAGATTCGAACTCTCATCCTTCCCTTCGCCAGGCTTCACCCCTTTCAGATGATTTAGTTCCAACGATTCAATGTTTCCCCTGGATTTCTGAGTTCTCAAAGTCTCTCCGAAAGACGCATATCTGGGTTCGACAACTGGTCTGGCAAAAAGTTTCCATCACGACGTTTCAAGCTGCAGTACGCGCACACCAGCCTGCAGGTGACAATTATAGCTTTCAACGTCTCTCCGTGCCTTTCAACATTATTGATTGCTGCCGGTTTCGACTCGCAATCAGAATGATTCGTCATATTAATTTCATATACAATCATCGTCGCTTAGTTTGGTGAAAAAGTATTTCATAGTCAATGCCTCTTCGTGTGTAGTCGAAACGAAGACATTTGCAGGGCTCGACTTCCAATCAGCACACAGCTGTACGTCATGTTATTTCCAGTTCAAATACCTGTACATCTCACAACTGGTGAAATAAAATGTTTTGTAACATGTGTTCATGACTGTATAACACTAAAAGGGGTACTGGTTTCGAATCCCGGTAAATCAAAAGTTTTTCACCTCGGTATTTCAGTTTTAGTCGTCTTGCTAGTGTTGAAAAGATTTCAGATCTAATATTTGATTGTGCTCGATTAACAATTCAGTATCAACTGGGTTCGAATCCCAATCCCCCACAAACTTTATGCCATGTCATTTCAAATTCAATCCTGCACACACTTGTTACTTTTGACCTGAACCATGTTTAAAATTTTTCGTTGTTACTTAACATGAAGAAGAATTGCTGGATTGGAGACTTCAGTCCCATTCCAGTACAAAAATGTCTGTAATATAATTTCAAGTTGAATTTTGCTTTTTGAAATGTTATTTACTGTAATAAATTTGAGTTTGCAAGCGTAATGGCCGTGTCATGTCTAATAACGTGTTTTCTGTATTAATTTGTATGTGGATTGATACCCATTAAGGGCAGTTATTTTTTGAGGCCTCTTGTAATAACCATTTTAGTTAGTCAAACAACTGTATCCAAAAGACCACAGAGGGTATGCAAGAAAGTTGCGTTATGGGGATTGCATATAAATCAGGCGAAACGCGATTCATGTCGTTCGGGTACTTTTGAGCATGACAGTACCACTCTCCTTAATAAAGCACTTGTGTTTAAAAAGGTATATAATGTTTCTGATATTTATGTCTTGATATAGTCAGATATTAAGCTCTTTAAACTATTTTGGACTTCTTCTGGCATAATGTCTACTGCGTTTCATACGTGGCATGTCTAATTTTCGTGCATGCACGTTCGCAGAGTCGCTTCGCGTTAGAATAACTTACTATACAAACTGATTGTTTAGGTCACGATATTTATTTCGCCATTAATCTGAAAATTCTGTTGTGATTATTTCCCTCGCAGAAAAGTGTAGCACGTTCTTTTACGAACAAAGTTCACCTACACGGTTTCCCATCGTTAGCGAACTATGAAATAGTTCTAGGTAGAGTTACTTGTTACATTGCACAAATCTGAAATACGTATGTTGCTAAATCTTGCAGTGAGAAAAATATGGGAATGTAGAGCATCAATTTCTCAGTTCAGATAAGTTTTGACTTCCAATTCTCTTACTGAGTTTCTACTGCACAAAGGGAAAATCTAATCTCATTACATAATTACTTGTTTACTATATATAGATCCCCCATTGGGATATTTTGAATCGATTATGAGGAATTTCGAATCCTTATTATGCTGTCTGCCAGACAGCAGAAAGCCGTTAACGGTCTGCGGTGACTTCAACATGGACTTACTAAAGGGTTCTGATAAAACATACACTCCTGGAAATTGAAATAAGAACACCGTGAATTCATTGTCCCAGGAAGGGGAAACTTTATTGACACATTCCTGGGGTCAGATACATCACATGATCACACTGACAGAACCACAGGCACATAGACACAAGCAACAGAGCATGCACAATGTCGGCACTCGTACAGTGTATATCCATCTTTCGCAGCAATGCAGGCTGCTATTCTCCCATGGAGACGATCGTAGAGATGCCGGATGTAGTCATGTGGAACGGCTTGCCATGCCATTTCCACCTGGCGCCTCAGTTGGACCAGCGTTCGTGCTGGACGTGTAGACCGCGTGAGACGACGCTTCATCCAGTCCCAAACATGCTCAATGGGGGACAGATCCGGAGATCTTGCTGGCCAGGATAGTTGACTTACACCTTCTAGAGCACGTTGGGTGGCACGGGATACATGCGGACGTGCATTGTCCTGTTGGAACAGCAAGTTCCCTTGCCGGTCTAGGAATGGTAGAACGATGGGTTCGATGATGGTTTGGATGTACCGTCTACTATTCAGTGTCCCCTCGACGATCACCAGAGGTGTACGGCCAGTGTAAGAGATCGCTCCCCTCACCATGATGCAGGGTGTTGGCCCTGTGTGCCTCGGTCGTATGCAGTCCTGATTGTGGCGCTCACCTGCACGGCGCCAAACACGCATACGACCATCATTGGCACCAAGGCACAAGCGACTCACATCGCTGAAGACGACACGTCTCCATTCGTCCCTCCATTCACGCCTGTCGCGACACCACTGGAGGCGGGCTGCACGATGTTGGGGCGTGAGCGGAAGACGGCCTAACGGTATGCGGGACCGTAGCCCAGCTTCATGGAGACGGTTGCGAATGGTCCTCGCCGATACCCCAGGAGCAACAGTGTCCCTAATTTGCTGTGAAGTGGCGGTGCCGTCCCCTACGGCACTGCGTAGGATCCAACGGTCTTGACGTGCATCCGTGCGTCGCTGTGGTACGGTCCCAGGTCGACGGGCACGTGCACCTTCCGCCGACCACTGGCGACAACATCGATGTACTGTGGAGACGTCACGCCTCACGTGTTGAGCAATTCGGCGGTACGTCCACGCGGCCTGCCGCATGCCCACTATACGCCTTCGCTCAAAGTCCGTCAACTGCACATACGGTTCACGTCCACGCTGTCGCGGCATGCTACCAGTGTTAAAGACTGCGATGGAGCTCCGTATGCCACGGAAAACTGGCTGACACTGACGGGGGCGGTGCACAAATGCTGCGCAGCTAGCGCCATTCGACGGCCAACACCGCGGTTCCTGGTGAGTCCGCTGTGCCGTGCGTGTGATCATTGCTTGTACAGCCCTCTCGCAGTGTGCAGAGCAAGTATGGTGGGTCTGACACACCGGTGTCAATGTGTTCTTTTTTTCCATTTCCAGGAATGTATGATGTGGAAACCATATTTGGTCTTACAGTGTGATCTCAGTGACTAATCTTCCAACATGGGTGGATAAAAGTAGCACCCCAACTAATGATATTTCCTTTGATGAAGCTGAATGCAAGAAAGTAACTGTGCACTCACTAACAATGCTGTCTCTGATCATGGTGCACAGTCAGTTAGAATAAAAACGACAGTGCCTCTCCTCAGTGAAAACCGAATAATTAATGATTGAAGAACAAATGTTTCTTAGAATGCTTTACGAGAAAAAAACATGGGATGAAATTTATAATGAACTAAATGCTAACACAAAATTTAATTTATTCTATGATAAATTCATATAACTGTTTGAAAATAGTTTAAGAAGACAGAGGGATTCATATTGACAATGTTTCCTTTGATGAAGCTCAAAGCCAGGTAATAGCTGCATAACTAATAATAAATTTTCTCTCAGTTCATGATGCACAGTTACTCAGGATAAATAAGACACTGCCTTACTGTATAAGACGTCTAAGTCGATACCAATTAGAGTAATTAATGACGCTTGGACAAATATTTTTGAGAATGGTTTACAAGCAATGACAAGGGATAAAATTTATAACGAGCCAAATGTTGAATTAAAATTTAATTTATGGAACTATAAATTGATATCAGAATTAGAAGACAGCTTTCAACATAAGCAAATTAGAAAGAACATTAACAAGCGTATAAAACACATGGATCACTAGAGGAATTCAATCATTTTGTGAAAGGAAAATGGAAATATATACACTCCTGGAAATGGAAAAAATAACACATTGACACCGGTGTGTCAGACCCACCATACTTGCTCCGCACACTGCGAGAGGGCTGTACAAGCAATGATCACACGCATGGCACAGCGGACACACCAGGAACAGCGGTGTTGGCCGTCGAATGGCGCCACCTGCGCAGCATTTGTGCACCGCCGCCGTCAGTGTCAGCCAGTTTGCCGTGGCATACGGAGCTCCATCGCAGTCTTTAACACTGGTAGCATGCCGCGACAGCGTGGACGTGAACCGTATGTGCAGTTGACGGACTTTGAGCGAAGGCGTATAGTGGGCATGCGGCAGGCCGGGTGGACGTACCGCCGAATTGCTCAACACGTGAGGCGTGACGTCTCCACAGTACATCGATGTTGTCGCCAGTGGTCGGCGGAAGGTGCACGTGCCCGTCGACCTGGGACCGGACCTCAGCGACGCACGGATGCACGCCAAGACCGTTGGATCCTACGCATTGCCGTAGGGGACCGCACCGCCACTTCACAGCAAATTAGGGACACTGTTGCTCCTGGGGTATCGGCGAGGACCATTCGCAACCGTCTCCATGAAGCTGGGCTACGGTCCCGTACACCGTTAGGCCGTCTTCCGCTCACGCCCCAACATCGTGCTGCCCGCCTCCAGTGGTGTCGCGACAGGCGTGAATGGAGGGACGAATGGAGACGTGTCGTCTACAGCGATGTGAGTCGCTTCTGCCTTCGTGCCAATGATGGTCGTATGCGTGTTTGGCGCCGTGCAGGTGAGCGCCACAATCGGGACTGCATACGACTGAGGCACACAGGGCCAACACCAGGCATCATGGTGTGGGGAGCGATCTCCTATACTGGCCGTACACCTCTGGTGATCGTCGAGGGGACACTGAATAGTGCACGGTACATCCAAACCGTCATCGAACCCATCGTTCTACCATTCCTAGACTGGCAAGGGAACTTGCTGTTCCAACAGGACAATGCACGTCCGTATGTATCCTGCGCCACCAAACATGCTCTAGAAGGTGTAAGTCAACTACCCTGGCCAGCAAGATCTCCGGATCTGTCCCCATTGAGCATGTTTGGGACTGGATGAAGCGTCGTCTCACGTGGTTGCACGTCCAGCACGAACGCTGGTCCAACTGAGGCGCCAGGTGGAAATGGCTTGGCAAGCCGTTCCACAGGATTACATCCAGCATCTCTACGATCGTCTTCATGGGAGAATAGCAGCCTGCATTGCTGCGAAAGGTGGATATACACTGTACTAGTGCCGACATTGTGCATGCTCTGTTTCCTGTGTCTATGTGCCTGTGGTTCTGTCAGTGTGATCATGTGATGTATCTGACCCCAGGAATGTGTCAATAAAGTTTCCCCTTCCTGGGAGAATGCATTCACTGCGTTCTTATTTCAATTTCCAGGAGTGTATGTTGGGAAGAACAAGTAGAGATCCAGCAGTGATTGAACATTACAAACGTTTTTCATAATAATCACATAGGGAGTCTCCCAATGCTCAATCTTAGGTCTGCTATGGTTCCACATATATGTAAACGATTTTTGGTCTAATATACAGCAAGTGGAATTGGTTATTTTTGTGGATGACACTAGTATGGTAATCGTTCCAAGCATACATATCTTAACAAATGAGATGGTAAACAAGATTCTTAAAAGTATAATTGTTTTTCTGCTTGCAGGCTTACCCTCTATTATAAAAAGACACATACTCAGTTTTGAACATCTAGGGATACTATATCAATGATCAGGGTAAGGCACATAGTGGGGAAATAATAAGTAGGGTGGAAACTTCAGTATTCTTAGGTGCCCAAACTAAAGTTAATTTAAACTGCAAAAGCACATTTCGTTGCTCCCGAAAAAACTTTGTCCATGTAAACACACTTAGAATCATTGTAAATTTAGGGAGAAACAAAACAGAAAGTTGACATTTACATGTATTTTCATTCAATAACCTCTATGGAATAATGTTCTGGTATAACTCATCATTAAGGAAGCAAGTCTTCATTGGTCAAAAATGTCGTGCAAGAATGATATATAGTGCTCACCCATAATCATCTTGTTGACATCTGTTTAAGGAGTTGGGCGTTCTGACTACTTTTTCACAGTATTTTTATTACCTCATGAAGTTGACTATAAATAATCCAGTTCAGTTCAAAAGGAACAAATTACAATACCAGAACAAAAATGACATTCATTATTCCACATTAAAGTTTAGTTATCACAAAAAAGGGTGCACAACATTGCAACAAAAATTTTTGGTAACTTACCCAGTGATTTCAAATTTTACTTAGTTGTCTAAGATTATATTACAAACTGAAAAAGTTTCTAGAACGATAGTTTCTCTCCTCAATTATTATGGCCAATTGAGTCAATGATGAAGAGCTGGCAAATATTGTTCACGAAAATGTCCATTAACAACAGGAAATTATTTGTGACACATAACATGATTTGGTGGTATATTATGTCTTGCAGCAATATATCGTTGTCTGAAAGTGTAACATGGACCATAGAAATTCTTCAGATAGTGAGGATGGAAGCATGAAGGAGAATGTTAAAACGTGATGGAACCACAAAATGCAGATGATAATGTATTAGAGTAACTAAGAAGAAATTACAAGGGCTGCCGTAAGATGACCAGAATTAGAGGGCGGAGGTGTAAAGAGTATATACGAAAATGGACTCTTTGCAGCAGTAATTCAGGATGATGTGCGAAATAATCACCCCCATTAGAACAGGAAGATATGTAAAAGATAACGAAATCAGTTGCTGGACAGTTGTCAGTTGAGTGAAACACACAAGACAACGTATTCTCAGGAGCTCCTCACACTACAAATTTCGCTTTCAGTAATTTTCTATACTGTTTGTTTCTATGAAAATGAGGTTAGCAAACGCAAGAGATGAAATATAATTTCATTGTAAAATTAGGTTGAAGAGAATATTTGAGACTCCTAGTAATTAGAAAAAACTCACGTGTATGCATTTTTTGTGTTAAACGGATAATGACCTTGAGCAGCTGGTGGGCAAATTTCTTATACTGAACATTGTCAGCTAACAAATTTTCGCACATAATCCGCTCAATGGAATAGTTATGCATCATTGACATCTGACATTCTTATTTATACAGGGTGTTACAAAAGGTACGGTCAAACTTTCAGGAAACATTCATCACACACAAAGAAAGATGATATATTATGTGGACATGTGTCCGGAAACGCTTACCTTTCATGTTAGAGCTCATTTTATTTCTTCTCTCCAACTCACATTAATCGTGGAATAGAAACACACAGCAACAGAACGTACCAGCGTGACTTCAAACACATTGTTACAGGAAATGTTCAAAATGTCCTCCGTTACCGAGGATACATGCATCCACCCTCCGTCGCATCGAATCCCTGATGCGCTGATGCAATCCTGGAGAATGGCGTATTGTATCACAGCCGTCCACAATACGAGCACGAAGAGTCTCTACGTTTGGTACCGGGGTTGCGTAGACAAGAG
The DNA here is from genome assembly GCF_023897955.1 of Schistocerca gregaria. Lineage (NCBI taxonomy): Eukaryota > Metazoa > Arthropoda > Insecta > Orthoptera > Acrididae > Schistocerca > Schistocerca gregaria. The sequence goes on along the minus strand of NW_026061863.1, from coordinate 2,191,378 downwards.
CTTTCAAATGCCCCCATAAATGAAAGTCAAGAGGGTTGAGGTCAGGAGAGCGTGGAGGCCATGGAATTGGTCCGCCTCTACCAATGCATCGGTCACCGAATCTGTTGTTGAGAAGTGCACAAACACTTCGACTAAAATGTGCAGGACCCCGTGCGGGTTTGGGGGTTAGAATAGGTCCGCGGTATTCCTGCCTGTCCTAAGAGGCGACTAAAAGGAGTCTCAAACTTTTGGGCCTTATATGATGGTCCCCTGTTGGGTTTGACCTCCATCTCTCAAAATTTTCCGAAGAGCGAGCCGATCGGGGAAGGGCGTTTTACTTGGTGCATTGTGTCCATCTCGCGATCAGACCGTTCGCCTGCTTATACACTGTTGAATTGCAGTCCTCTCCACTCTCCATCTCTTGGGCATGACTCTGTTTCTCCGTGCAGATTACACCTTGCACTGTGCAGTGCCTGTTTCTGCACCGACGGCGACCATGGACCACATGTTACCTAACATCCAGCACGGTAGCCAGGCTGTTGTGGTGGGGCCGCCATGTACCCTATTGATTGTAGCCCCCTGACTACACAGGGATCGCTCTACTGATGCCTGCGCCGTTAACTCCCCACGTATGCCAAGGAGTAGATGCCTATCCTCCTGGGGTATCGGGACTCCCGGCAACAGCCATCCTGCCAGGTGGCTTTTTTGCCGTGGCTGGGTGGCGCCTGTGGGGAGGGCCCTTGGTCGGAGTAGGTGGCATCAGGACGGATGACCCGCAATGAAGCGTGGTACATCGTCTCTCGCTGGTGGCCAGCCGCCAGCAGTCTCTAAGCGTTCTCGGGCTCAGTTTAACGCTCAGAAGTACGATCCGAAAACGTTTCCCTCCCTGGCCACAGTGTGGGAGAAACGTATGTCTCAGGATGGCAGTAGCAGTTATTCGCCCCGCTTCTCAGTTTGTATGAGGGCTGATGGGGAGTCTTTGCTCTCCACAAAGCCTCAATTCTTCGTCAAGCATTTAGAGGACAAGTTTGAGGAGGTGGAGGGCTTGTCAAAATGCGCTCTGGGTCAGTCCTGATATAAATGGCATCCTCTGCCCAGTCACAATGGTTACTCGCTTGTGAGAAGTTGGGGGATGTTGCCGTTATGTTCACACCCCATAAGAGTTTAAATATGGTCCAGGGAGTTATTTACCATAGGGATCTTCTTTTGCAGTCTGATGAAGAGCTGCGCGCCAGTTTAGAGCGCCGAGGTGTACATTTCGTCCGGCACGTTCATCGGGGTCTGAAGGAAAATCAGATTGCTACCGGTGCCTTCATCTTGGCCTTCGAAGGGGATACATTACCGGAAAAGGTCAAGGTGATGGTCTACCGATGTGACGTTAAGCCCTATATCCCTCCCCCGATGCGGTTCTTTAAGTGCTGGAAGTTCGGCCATATGTCTTCTCGCTGCACTTCCAGCCTCACATGTGGAGATTGTGGACGGCCATCACATCCCAATACTCCATGTGCCCCGCCTCCCATCTGTGTCAACTGCGGGGAGCACCATTCACCTTGCTCGCCAGACTGCCGAATTTTCCAGAAAGAGCGTAAAATCATGGAATACAAGACCCTGGGCAGACTAACCTATACTGAGGCCAAAAGGAAATACGACTGACTCCATCCTGTGAGAATGACATCTTCCTACACTGCTGCTACAACACCTGTGCTAGCCCTGTCTGTTTCTCCAATTGCGGCCGGATCGACGAGTAGTACAACTCCTCCTGCCCCCTCGCCAGTGGGGGCTCTACCCACCGGGTTGCTCCTGCGCCACCTACCTCAGGAGAAACACCATCCCACCCATCGGGGACGTCCATCCCCACTTCTAAGCCAGAGAAGTGTCCAACTTCTTCGGCTTCTCACGCTTGCAAGGGGTCCCTTGGGGGTCCCTCCCTTTCCAGGTTTCCGCCAGCGAGAAGGCTGACGACTTACAGTCGCGTAAGTGCCCGCAATCCGCTGGTCGTGGGGCTTCACGATCCTCCTCCGTCCCGGAGACTGAATCGGTGAAGCCCTCCCAGCCGGTGCGACCCAAGGAACGGCGTGAGAAATCCAAGAAGAGCTCTCAGCCCAAGGAACTCGTGGTGGCAGCCATCCCACCGCAACCTTCCAGCTCTGCGTCTGAGGAAGAGGTGGAGATTCTGGCGTCCCCTGAGGACCTCAATCTCGCTGGTCCATCAGACGCCATGGAAAGCACTATCACAGGTGCTAAATCGGAGGCAGCAGGTGACCCAGTGGCGTAATCTCCCTTCCCAGTCCCGTCACGCCTTTCTCAGCCATGGACACACCATCCTCCAGTGGAACTGCAGCGGTTTCTTCCACCATCTAGCTGAGCTCCGCCAACTTACCAGCCTTCACCCTTTCCTCTGCATTGCTCTGCAGGAAACTTGGTTTCCGGCAATGCGAACCCCCACCCTCCATGGCTACCAGGGTTATTATAAGAACTGGGCAGCTTATGAAAGGGTGTCTGGTGGCGTCTGCATATATGTCCTGAACTCTCTTCACAGCGGGTCTGTACCTCTCCAAACACTTTTAGATGCTGTCGCTATTCGGGTGTGGACGCCACAGGCTGTTACCGTCAGCAGTCTTTACCTTCCACTGGATGGTGATCTCGTGCAGCATGTCCTGGCTGCTCGGATAGCCCAATTGCCGCCACCTTTCTTGTTACTGGGCGACTTTAACGCCCATACCCATCTGTGAGGTTGGTCAGTGGCAACAGGTCGAGGCGCCATCGTTGAGCATTTATTGGCGCAGCTTGATCTCTCGATATTAAATGATGGTGCCTTCACACACTTCAGTGTGGCGCATGGCACATACCCCGACAAAGACCTTTCGATCTGTAGCCCTAGCCTCTTACCGTCTGTCCAATGGAGAGTGCATGACGACCTTTGTGGTAGTGACCAGTTTCCGATCTTTCTGTCACTACCACAGCGTCAGTCTTCTGGGCGCCCTAGCAGATGGGCTCTGAATAAGGCTGACTGGGACTTGTTCTCCTCCACTGCCGCTATTGAGCCTCTCTCTAACGATGACAGTAATGCAGTGGTTCAATCGGTCACCACCGGCATCGTTACTGCCGCCGAATCTGCCATTCCCCGTTCTTCTGGGTACCCTCGGCTGCGGACTGTGCCTTGGTGGTCGCCTGAGATCGCTGAAGCGATTAAAGCTCGCCAGCGGGCGCTCCAGCTTTACAAGCGACATTCCTCAATCGAACTCCTTATCGCCTTAAAACGGCTGCGTGCGCGAGCCCGCCGCATTATCCGCCAACACAAGCAGGAGTGCTGGGAGCTGTATGTGTCCACCATTGGCCTCCATGTCACTCCATCGCAGGTCTGGGTCAAGATTCGCCGCCCCTATGGCTATCGGACCCCTGTCAGCGTCCCTGTGCTCTCACTGAATGGAGCAGTTTGTACTGACTCCGACGTCATTGCAAACCGCTTGGCAGAGCTCTTTGCTCTGAATTCCGCTTCTGCCAACTACCCCTTGGGCTTCCGCTGCATTAAAGAGCGGATAGAATGTCGGAGTCTTTCTTTTCGCACCCACCATCCTGAATTGTACAATGTTCCATTCAGTGAGTGGGAATTCCGCAGTGACCTCGCCGCTTGTCCTGATACCGCTCCTGGCCCAGATAGCATCCACTCTCAGATGCTGAAACATCTTTCAGTGGACAGCCAGCGACACCTCCTCGACCTTTACAACTGCATTTGGGTCGAGTGTGAGTTTCTGTCGCAATGGCGGGAAAGCCTTGTTGTCCCCATTCTGAAACCGGGGAAGAACCCTTTGGAGGTGGACAGCTACCGTCCCATTAGCCTCACCAACGTTCTTTGCAAGTTTCTTGAACGGATAGTGAGCCGGCGCTTGAATTGGATACTGGAGTCTCGCGGCCTTCTGGCTCCGTCTCAGGGTGGGTTCCGTAAAGGCCGCTCCACCACCAACAATCTGGTGAGCCTAGAGTCGGCCATCCGCTACTGCCTTTGCCCGCCATCAGCATCTGGTCGCTGTCTTTTTCGACATGAGGAAGGCGTATGATATGACATGGCGTAATCCCATCCTTTCTACGCTTTATGGATGAGGTCTTCGGGTCCCTCTGCCGATCTATACCCGTAATTTTCTGTCGTATCGTACTTTCCGCGTGCACGTCGTGGCCTCATGTAGTTCCTCCGAAGTCCAGAAGAACGGTGTGCAACAGGGTTCTGTTCTAAGTGTGTGTCTGTTTTTAATAGCCATTAACGGGCTCGCTGCGGCCGTGGGAAATTCTGTCTCCGCTTCCCTGTATGCTGACGACTTCTGCCTTTACTACAGCTCTATTGGCATTGCAGTTGCTGAACGTCAGCTACAGGGCGCAATCCGCAAGGCGCAGTCTTTGGCTGTAGCGCACGGTTTTCAGTTTTCGGCAGCCAAGACCTGCGTCATGCATTTCTGCCGGCGACGCACTGTTCACCCAGAGCCGCGGTTTTATCTCGACGGCGAGCTTCTTGCAGTGGTGGAGTTACATAGGTTTTTGGGGTGGTTTTTGGTGCCCGGTTGACTTGGCTGCAGCTTAAACAGGCGTGTTGGCGGCATGTAAATGCTCTGCGATGCCTGAGCCACACCAGGTGGGGCGCCGACCGATCTACTCTCCTACGGCTTTACCAGGCGTTAATCCAGTCCCGTCTGAACTATGGGAGTCTGGCTAATGGCTCAGCATCCCCATCTGCGCTGCGGGTGCTGGACCCAATCCTCCACAACGCGATACGCCTTGCCACTTGTGCCTTCCGGACCAGTCCTGTGGACGGCATACTTGTGGAGGCAGGTGTCCCTCCACTGCGGATACGACGCCAACAATTACTGGCTGCTTATGCTGCCCTTGTTTTTAGCTTGCCCGAGCATCCAAATTATCGTGTCCTGTTCCCGCAGTCCCTCGTCCATCTGCCAGAACGTCGGCCCAGGTCGGGTTGTCCGATCGCCGTACGCGTCAAACAGATTCTCTACGGGCTTGGATGTTTCCCTGTACCACCTCCTTTCCGGGCCACTCTGCGTACACCCCCATGCCTTCGGCTCGACTTGGCACAGGGCCCAAAGGACTCAGTTTCTCCGGTGGCCTTCCGACGCCGCTTTTATTCCATCCTGGACACGTATCAGGGCTCTGGCGTTGTCTATTCCGACGGTTCGATGGTTCCTGGTCGTGTCGGTTATGCACTAACTCTAGGGGACCATTCTGAACAACGTTCGTTGCCGGCTGGCTGCAGTGTTTACACTGCTGAGCTGGTCACCATCTTTAGCTCCCTAGAGTATATCCGCTCCTGCTCAGACGAATCCTTCGTTATCTGTAGCGATTCCCTGAGCGGTTTACAAGCTATCGACCAGTGTTTCCCTCGTTCTCGTCTGGTGATGGCTATCCATGAGTCCCTGCATACTCTTACCCGTTGCGGCAGATATGTGGTCTTTGTTTGGACCCCGGGTCATGTTGGGATACCCCGAAATAAAACTGTTGACCGCCTGGCGAAAGAGGCCACTAGTGCACCATCTCTGGAGATTGGCCTCCCGGCGACTGATTTGCGGGCACTATTACGCCGCAAAGTTTTCGATTTATGGGACACTGATTGGCGCAACATGCCCGTGCCTAACAAACTCCGCCGTATCAAGGAGACGACTACAGTGTGGCGGTCATCCATGCGAGCTAACTGCAGGGAATCAGTCGGCTCCGCATTGGCCACACCTGACTGACACACTTATTTACTGTGTTGTGAGGATCCCCCTCTCTCTCGTTGTGGGGCGTCCTTGACGGTGGTCCATATTCTGTTGGAGTGCGCCCTTTTATCTGTGCTCAGGCAGACTTTTGCGCTGCCTGATACGCTCTCTGCGCTTTTATCTGACGACTCTTCCATAGCGGACGAAGTTCTGCGTTTCATTCGGGCAGGGAGATTTTATCGCTTAATGTAAGTGTGTGAGTTTTTGTGTTGATTCTGGCCTATAGCCTACGATTTGACTGATTTTTTTTTCATGTCTTTCTCGATGGTTGGCTTTTCCGTTTTTGTTTGTATGGTCGGCCAACCACCGTCATACTCTGTGTGATTTTAGTTCGTCTTGTCTGGTCTTTGTCTACGTTTCTCTTGTTCTGTGTCGTCTGTCTTCTCGTCCGTTGATCGTTTTATTCTCAGTGGGTGTTTTTAGTATTTGGAAAAAGGGACCGATGACGGTAGCAGTCTGGTCCCTTTAACCCCCACAAACCAACCAACCAAAATGTGCAGGACCTCCATCGTGCATGAACCACATGTTGTGTCACACTTGTAAAGGCACATGTTCTAGCAGCACAGGTAGTATCCTGTATGAAATCATGATTACGTGCTCCATTGAGCGTAGGTGGAAGAACATGGGGCCAAATGAAGACATCACCAACAATGCCTTCCCCAAACGTTCACAGAAAATCTGTGTTGATGACGTGATTGCACAACTGCGTGCGGATTCTCGTCAGGCCACACATGTCGATTGTGAAAATTTACAATTTGATCACGTTGGAATGAAGCCTCATACGTAAAGAGAACATTTGCACTGAAATGAGGACTGACACATTGTTGGATGAACCATTCGCAGAAGTGTACCTGTGGATGCCAATCAGCTGCTGATACATGGTACAGAAACAACTGGTTCTCCCGTAGCTTTCTCCATACAGTGACGTGGTCAATGTTACCTTGTACAGCAACAACTTCTCTCACATTGAAATTAGGGTTATCGTCAACTGCACGAAGAACAGCCTCGTCCATTGCAGGTGTCCTCGTCGTTCTAGGTCTTCCCCAGTCGCGAGTCATAGGCTGGAATGTTTCGTGCTCCCTAAGACGCCGATCAATCGCTTCGAACGTCTTCCTGTCGGGACACTTTCGTTCTGGAAATCTGTCTCGATACAAACGTACCGCGCCACGGCTTTTGCCCCGTGCTAATCCATACATCAAATGGGCATCTGCCAACTCCGCATTTGTAAACATTGCACTGACTGCAAAACCACGTTCGTGATGAACACTAACCTGTTGATGCTACGTACTGACGTGCTTGATGCTAGTACTGTAGAGGAATGAGTCGCATGTCAACACAAGCACCGAAGTCAACTTTACCTTCCTTCAATTGGGCCAACTGGCGGTGAATCGATGAGGTACAGTACACACGGACGAAACTAAAATGAGCTCTAACATGGAAATTGAACGTTTCCAGACACATGTCCACATAACATATTTTCTTTATATGTGTCTGCGGAATGTTTCCTGAAAGTTTGGCCGTACCTTTTTGTAACACCCTGTATAGGTTCTATGTGTATCTATAAACGTTTATAGCTTCTACGAAATTTGGAAGGTATCAGTGTATGAAAAATATGATGAACAATCAAAGATTATTTCCAAATGAAGAAAGTGAAATAGCAGAAGACCTTCTAAAACAATGGCTTAGAGGCATATCGGACCTAGCGAGGAGGCGCAGTGGTTAGCACAATGGACTCGCTTTCGGGAGGACGACGGTTCAAATTCTGATTTAGGTTTTTCTGTGATTTCCCTAAATCGCTTCAGGAAAATGCCAGGATGGTTCCCTTGAAAGGGCACGGCCGGCTCCCTTCCCTAAGCCGACGAGACCGGTGGCCTCGCTGTCTGGTCCCCTCCCCAAATCAACCAACCAACAGAGACATCGGAAGAATCATATTGGAATACAGTTTTGTTATCGATTTGTAGACATATTAGATTTATTCTCTCTATGACTCATTTCCCCTGTCTTCTTTATCTTCGTGGATGCATATTTATTTTTTCCTCGACACTTGGACGATAGTTTACATATGAACGGCGGCTTTCGTCAACGAATTAGACTATCACATGTGGCGATAAAATTGGGAAGTTGTAAGGCTGCAAGTATATGTCTTGGTGGGATTGTTAGAAAAATACGAAGCAGGATCCGCTTTGTACTTCGTACCTTGTATTTTAGATCGATAACCTATGTCTGGGGAATAAATAAATTACTGTAGTTATTGAGTCTGTCTAGTCTTGCTGTTCGTTGAGTGCAATAATGATTTCTTCAGATTTACTTACCTCATTAGTAATCTCAACAAGGGTATGTCAGTATAATACTCAGTATGTGATTAGTTCACGTTGTTTGATCAAAATAAACAAAGATCTGAACCGATTTGTAGCACCTATCACGTCAGTTGACCGGCATAAATATTGCCTCCTCTCGCTCTCAGAGAAAACGATATGGCCTACAAATTATTGCGAGATTACGTAGCTAAGGTCTTAAGCTTTAAAATCATCTAAGATTATTGTATGCATCATTTATAGTTTACTAGTTACTGTCGATCATGGACAACATAATGTTTATAACCCAAACTTTTTCGAACATGCCTAACGGCCTCGAACACGTGTAGCCACTCGCTAAGTAAGCCTTCTCAGTGTTTGTGTGCTTTCTTAACTGCGCCCTCAGAGCTTCGGCGCAAAACAAATCTGGAGCTGCATTTTGTGGAGGGCCGGTGCTTTCCCAGAAGTGACCTCCTGCTGCGAGACTAGGGGTGGCGGCTGCCCGCCTTTGTTTGTTTGACGTTATATAAGACGTCACTCAGCGGTAGGGTGACGGGAGGGCGACGCCAGTTGTCTGCAGTAATCACATTAGCAATCTGCAGACAAACATGACACTTTGTCCTGTCGTCGTCCTTTTGCCTCCACAAACATTCCCTGGCCGCAGTTGTGTGTTTCGGACAACATAAAGAAGAGGTTCAGTCACCGAAGTAAAGGAACAGCACATATGTTAACTGCTTCTTGGAGTGAAAACTTTACAGTTCTCTGTTAATACATCGAAAGCGGAGTCATATGCCCTCCTGTAAAATTGCTGAAGGGAATGAAAACTGAACATCAATTAAGTTTGTCTGTGTTTTGAGGACGTTGGTGTAAGAGAAATCGCTACCCCTGTTCATAGATTTGAATCCACTTCTGTCATTTACGAACCCAGGGATTTCTAACGTGGTGAAGCCCTCTATTGGTGATTAAGTAGTTACACCAACGGAATAGAGTCTCAGTTGGACAATGATATGAATCTTTATTAAAGGTATTTTGGGATGACAGTGCTGAAATAATAATCTGCTGTCAGAGATATTTCGAATCTTCGAATAAATTTTTACTTTGTTATTTACATTTCTAGTGGTGATCATGTCATCTGGTTGCACTACCATTCCCTGTTACCGAATAACCCACTTGCGTTATTCATTTGCGTGTATAAAAGAAAACGAAGAATGCTCACATGTGCATTTCACCAAGTGTCGTGTAGGTTGCACATATATCAGAAATTTTGTGATGACTAAATCTTATACAAATGGTCCGCCCCCGGTAGCTGATTCAGTCTGCTTTCCGCAGCGCTGTGGCGAGGACGTCTTGTTTACGTCCCGTCCGCGCGGTCGCGAGTGCTCGTAGTTGTTTACTACTGCGTTGTCGCTAGTTTAGCGTCCATCACTACCGACGGAACATGGCACATTCATACAGACAAACCACCATCAAGATCAGTTTTCAACCCGATAATGCACGACCGCGAGCTTTTGAAGTGGAACGTTTCCTTCATGACGACGTTAAAATTGACCCGCGAGACGTAATTGGTATCCATCTCTCTATCACGAGCAGTGTTGTCTACGTCAAGCTAGTAAGTGACGAGGTGTGCAACAGAATCGTGAGCGCACATGCCAACGGTCTTAAATTCAAACATTCTGATGGCCATATTCGGGCGGTCTCTATCGATCACGCTGGGCTTGGCCTACGTACGATACGCGTCTTCGAACTCCCTTTTGAAGTACCACTGGACGTAGTCACCGCGGCTTTCCAGCCCAACGGCAGAGTAATCAGCCATATGGCCGAAAAATGGACCACCTTTACAACGTACCCCGTTCTTAACGGGGTACGACAGATTAAAATTGAATTGACCAAACATGTTCCGTCATATCTGTCATCGGCGGATGTAGGGCGATCATTATGTATGACGGTCAGCCACGCACTTGCTCTGGTTGTGGCCAAGTAGGGCACGTCCGTTCGGATTGACTCCGACGACGGCTTACTCAAATCCCGACAGGTGAATCTATGACTCCTTCTACGGTGACGACCCTTCCTCTCAATTACGCCGAAGTTACACGGGCAGCAACCTTTACCGCTGCTGACGACATTAGTCCGATAACCGCCCTCGATGGAGAGAACATAATGGCTTCTGCAGTACAGGATCCGGCACCCCCACCTGAAGATAATCACCGACCGACCTTGCAAGAAGGCGTAGATGCCAGGATGGACATTGACCCACGGGTTGTGCCGACAGCAGCTTTTCTTCCAGACACCGGAGCAGCTGAAGAAATCTACCCACATTCAGATACTGAAGCACACGTCCGTAAACAGCGTTCCCCGCGAAAATACAAGAGACGGCGGCGTGCTCCATCGGACGAGTGTTTGCAGCAATCGTCTGCCATGGACTGTGGAAATTCCGACGACGGTACCGGCGGTACAGAGGCCGCTGTAACTTCAAACTCAACAGATCGCCGTGGTGACGGCTTCAGCCCCTCCGACCCCACAGAACAGCAGGATCACAAGCAGACAGCCGCTGCCGATTCCCAGCCAGAAGAGCCGATGGAGTCAGCGCCGAGTGCCACAGCAGCCACTAACAGCCACCAACAGCCGATGGTATTTCATGGCGACTGGGCAGACGACTGTGAGGCACACTCCCTGCCCATCGTGTCGGACGACACGGGGGGAAATTTATCCCACCAGTGCTGACCCTTTCCCGCCATTAGGTAGAGTGACGAGACAGCCTTACAGGGGTACTGATGGCCAACACAGATGCTGTGGATAGACCTCAAACTTATCGCATTGCAAATATAAACATCAACACTATACGGACGCGCGCTAAGTTATCATTGCTTCAGGATATGTTGAACTCGGCTTCCATCGACATAGCCCTCCTCCAGGAAGTGTACGTCGACGACTTCCCAGACATGTACGGTTACGATGCTTGCGTCTCTCCAGCTTCCCCAAAAGGCAGTGGTGTCGCTGTACTTCTTCGGGAAGGGGTAGTGGCAGACGATATCCTGTTTCTGCCTGGGGCAAGAGGAACGGCACTCACAGTACAGGGTGTCCGCCTTATCAATATCTACGCACCTTCCGGGACGGACAAACGTCGCGAACGTTCACGATTCTTTGCGGAAGACGTCGCCCCGCTCTTCCAAGGCCCCCACGTCCATCTGTTGTTTGGAGGTGACAAAAATTGCGTACTGGCGCCCAAAGACCAACTCCCACGACATAATCCTTGCCCGGAACTGGAGACGCTAATTCGAGACCTGCAGATGGTGGACACTTGGGAACATCTTCACAGCCAACGACCGGGATTCACGCACTTCACGAGTCACTCTTCCAGTCGTATCGACAGGATTTATGTCTGACGCTCTCTCGCCGCTGGAACACAAGATGCGGAACTGTGGCCTGCAGCATTCTCGGACCACTCAGCTTACATTTGTGCCGTCACCCTGCGGCGGCAACAAGTTTGGAGAAGCCGCAGCCCGTGGAAATTAAACATCGCTCACCTGACGTACCCGGATTGCCGCCAAGCCGTTGAGGATACGTGGCATTCGTGTGAAAATCCCCTCCGTGCATATCCCACAACGATCCGCTGGTGGTTGGACTGCGCCAAACCGTCACTGAGGCGAACGTTGATAACCTACGGTCGCGACCACGCTACTTGGCGAAGTCATACACTCGACTTTTACTTCCGGGTCCTGCGCGACTGCGATACTATGGCGCCGTCTCCGGAACGACAAACGGCGGTCCACCGTGCTAAGGCTCATATTCTCGTTCATATGCGACGCCACCTAGAGGGGGTAGTCATCCGCTCGAGGACGCAGGATCGGATATCTAGCGAACGCCCGTCAATGTTCCACGTCCTTCGTGAACGTAAACGACGCCAACGAGCGCTGATACGCTTCATCGACACGGAGGACGGTCATCGCCTCACCACGCAACAAGACATAAACACAGCGTTCTACAATCATTAATCCCAGCTCAATTCCGCTCAGACCCCTGATCCGACAGCACTGGAGGACGTCTCTCAGACGATTTACAGCACCGTCACCCCGGTAATAGAAGCGGCCTTGATGGAAGAAATTACAGAAGAAGAAGTGATCAACGCCATTAGAAAAGGGGCTGTCAACAAGTCTCCGGGTCCTGATGGGCTCCCCTTGGAATTTTACCGGACTTTTCAATATTTATTAGCCTCCCGATGGACGGACATCTGTCGCGAACTACTATCCCCGGACGTGCCGCTCCCTGCGGCGCTTGTGGAAGGGATGATTATTCCTATTCACAAACCGTCCGGTGGCTCACGACTGCAGGACTACCGCCCGTTGACGCTATTGAACTGCGACTTTAAGATCTTTTCTCGACTGTTGGCGGCGCGGATACGCCAGACCCTACGCAATGTTATCTCACCCGGTCAGACGTCATTGGGAGGCGACAATAATATTCAAACGGCACTCAGCGAATATCGTGACTTGATCTCACTGGCGAGGGCATGTAGTCTGAAGGGTGCACTGGCGACCATCGATTTTAGTCAAGCTTTCGACCACAACTATTTGGAAGCGGTCCTCCAACATATGCGGTACCCACAGCCATTCGTCACTGTCGTCATGCGACTACTCCGCGGCGCAACGTCCAAGGTGATAGTCAACGGCCGACCTACGCAGCCCCTCACCATTTCTCGATCGATACGCCAAAGCTGCCCTCTGTCCACTTATACTTTACGCTGTGGCCACAGAACCTCTCCTCTGCGGCCTGCGCCAACGACTAACGGGTATGACGTTACGAGGCCACACTTTCCGATGTAAAGCGTACGCTGACGACCTGGTAATTGTCATCCGCAACGGTGACGACACCGCTAGCGCACTAACTTGGATAGCGAAATATGGCATGGCCACTGGTAGTCGTATCAACGTCGCAAAATTGGTGGCGATGAACATCGGGGTCGGATTGTCTGAGAACAGTGTCACCCCCTTACAGCTCAGTGATAGTTTGAAATGTCTCGGCATTGATTTTACAGACGATATACGACGGACCGCTGCTCACAACTTTGGAAGGCTTTTACGAAATGTTCGGACTGGAATTGCCAACAACCGCCTACGAGCCCTGGATATCGTCCAACGGACCCAGTATGTCAACACACATTTAGCGTCACGCATTCCGCACTACGCCCAGATATTACCTATACCGGTGATGTTAGCTCGCCGTATACTTGCGGCTTTTGGGTCCTTCGTGAGTTCTGGAATGCTTTTCAAGATCAAATATGAGACTCTCACCCTTCCCCCGGATCGGGGAGGGCTTGGCCTTTATCACGTTTATGACAAAGGGGTCGCCCTATTTGTCAGCACATTAGTCAAACTATGGCACCGCCGTCCGGACAGTCTGACCAGTTTGTTAATAGAAGAACTAGCACCGCCCTCCCTGTTGCCGCCTGTGCCAATACACCACGTCCCCTCTTCGCTCTTCTACATCGGTGTCTTTTACCTCGAACTCAGTTACGTTCGACTTGCCTTACCAGCGACTCAACTGGCGACGGCAAAGACTGTTTGTAGGGTCCTGCAACGTGGACGACCCGATAACGTCGTGGAGAGGAAGCACCCAAACGTCAACTAGCGAGTAGTGTTGAGGACAATTCACCACGTAACACTAGACACTGACGTCACGGCGATGTGGTATATCACTATCAACGGTAATCAGGTGACCAGATCAAGGCTTCATGCGATCCACATGGTAGACTCACCCATGTGAACGAGCTGTGGCGTTCAAGACAACGATGAACACCGTCTTAGCTGTGGCGAGTCTACAGCAGTGTGGCACTTAGTGAGGCAAATGTCAGCATACTTCCTTCGGGTAACGCCGCATCATATCGACCCCAAGACTATCTTATACCCGGATGAAACGTATTACCCACGCACTAAAACTAATGCAACGACGTGGCTTCGTGGACATGCAGTGCACTATTTGTTTCAAGACGGCACTAAGGACACTTTAGACTTTTGGAACTATTTGCAGGAACGGCATTGCAAGATCCTCCGTAACCCAGAGTATCGACAATATTTTTCCAATTTTTTGTGGAGTGCGTTCCACGACCCTCCACGTAGCTGGAACATCACGGGTAAGAGAAGCTAAAATTACAATACGATAATAGAACACTACACGGTACAAGGTGGGATCTACTTTCATCATTACAAGAAGTCATACCTGGATGATACAGCAGATGGAGAGTTTCGTTGGGAACCCTCACACTCTGTAGCAGTATTTTTCCCATTTCCTCTTTTTGTCCCCGGTGCGAAAAGGTCTTCGCAGTTTTAGTTTTCCCATCCGGTGCAAGATGTAGCACTGGTTAATGGTGGTATGGATTCCACCCTTCAGTTTTGTTTCATGGTTTCCTTCGCCCCGCACTTTGCTCTCTTTCTTTATGCCCTTTTCTACAACTATTAGTATGGTTTTAGTTACGTGCGTCCCCAACTCGACGCAACGAGTGCACTTACTAGTTTTCTGTTCCTTACTGTTAAAAGAAATAAAAATAAAAATTAAAAAATAGTGGTCAGCGCGACAGACTGTCAATCCAAAGGGCCCGGGTTCGATTCCCGGCTGGGTCGGAGATTTTCTCCGCTCAGGGACTGGGTATTGTGTTGTCCTAATCATCATCATTTCATCCTCATCGACGCGCAAGTCGCCGAAGTGGCGTCAAATCGAAAGACTTGCATCAGGCGAACGGTCTACCCGACTGGAGGACCTCGTCACACGACATTTCATTTCATTTTACAAATGAACTTGTCAGTTAGTTTTATATGTTGTCACATCGGATCGATATAGGATTTTAACACAATGGCATGTTCGATGTAGTTTTTTAATAGTATGATTGACAGTATAAAAGTGGTGACCAAAGCTCGTTTTGTTTAAAATCTTTCTGTTTGAATATGTTAGTCAAACATGAAACAGTTCCAAGTATAACATAACAAAGAAATGAAATTATTGCGCTAGTCGTACACTGGTCTTACTCAAAGAGCCTAAACAGCCCATCACCCATAAAAACATAGAACCCAAAATATATTTTATTATTATTAGGTGGCATTAAAGTTAGTTGACTACAGGCATACAGTAAAAGTACGGATCGATAATATGGTTTAATGTATATTAGCTAACGAGAAAATACCTATTATGTAAACGTAAACACCCTACGTAACGTAAAAAAAATATAAAAAGATGTCCACTGGCTGCCAAACTAATGCAGCACGTGGTGCAGTTATAAAGCTACAAGAACACATGAAAGGTAATGGAAAGTTAGCGAGCATCACTTATAATGGCGGACACCAAGCTTACTCAGTTAAAAGTGGAAGTATTTCATGTGTGTCGTCAGTCTCTCTTTCATTACTCATTATTTTCGCGCTGGTATTTTATTAAAACGCTCATTGTTAATGAGTAATCATCGACACAGACACTCTTTTATATATTTTGTGGAGTTGTTTAAATATTCCGATACAAAAGTGGCTATGTAACTTATAAACTATTAAAGAGTCCATTTTCTTCCGTTTTCAGGTTATATCATCTACACAGTCTCTCAACTTGTCAACTAATTTTTTTCGCTTCAGGTATGGATCCATTTTTGGTTCAACTGCGTCTTCTGCCACTCATGTACTGCACCCTCCCGAGACAGTTTAACAAAATTTAAGTTGTCAACAATTAATTTTGAACTAAAACGATTAACAAACCAGCTTACTGGTAACAATTGTTCAATATACATACGCTTTTATACTTCACACACGTCTTCTTTGCAACTTGGGCTGCAATCGAGTGTTAATATTCGATCCACCAAGTCTATACTGCCAAAAAAGGAAAGAATCGTACTTTAGTGCATCGTGATTCGTTTAGCTAGACTGAACTATCATTGTCTGTCACCAATAAATCAAACTCTCATACAACGCCTTCATCACACAACTAATGTAACACGAGAAAATCACAAAATTAAATTGATAGCTTCCAGTCGAGTAACGCGAATTATCAAATAAATCTAAATCATTTACTCAGTAACAGCTGCGAGAAATACCGTTAAATTAAAACACAATAGTGACGGTCTACATTCCTGTGTTGAAACTGTCTTTTTTGTTGTACTTTTAACACTTCACGTCATCTAGTTAATATTTATTGTAAGCCTTCAGTAAGCTTTTCGATAATTGATGATAACTCTGTGTAGGGCATCTACGTATCTGTTCTTTGTTTTTCATACGATGGGTGCAACAGTTTTGTTTAGACAACGAAAAGAACGATGACTTACTTTCTCAGGTGAACTTCTTCCTCACTGACATCTCAACGGAAAGCCTTCCTCGCTGAGTAGCTGACTGTTTATAATGATCTTTGACAGACCGTGCGCTAAATTCGGCACCATTAACTGCAATAATAGAAAAATGCTAGTTGTTATATCAGATTATATGCCGTGTACAGACCTTCTCCATAAAATTTTGCTGATCTGAAAAATAAAATATAGTCTGTCAGATTCACTGCTCAGGATGTTAGCCCTAATTTTTGTGTATAAAATAGATTCATATATTGACGTCTCCGGTATGTGCACAGATACTGAAATTTTGGTAATTCCCAAGAATGATTGCCTATCGAAGTTGGTGGGGTCCAAACGATACATATCGAACGTGCGATAGTAAATCGATTACGGAAGTCTCGTGGCGGGCGTTATGAGTATGTTTCAAGTTGTCACTACAAAAACGACCAAAGAAAAGTGTTGGAGAAGCATTTGTAAATTCAAAGGAGACGACTTACCTTACTCGTCGTTGGTGTTATCGTCTTGTAACAGACCGTGTGATGTATAAAGTACAGGGGCAATTCCATTTTCCTGTGGCCAGGATAAACTCTGCCAATATCGCGCAGGAATATCGGAAGAGTGTCGCATGCATCGACTTTTCCCTGCAAACGCCAAGTTGTGGAAGTACAGGTACTGGAAGGAGTACAGTCCGTTCCTCTGTCCTGGACGCCATTCTCTTTTTATGGGAGACTTGACAGACTTCCACAGCCGTTCTATATTCTGGGTGTGGACACTGTGGAGTTCGTCTCTTTGGAAGACGCTAGAGTGGTTCACAAATTCGTGGTAGAACCCTTCAGCCTTCAGAGTCTGGTACGACTAAAATCTTGTGTGATTACTTTTGTTAGGGGCAGTATGAAGTGTTTTATGAGACCGATTAAACTCAACTTGTCTCGGGACAATACCCTCACAACACTTGCGGTACTCTCTTTGCCCGCATCTCGTGGTCGTGCGGTAGCGTTCTCGCTTTCCACGCCCGGGTTCCCGAGTTCGATTCCCGGCGGGGTCAGGGATTTTCTCTGCCTCGTGATGGCTGGGTGTTGTGTGATGTCCTTAGGTTAGTTAGGTTTAAGTAGTTCTAAGTTCTAGGGGACTGATTACCATAGATGTTAAGTCCCATAGCGCTCAGAGCCATTTTATTTGGACACCCTTTCTGTTCCACCGATAACCCAAATATGATCTACTTCACTTTTAGAAGGCCGTCCTCTCTGGTTCTTTCGTCTAATATATATAAGATTCGTCTACTTCTACTATTTTATTCGGTACTCCAATTTAGTTTGAGTGTGGCTGATTAACGTCTCTGCAAGTTAGTTTTACACTTTACACATCACAGAAACTAAAAAGTGTAGTTACATTGGAGACGTACACGAATTCCGTTAAAAATATCTATTACATGCATAATTGTAACATGACAGTTTTGTTATCCGCATTAAATATTAGTTCACGTGTATATGTACTGCTTCAAAAATTGCCAGAAAAATGGTACCGTAGGAATGAATGTTGAGAAAAGGATTAACTTTGTGGTGTGTTTGGTGCGTTGTGTGAGTGCCGTTCATATTCAGCCTTTGATGCCGGCGCCGTGCGCTGTGGCCGAGCACCAGTGCCCGCTGCACGCCGCATTTTTTGCGCGCAATGCAGCTCTGCTCTGTCCTGCTTTCACACTCGTAGTGCTGTCGCCAGTTTTGGACTTTGTACTATATATTTATTAGGCAAGATTTATACAAATCACTCATAAGTGTTCCATATTAATCGTCAGATTCGGACGATGATTCCCTTTCATCTTCAGAGTCACTATCCAGTATGAGAGAAAGAGTTTCATCCACAGTATATCGCTTACCTGCCATATCACTTCTAGTAGAAACTGAAGTTAACAACACGTCACTTCAGATCAGAATCAAGGCGGGAAATGAGCGAAACAAACACTTTGAAAGTGATTGCAACTGCATCTAGCGACTGTTGTTAACTACAGACGTTGAACAAAGCCGCTAGATGGTGCATAGGTCAAGCTTCCACACAAGTCGAGCGTAGTGAAGCGGAGAAGTATGACGCGAAGCGGAACTGCTGCACCAGTCCACCGGTTGAGCGCCACATTCGCTCCCGACTTCTACAGAAGTTCATCGTAGCGAAAGGGTTACTCGCGGGGATTGGATCCGTTTTATAAGAATCAGTTTGGCACCTAATTGCAGCACTCTCTCATACCCTAGCCAATCGACACAGCCAGAGTTCGAGCTGTGCGACAGTTCCCAACTCAAGTCATGGGCGGCACTGTCAAGTTTGATTTCTGATATCCATCAAACTAACTCTGAGTTTCGATTTGTGTCATGTTAGCTTTATTGCCGACAGCATTGCAGTTACTAATCTGTTTCGTGCTGTCATTATTAATATTACTCCAAAATTGTTTCAACTGCGAGTAGACGACCTAACGTATTTAATTCACCGTGACAATGTAAACTTTAATCCAACTATGTCAGTGTTCGCCCGCCCGGTTGGCCGTGCGGTCTCACGCACGTCTTCGGGCGGGAAGGAGCGCCTGGTCCCCGGCACGAATCCGCCCGGCGGACTTGTGTCGAGGTCCGGTGAGCCGGCCAGTCTGTGGATGGTTTTCAGGCGGCTTTCCGTCTGCCTCGGCGAATGCGGGCTGGTTCCTCTTATTCCGCCTCAGCTACACTATGTCGGCGATTACTGCGCAAAACAGTTCTCCACGTACGCGTACATCACCATTACTCTACCACGCAAACATAGGGGCTACACTCGTCTGGTGCGAGACGTTCCCTGGGAGGTCCTTCAGGGGCCGAACCGCACAATAACCCTGGGTTCGGTGTGGGGCGGCGGAGCGGTGAAGTGGACTGCGGTAGTCGTCGTGGGGTTGTGAACCACTGCGGCTGCGGCCGGGACGGAGCCTCTCCGTCGTTTCTAGGTCCCCGGTTAACATACAATACAATGCAATGCAATGTCACTGTTCTCCTGCGGTCGGTCAGAATCCACTCCACATGTTATTTTCAACTAGTATCCGCACTGCGCGACAATCTCGCTCCCCACTGTCTACTACCGATAGTTTATTCTCGAGTCTTGTACAAGCTTCCGTAAGGATCACATACTCACATAATGAAAATCTGGAACCTAGCAGTTACAATTGGAAACTGATTGATAAGGGTTATCAAATGTCTATTTCGTAAAAGTACCTGCAGATATTAATGAAATATGAAAAATAAATTACAAGGTCTTTTCTTTTTTACTGTTTCCTGTTCACCGTACTTGAGTAATCTTAACTCTGGTTACGGTTCTCCCACAGTTGAAGTGCGAAGGAATGGTTGGACCCTTATTTTGAAAATATAATTTTAAGCTAAACGTCAAAGCAGCAAAAATATTTCTGAATTCATATTTGATGACGAACTACAGTTTCAAACACAGAAACTTAGTTCTTAAATTCAACTTAACTGTAATATATAAGGTGTTCAACTTTGCTTCCGCCGTTTGCCGATAGGTGGCGGCAACGATAAGTAGCGGTCGAGAGAAACAGATCGCAGACGTCAGGCAGTTAGCCTTGACCTCGGTCAACATAACCTCATTCAGACATTAGTCGATTTGTGTCTGCGTAATAAAGTCAGTTTACGATCCTAATTCTCGTCATTTGCGGGAGGTGTTACTGTTTTGTTTCAGTATGAACAAAACAGCGGCGCGTCTCATCGAATGTTCTCAAGCACGTATGGTAAGGACGCTATTAGTGAAAGAATGTTGCGTGAGTGGTTTCAACGATTCAAGAGCGGTGATTTTAACGTCTTAGACCGGCATAGTGGTGGAATAGAGAATGTTTTCGAAGATGCAGAATCGGAGGCATTGCTG
Organism: Schistocerca gregaria; assembly: GCF_023897955.1. NCBI lineage: Eukaryota > Metazoa > Arthropoda > Insecta > Orthoptera > Acrididae > Schistocerca > Schistocerca gregaria. The sequence continues at coordinate 2,171,177 of NW_026061863.1, read as the reverse complement.
AGTGAAGACTCTCGTCAAACTTAAGAATTGGCACGATTAGTGGGAGTGACACACCAAGATATTTCAAAACGTCTCAAGGCTATGGGCACGATTCAGAAAGAAAGAACGTGGATCCCCTGTGAACTGAAACCGAGAGATGTTGAACGGCGTTTTTGTGTGAATAGTTGCTTCAGAGACAAAAACGGAAGGGATCTGCATCGCATTGTGACCGGGGACGAAAAATGGGGTCATTACGATAACCTAAAGGCAGAAAATCATGGGGATATCTCGTCCAAACCGAATATTCACGACTCCGAGATCATGCTCTGCATTTGGTGGAACCAGCTCGGCGTCGTGTGGTGCAGTATGAGGTGTTAAAATCAAGTGAAACAATCACAGGTGCTCGTTATCGAACGCAGTTAATGCGTTTGAGCAGAGCATTTAAAGAGAAACGGCCGCAATAGAGCGAGAGGCACGATAAAGTGATTTTGCAGCACGACAACCCTCGACCCACGTTGTAAAGGAGGTCAAAATGTACTAGGAAACGTTAAAATGGGAGGTCCTACCCCACTCGCCGTATTCTTCACACATTGCTCCCTCTATCACCTGTTTAGATCAATGGCGCATGGCCTGGCTGACGAAAAGTTCTGAACTCGTGAAGAAGTAGGAAATTGGATCTATTCTTGGAACGTTACAAAAGATGAACAACTTTTTCGACGCTGGATTCGTACAGTGCCCGAAAGATGGGAGAACGTATTGGCTACCGGTCGAAAATACCTTGAATGATACAAGTGTAATCAATTTTTTTCTCTAAAGCCTCAAATGTTGGGGAAAAACGGGGGAAGCAAAGTTGTACACCTTGTAAACAAATTTATGCCGGCCCTGGTATCAGATTTTCAAATGTCGCATCGGTAGTACATCTATACCTTTTACAGTTAAGTTGAATTTCAGGAATAAATTTCAGTATTTCACAGTGCTTGTAGAGATATTTACACGGCTTGGAAATTGCTATGTTGGTACTCAGATCTAAAACTCCGGGAATGACGAGGATCGTAAGACGACAACATGTTAATATGTAACTCATTAGAAGGTTTGCTCCATAATGAACGTTGTATAATATATACAGGGTGTTACAGAAAGGTACGGCCAAACTTTCAGGAAACATTCATCACACACAAAGAAAGATGATATATTATGTGGACATGTGTCCGGAAACGCTTACTTTCCATGTTAGAGCTCATTTTATTACTTCTCTTCAAATCACATTAAACATGGAATGGAAACACACAGCAACAGAACGTACCAGCGTACCTTCAAACACTTTGTTACAGGAAATGTTCAAAATAACCTCCGTTAGCGAGGATACATGCATCCACCCTCCGTCGCATGGAATCCCTGGTGCGCTGATGCAGCCCTGGAGAATGGCGTATTGTATCACAGTCGTCCGCAATTCGAGCACGAAGAGTCTGTATATTTGGTAGACAAGAGCTTTCAAATGCCCCCATAAATGGAAGTCAAGAGGGTTGAGGTCAGGAGAGCGTGGAGGCCATGCAATTGGTCCGCTTCTACCAATCCATCGGTCACCGAATCTGTTGTTGAGAAGCGTACGAACACTTCGACTGAAATGTGCAGGAACTCCATATTGCATGAACCACATGTTGTGTCGTACTTGTAAAGGCACGTGTTCGAACAGCACAGTATCCCGTATGAAATCATGGCGGTGAATAGAGGAAGTACGAAACTAAAATGAACTCTAACATGGAAATTAAGCGTTTCCGGACAGATGTCCACATAAGGTCTTTTCTTTATTTGTGTGTGAGGAATGTTTCCTGAAAGTTTGGCCTTACCTTTTTGTAACACTCTGTATAATATGAGTCGACCAAAAAGTTCCGTTTTAGGGCGTTGCTGCAGCATATATATAACGTAACTTGACTTATATGTGGGTATATAAACAGTATGATGCAGGCAAGGGATTAGTGTGGTATCCCTTTCTATCCGACGTGTGTCCGGTAAATGTCTAAACGTGGCATATTACCAAATGCGTTGAAAAGGGACCAACGTGCTGTTATTGTTTCCTTCACTGCCGAAGGATAAGCAGCGGTTGACGCCCTTCAGAGAATGAAGAATGCGTGCGCTAAGGGCTGCTGGTGCTTCACGATAACGTACGTCTCCACATTGCACATGCCGTGACGCATTTGTGCCAACTACTGATCTCTGCCCCATGTGATTGTCATACCTTTCGTCCCTTCAGAAAAGCCACTGAAGGATGGACGATGTGTAGCACGCAGCAACGGACTTCTTCACGCAGCAGGACACCGTGTTTCATCAACATGGTGCACCGATGGGGCGAGTACCTCAATGCTGACGGGGATTTCGCCGGATTGAAATATCGTTTCTGGATTGTACGGCCTTCGAACAGAAACATTTTGATCAACCCTTATATGAAGACCTTATCTTCATGATGTTTCCGTGTATGTATTGGAGTAAGTAAAAGTCGTAAAACATAAACGCTCCTTTTGTGTAAGAACCAGACGCTGTGGACAGAAACGGAGACTCATTTGTTACAAAAGGGTGAAAAACATTTTTCAGGAATCGTCAGGAAACTATTCTTCCTGCCAAACTAACATTCTCTCTTCTTCTGTTGCGGAAGCAGTGAACTAAATGGCCCATAATGAAACAAGAACCAGGAAATCATTGTAGAACTGTAGCTGTGTCGCCTGTAAAAAGGACTGTCAATACGTTTCACCTGGCCAGATGTAAAAACTTTAATAATCGCATTAAAACTACGAATTTCGTAAAAATTACACTAACTACGTATTACAAGAGTAATACTAATATAATTCGTTCAGTTGTTAAAATGAGTGCTTGATTTTTAATTACAAATGAGAATAACTGCAAATGTCAGCTCCTCTTCACATCGTGTTTAATGATAGAAACTCAGATTTTCGTCTACGTCTACATCATACTGCGCAAGCCACCTAATTGTGTGTGACGGGGGGTACTTACGGTACTACTATCTGATCCCTCCAGCCCTGTTCCACTCGCGAATACTGCGTGGGCAGAATGATTGACTGTAAACCTCTGTATTGGCTCTAAGATCTGTAATTTTCTCCGCGTGGTATGTGGAGGGAAGTAATATGTTGTCCGACTCCTCCTGAAAAGTGCTGTCCCGAAATTTCAGTAGTAAATCTCTCCGTGATGCACAACGCCTCTTTTGTAACGTCTGCCAGTGGAGTTTGTTTAGCATCTCCGTGATGGTCTCTCGCCAGCTAAACGATCCCGTGACGAAACGCGCCGCTCTTCTTTGGAACTTCTGTCCTAACTGACAGGGATCCCAGATGGATGGACAATACTCAAGAATCGGGCGAACAAGCGCCTTATAAACCACTTCGTTCGTTGCTGAGTTAGACTGATCGCAAGAATCGTAAGGAAATAGGAGTCTGGTGTCTGCTTTTCCCATTATTTCTTTTACGTGGTCATACCACTTAAGGTCGCTTTGGATAGTTACGCCTATCGGATATTTTACGGCATATGCTATTTCCAGGTGCTTGTCATCAATGGTATAGCTGTGTAGTTGCGGATTTCTTTTCCTACTTATATGCAATGTTACATTTATTTACGTTCAGGGTCAACGGTCAGCGCCTGCACCACTCATCGAATCTGTGCAGGTCGTTATGCAAATTCGTACCATCTTGTGGCGTTGCAACTATGGTATAGACAACTGCATCATCTGCGAATAGCCTTGAAAGGCATCCCACGCTTATATATATATAGTGTAAACAGCAACGGTGCTATAACACGTCCCTGTGGTACTCTGCATATTACCTTTACATCTGCCGATTTTGTTCCGTTCCCCTTCATGTGGCTTACGTTGTTAGTTATTGGTGAAACCTGCTAGGCAAGAGAAAGCAGGATTTGGTTACGCTTGTGGACGGGGCCGTTATACACAATTTATTTTAAACCAGTAATTCCATACTCAACAATAAATAAAAAATAACACACGTTAATAATGAAGAAGTAAACAACTGTCTAAAAAAGAGTTTTCAGTGTGTTAGAATTTAGCAAATCACCATTAAATACAGATACAGCAGATAATGTTTTAAAAGCAAGCCACTGTGATCTGGGCAGAAAGTCTTACACGCCAGGAATGGCAATATATTAAGAATTGTATAAGAACTAGCTGCAATTCACAACTTACTGGTATTGGAATATTAAAGGTAAGTCGCCACAAACACAGCAGAAGGCATCAGAGGCCAGGAATGACAAATTAGAATTTTAAGGCAGATGGCCGCAATCACGCCAGGAACGGCAATAATATAAAAAGTTTAGAAATCTGCTGTAAAACAGCAAATACAATAGCAAAGGTTAATTAAAAAACAACGCTTTCAATGTTAACCAACCACTGAACACTACACTGCTAGATTTATTCCAGAAGGTGACCAGAACTATTAAGTAGACATATATAACCTCTAATGTAGGCATTACAAGGTATTGTAGTAAATAATACAATACTAAAACACAAGGACCAGTACATAAGTTCCCTAATGGGTACTGAGGCAGATTATACCCGCAGAAGGCGTGGGCTGAAGGAGCGTAACACAGAACTATTGGCCATCAGTCTTTTTGGAACACACATGTCTTACAAGAACCAAGGGGCCACAGACGGTGCTCCAGGAATCGACCTCAGAGAAGCTCCGGCAACAAACACTTTCGCGAGCGATGAGATTGACAGCCAAGAGTTGCATTCACTTCACGAGATGGTAATTCAGACGAATGACTAATGGTAATTTTGGTGAAGCTACCTGACGTCTGATAAACCAAATTCAACGATGGAACAATACGCCAAAGCTGGAACCGGCAGTCTGTATTACGTCCCCAGAATACTGTGTTTAGAGCCCCCGGAACGAGAAAGCAATCACTACAACCGGAGTAGAAGAATCACCAGCCGGCCTACGATCAAGAAAACTTCCAAAACTACGCGCTTTACTGGACAGCAGAGGAAAGGCGAGGAAACTTACACTGCCGTTACGCACACTAACCCCCAGGGTAGGTAACTGGGACGTTAGCGGCCACCAGGCAAAAAAAATTACCGTTTGTTGAACTTAACAAATTGTAACAAGTTGAACGCAGTAAATAGTAATAAGAAGCTAATCAGATCTGCCTTTCCCAAGCACTCCACTCGCTACTCTTCGCGTCGGCGAAACTACGAGCAGCAACACGAACCCAAGTCACTGGAGAATCGCGAGATATCACATTGGTGGAGGTTTCTGTACATGGATTGAAATGCACTGACCTTAAAGCTTGCTGGATCCGGTTTACGACGAGGTCGTACTCCCTCGTGAACACAGCCCTTCCATCCGGCAGTCCATGCGTACCGCCAGCGGCCCCGACGTGTTCTGGCACTGTGCGGGCCTGGCTCCTCCTGAGTCCCCAACCGAACTGGCCAACTCACACGACCCAGAAAACCAACGACGTCGCCCCAAAGATGGGGCAACAGTTACTACATATCGATAACAGCCGCAGCTGCCACTAGCTGGCATGCAACCCTTGCGAAACCGAGTGGCGCCAGTCAACACGAGAAGCTGACAAACAAACTCAACCGTGCCAACTAAACGATACCGTCTGGCCTCAAACACAGGGCGAAAACTGTACGTTGTAGAACAGCACCAACGTGACCGCAGCACGGCTCAGTTGGTGTCACACGCAAGCGTGGTGGAGGCAGAGCACAAGCACGAATTAGGGAAGGATAGGGAAGGAAATCGGCCGTGCCCTTTCGAAGGAACCATCCCGGCATCTGTGTGAAGCGATGTAGGGAAAACACGGAAAACCTAAATCAGGATGGCCGGACACGGGTTTGAACCGTCATCCCCCGAAAGCGAGTCCAGTGTGCTAACCACTGCGCCACCTCGCTCAGTGGCGTGCATGGTCTGTATGTAGACAGTCCACGTGACCACTGCCTAAGTCTGACGTCAGCGTGCAATAATCACTCACAGACAGCACGCCGCAGCAGTGGCAGTGGAGGGTACATGAAAGATGTCAAGGGAAGCGGAAAACAATACAGTCGTTGAAACTTCCTGACAGATTAAAACTATGTGCCAGACCGAGACTCGAACTCGGGACCTTTGCCAGTCGTTGACATAATCTACATCTACATCTACATCCATACCATGCAGCCACCTGACGGTGTGTGGCGGAGGGTACCCTGAGTACCACTATCGGTTCTCCCTTTCTATTACAGTCTCGTATTGTTCGTGGAAAGAAAGACTGTCGGTATGCTTCTGTTTGGGCTCTAATCTCTCTGACTTTATCCTCATGGTCTCTTCGAGAGATATACGTAGGAGGGAGCAATATACTGCTTGCCTCTTCGGTGAAGTATGTTCTCGAAACTTTAAAAGCCCGTACCGAGCTACTGAGCATCTCTCCATCTTCCACTGGAGTTTATCATATCTGTATCGCTTTCGCGATTACTAAATGATCCTGTAACGAAGCGCGCTGCTCTCCGTTGGATCTTCTCAATCTCTTCTATCAACCCTATCTGGTACGGATCCCACACTGCTGAGCAGTATTCAAGCAGTGGGCGAACAAGCGTACTGTAACCTACTTCCTTTGTTTTCGGATTCCATTTCCTTAAGATTCTTCCAATGAATCTCAGTCTGGCATCTGCTTTACAGACTATCAAATTTATATGATCATTCCATTTTAAATCACTCCTAATGCGTACTCCTACGGTGCTACATGTGGGCTTGAGCAGTAGGCGCCCGCTTCCTGCGCCCGTGGCGACTGCTGTTTGCCATTCACTGGCGACGAAGGGTGGAGTTTGCACGCCAGTACTGCAACTGGACGTCCACCGAGTGGCCTTTTCAGGTAAATCACGTTTTACGCTTCATCTGAATGAGACATCTGAAAGCAGGTACCCTTCAACAGTCATCGGAATGGTCCAGGCGGGGGAGGGGGTGATGGGGAAGGGGGGGGGGGGCAACGTTATGACCTGGATATCTTTCCGTGGCCTTCCGTGGCCTTCCGTGGGTGATATCGTCATTCCGGAAGGCACAGTCGATCATAACATGTATGCATCCACCACTGTGAACCGTGTCGACTTCTATATGCAGCTCGTTTTTCCTCAGCACCACTGCATCTATCACCAGTACAATGCAACTTGTCACACAGTTGGCAGTGTACGTGTGTAGTTCGAAGAGGACCAGGTCACCAAACTCCAAGGATTTAAAACCAGTCGAGAATCTTGGGGACCACTTGGATCCGTGTGTTCTCACCACGGATCCTCAACCTGGATACCTATTGCAGCTCGTCTCGCAATTGGAGTTGGGGTTGCATCAGAACACGATTACTGACCCCGTGGAGTGCGAAAAAAGTAAACAATATTATTAAAATGGCTCAAATGGCTCTGAGCACTATGGGACTTAACCCTAGAACGTAGAACTACTTAAACCTAACTAACCTAAGAAATCACACACATCTATGCCCGAGGCAGGACTCGAACCTGCGACCGTAGCAGCCGCGTGTTTCCGGACTGAAGCGTCTATAACCGTTCGACCACAGAGGCCGGCAAAACCTGACGTCCTGCTATGACTAATGTACAATGAGGGGCAAAATAATAATTCAGGCAAAATAATAATTTAGAGTCCAAGAACAGAGCATTACCAATGCCCAAGTTCAGAAGAGCCTGTATTCACATCTCAGCGATTTGTGGAGATTCAGCTTGCTGTTTACGACTGCAAATAGAAGCAACACAATAGTTAGGATATAGTATTTGTCAAGATACATTGCAATTTAACTCATCCTTTCGCTTCGTTTGGAAATCATTATTCGAACTCGTAGACACGGTCGAAATATAAGAATTCCACGTCGGTAGAATTACTGCGACCAAAGTTGGCCGTCAGTGACGGACCGGCGAGGACGCGTCGTCGCCGCCCCGCCGGCCTCGTGGCGTTCGCGAGCGCGAGACGCTTACTACAAGCTCACTGCAATGACATGACGAACTCATTTAGGAAGAACACTACCAAGATTACATTCCAAGCCGAATATCCGAGACCGCGAGCACACGAAGTAGAAAACTTGTTGCGTGACGAACTGCGTCTAGATCCAAAGGACACAACTGGTATTCACTTTTAGCACACAGCCAGCGTAGTCAATATTTAGATGATTGACGAAGAACAGTGCACTGCCGACAAACCACAGTTTACGTACTTTGATGGACTTACCGCCGCTGATACCGCTGAACACGCAGGCAGGGGTGTAAGGCCACTTTCTGAGGTATCCACGAAGTCCGTTATCCCCCCCTCTCAAGTAATATATATATATATATATATATATATATATATATATGGTATCTGTTCTCTTGGACATGTCCGAAAGAACAGATACCATCGCTGACCATGCAGCTCGTTAGAATGATATTGCAATGAAATGAACACCCATAGCTGCTTACAGGCGTTGACATACGTCAACGGGGGCAGATGAAAATGTGTGGCCCGTACCGGGACTCGAACCCGGGATCTCCTGTTTACATGGCAGACGCTCTATCCATATGAGCCACCGAGGGCACAGAGGATAGTGCGACTACAGGGATTTATCTCTGGCACGCCTCTTGCGAAACCCACATTCTCAACGTATTGTCCCGCACTACATTCGTTGTGTCCCCGCCCATTATACTCATTCCTCACGGCGCATTGCCGATTCCCGTAAGAGTTCGGGCACTGTTCGTGCATTCGCACAATGTGGATTTCGCAGGAGGCGTGCCAGAGGTAAATTCCTGCAGTCGCGCTATCCTCTGTGCCCTTGGTGGCTTAGATGGACGCCGGCACGGTAGCTCAGCGTGCTCGGTCAGAGGGTTAGCTGCCCTCTGTATTAGAAAAAAAACTGAGATAATCGAGCAACAACGAACTTAAACGGATGGCTTACGACGTCCGCCCCGAGCAGATGCAACGAACAAAATGAAAATGAGATGTCGTACAATTATCGCGTACGATGGACAACCGGGCACATGCTCAGGAAGCAGCAAGGAGAGTCACATTCGCTCTGATTATTTGCAGGGGCGGATCGCCAAGAGTCCTTCAAGAGAAGCGGCACAGCACGTTCCTCCATCGATCCTGCCAGTTACTTATGTACATCTGCGACGTCGTGCGGCGGGGATCGGGACATGCTGCCACCGCAGGCGGGCGAAGACGCTGTTGATGAGCCACATACGGTCCTCCTTATGCAGACGGAGTCGCCATATTGACCTGAACAGCAATCGTCACCTCACAACGAGCGGCTGGATGTTGATTCACGAGTCGTGCCAACCCGAACTTTCCTCTCTGAAGGCGCCGAGGCACGGAGGCACGCCGTCTCGGGACTGTCTCTTGTGGGCAGGGGCAAACGATCACACCGATGTAGACAGTGTCGTGGATGTCCGTGCTCCGGAGTTGTCGACCGACGCTGCTCACTCTTAGGAACTGCCACGACGGACTTTCCTTCTTGCTGACACCAGTGCGGGGATGGAGGGGCGATGGAACACCGACGCAGCCGCGAGGAATCGTAACAAGAGGGGCTTCTTTGGTAGCCGATGAACCACACCGACAGCCTCTCTCCAGTAACTCGTGGGCGGACGACTCTCAGGTGGGCACACCACATGCAGAAGAGGGGGAGTTACATCATCCTACCCATCTCCTGCGGACAACATGGTAATGGTAACGTCAGGGTGGCGTGCGGGTGAGCGAACCTGTCGCCACCGGGTGCACCGATGACTGACGCTGCCGTCGAGGGCGAACGACAGTCATGTCGATTCGTGAAGATTAACATCAATATCATCCAGTTGCGCGAGAATCTTGCATTGTTACGCGACACACTTTATTCAGCCGACACTGAGGTGGCCTTATTGCAGGAAATATACATTCTTGGCTTCCAGGACATCTCTGGATGCACGACACGCGTATCACATGCGTTGGATACAGGCAGTGGCTCCGCAAAACTTTTCAAAGAAAGTTTAATAGCGACCGATATAAGTTACCTATCAAATGCCAGGGGCATGGCTCTTATAATCCCAGAGATACTCCTCGTCAATGATTACGCAGCGTCCGGTACCAACAAAAGGCGTGAACGTTCCTCAGTTCTTTACTGAGGAATTAACACAATTATGCCCAGGCAGGATAGATGATATGGTGATCGGGGGCAGTTTTATTGTACAATTCGCTATGACCAAATTCCTCAGCATACACTACGCCCAGAACTCGGCACTGTCATTTGCGAGCTCGATTAGATAGACACTTGGATCATCATCTGTGCTGATAGGGTTTCGCGCACTTTACGGGACATTAATCAAGCAGAATTAAAAGGCTGTATACATCCCGCTCTCTCGAGGATGCGGTCAAGGCAGCCGAGTTGTGGCCAGCTGCATTTACTGATCACACTGCTTACGCCCGCCCCCAGGGGCTCAGCATTCACTTGCTGAGTACGGGCTTGGCGACCCCGGGGTCCTGAGCTGGGGACTGGTCTGCGCCGCCAGTGCCCTGACACCGTAACCCCCGGACATGCTTCAGCGACCACCGTACGGCGCGGCGGTGAAACGTTGTGTGCTGCGGGGAATGGTAATCTTGGCTTGACCGCCTGGATTGCGAGGAAGGCCAACCTCTATAAAAAACCCTCAATCTTTCGGTGTGCTCCGCGCCTAGAAGATGCATGGCTGTTGGGGTGGAACAGTCGCAAGCGGGCAACCTCTGGGGCACCTGCCGCACCCCAGTTGTAAAAGGCTTACTCAGGCACGCGGGGCTCTGTCTGAGCGGACTTTTAGTTCCCTAGCTGCTCGTGGGACCACAATGGACCCTTCGACCTCTACTTTTCCCCCTACCAGTGGCTTGGGTGGGCCGCTGGTAGGAAAACACACCCATTCGAAAAAGCGGCTACGCGCTGCGAGTCCTCCAGCGCCTGGTGTTGCTAGAGATTTAACAGAATGTAGTAACGGAGCGCATGCTGATCATCAGAATGTGTTTTTGATTATTAAAAGGAAGGAGGGTAGCTTTGAGAGGGTTTCTCCCTTTTACATCCACAAGGGTCTTGAGGGCATTGCAGGAACGCTGAAATCTGTAAAGCGACTGCGCAATGGGACTCTGTTAGTTGAAACTTCTAGTTCCCGTCAAGTCGCTGCCCTTCGGAAAGCAAATTGTCTAGGAGAGTACGCTGTCGAGACCGAGCTCCACTCCACTTTGAACTATAGTAAGGGTGTTGTGACGTGTAGGGACTTGGTGGATATCCCCATAGACGTGCTAAAATCTGAGTGGGCTGACGAAGGAATTGTTGACGTGCAGCACATTATGAAACGAGTCAATGGGGACCTCGTCAAATCTGACTCGTTTATTCTCACATTCAGTTGCCCGAGACTGCCGGAGCATGTTAAAGCGGGGTTCTTACGTTTGTCCGTACGGCCATATTTCCTCAACCCAATGCGCTGTTTTAAATGTCAGCGCTTTGGGCATACTACGTTGGGGTGCAATGGAATAGCCACGTGTGGTAAATGTGGTCAGCCTGCCCATGACGGAGCCGATTGTTCCTCGCCTGTGAAGTGCGTGAATTGCTCTGGGAGTCACCCTGTCTGGAGCCGGATCTGCCCCATCTATCTCGAAGAGCGGAAGGTACAGGAGATTAAAACCTCTAAGCGCATCCCCTATGGTGAGGCCAAGAAGATCTTTAAGGCCATGCAACCTCCTGTTTTTTCCACATCTTTCGCTTCCGCTCTCAAAAAACCGGTCCAACTGGCCACTGTTGCTACACAAACGGAGGTTGCTAGTGTTAGCACTAAAACCTGCGCTTGCCAGTGCACTTGTGCTGCTGCGGTTGTTTTGCAATCTGCGGCTCTCCCCGCTACATCGGACAAGGCCGTGGTTGCTGACATTGAGGTACTTCCAGCCTCCCCCCATATGGCGCCTTCTGCCCAGGCGAGTCAACCTCCAACTGTTGACAAGGCTCTGCATTCCAAGCCCCCCAAGACAAAGCCTCAGAAGCTGAAGGTTCTGCCACCTGAGGAGACTAGTCAGCGTCGGTCCGATGATGATGCCATCGTACTGTCTGACATCTCCCGTGGGTCGTCATCGGATCTTATGGACATTGATGTCGACCGGGGGCGGTCTTCTCGCCCCAGGAATAAATCTCCGGCCAGTACGGTCTCTCCTCCAAAGCACAGAGGCAGGGTGAAAGTTCAGCCACCCTGATCACTGGCTCCCATATTACAGTGGAACCTGAATGGTTTCAGGACGCATGTGGCCGAATTACAACTCCTCATACGAGAGTGCCCCTTGTGCTTATGTCTCCAAGAGACACATTTTCGGGCCACTGATTCTCCTTCTTTACGCGGCTATACCGCATATCGAAAAGATGATCTGACGGGGCAAAGGGCAAAGGGTGGTGTTGCAGTTTTTGTCCGTGATGTGCACCCCTCATCTGAGCTCCCTCTCGTCACCGACTTGCAAGCAGTTGCAGTTGACATTCTTGTGGGTCGGAGGCTCACAGTCTGTTCTGTTTATTTACCACCTCCGGATGCGATAGACACTGAGGCTCTCACGGACCTTATTAGCCAACTCCCTCGCCCATTTCTTCTTCTGGGGGACTTCAACGCTCATAATGTCTTATGGGGCTCTCCGACTACTTGCCCCAGGGGTCGCATTCTGGAAAGCGTCATGATGTCTGAAGAACTGTGCCTCCTCAACTCTGGTGCTCCCACTCATTTCTGTACTGCTTCCGGATCGTCATCGGCTATTGACCTTTCCTTTTGCTCTCCTGCACTCGCGGATTCTGCTCTGTGGGAGGCTGCAGCTGACCTCCATTCTAGTGACCACTTCCCCCTCTGGATTCGCCTCCTGGATGAGGCTGTGGCATTACCAGTGCCGCCCCGGTGGCACCTTTGCAGAGCTGACTGGACACTTTTCAGCCAACTGGCTGTTTTGGAACACCGTGCCAGCGTCCACGAATGGGTAGACCATGTTGCAGCCGTGATCTCTCATGCTGCTGAATTGTCCATCCCACTGTCATCCGGTCATCCCAAGAGGCGTCCTGTCCCTTGGTGGACCACTGAGTGCCACTCAGCCATCCGCGCCCGCCGTGCAGCACTGCGCCGCTTCAAGTGCCGTCCCTCAGCTGACAATCTTGCGGCCTTTCGAGTGGCAAGGGCCAGAGCGCGGCGGGTGATTAAAGAGAGCAAACGACGGTCATGGCAATCGTTCTTGAATTCCATCTCTCGCTCCACTAGTTCTACGAAAGTATGGGAAGCCATCAGGAGGATTTCCGGGAAACTCAGCCAGCTACCTGTCACGGCTTTGCTGCATCAGGGATGTCTCCTCACGGCGCCGAGAGACATTGCCCAGACACTGGCCATGCATTTTGCGGAATCTACCGCCACTATTAACTGTGATCCAGATTTCTGCCGCTACCGCACTGCCATCGAAAGGGGTCACTTGGACTTCCGGTCTCTAAATTCTGAACCCTATAACTGCCCCTTCACAATGTGGGAACTGGATTCTGCGCTGTCTGTGGCTCATGATACTGCGCCTGGTCATGATCAAATCCGGTACAGCATGCTGCGGCACCTGTCGCTGCCATCCAAGGAAGTTCTCCTGAACTGTTTCAATATGATATGGTTATCTGGCACGTACCCTGACTCGTGGAGGGAGGCAATTTTGATTCCCCTCCTCAAACCAGGGAAGGACCGAACGCATCCCAGTAGTTATCGGAGTATTGCCTTGACGAGCTGTGTTGGGAAGACGTTGGAACGCATGGTCAACCGCCGCCTGGTTTGGCTGCTCGAGACCAGGCAGCTCCTTAGCCCCTCTCAGTGTGGCTTTCGGAGATGTCGTTCCACTATAGACAACTTGACCCTGCTTGAGGCCGCCATCCAGCAGGCCTTTCTACGTAACCAGCATTGTCTAGGGGTCTTCTTTGACATTAATAAGGCGTATGACACTACTTGGCGCCGCCTTATCCTCAATCAACTCCATGAGTGGGGCTTTCGTGGCCGTCTCCCCATCTTCATTCGGTCCTTTCTTTCTCACCGCCTCTTTCGGTATCGGGTTGGTAATGTGCTATCGGATTTGTACGTGCAGGAGAATGGTGTTCCTCAGGGCAGCGTTTTAAGTGTCACCCTCTTTGCCGTTGCTATTAACAGTATCACGTCCACTATCCGGAGTCCTGCCCAATGCTCCTTGTTTGTGGACGATTTTGCTGTTTTCTGTTCTTCCTCCAGTCTTATCAGTGCTAGTCGGCAGTTACAGCTTACGATAAAGCGCTTAGAGGCATGGACTGCAAAGACGGGTTTTACCTTTTCTGCAGACAAATCTGTGTGTGTTCATTTTAATCGTTCTCGGCGTCTTTTTCCCTCCCCTGAATTGCGTCTGAGGGACACCGTTCTTCCTTTTAGAGACACTGTGAGGTTCCTGGGCCTCACTTTTGATTCCAAGTTGTCGTGGTTGCCTCACCTTAAAGACCTCAAGGTGCGGGCCCTGAAGGCACTGAATATTTTGAGGTGTCTGAGCCATCGGTCCTGGGGAGCAGATCGGGCGCGTCTGCTGCAGTTTTATAGGGCTTTCGTCCGATCGCGTCTTGACTATGCTTGCACCGTGTATGGGTCAGCAAGGCCTTCGTATCTGAAGATCCTTGACGCAGTACACCATGAGGGTATCAGGCTGGCCACTGGTGCCTTCCGTACCAGTCCCATCCCCAGCCTGTGTGCTGAGGCAGGGGAACCGCCGCTCGCCATCCGGCGGAAACTCCTCATGGTGCGACGGGTGTGTCATTTCCTTTCCTGTCCTACCTCCCCTGCGTACCCTACCGTTGCCCGACCGCCTATGGAACGTCTCTTTTCCAGTCGTCCCAGGGCAACAAAACCATTTGGGATTCGTGCCAAGCATTTGCTTGAGTCCCTTGGTGTGGAGCGTGTGGCCCCCCAACGACAAGGTTTTACTCGCCTGCCTCCCTGGTTGCTCCAGAGGCCCAGCATCCTTTTAGACTTGTCGGAGAACCGGAGGAACTGCACTCCGGCGTTTGTTTTTACCTCCTTATTTTACGATATTTTAAACCAGCATGCGGACCATGTACCTGTATTCACAGATGGCTCTAAACAGGGGGACACTGTTGGTTGTGCTGTTGTTTTCCCTGATCGAGTCGTCAAGTTACGGCTTCCTGCGGTGTTTACCATCCTCGATGCCGAATTGTTTGCAATATTGCGGGCATTGGAGCAGATGAGATGTGTTCCCAGTATTAAGTTCCTCATCTGTTCTGACTCCCTGAGTGCCCTTCAGACCATTCAACACTTGTACCCAGCGGATACGGTCGTCCAGAAGATCCATGATGCCCTACTCCACCTGCAACGGCAGGGGAAGGAGGTTTCTTTCTGCTGGGTGCCGGGGCACGTGGGTATTAGGGGCAACGAACTGGCGGATGTGGCTGCCAAAGATGCATGTTCCCTCCCTCACGTTGTTGAATGTGCCGTCCCCCTCCATGCTGTAACCTCCCTTTTGCGTTTTCGTGTTATGCATCAATGGGAAGAGGAGTGGTTGGCAGTTTCTGACAATAAGCTGCGTCTGGTAAAGGCCACTACGCGACCATGGCGTACGTCCTACCAGTCATACAGGCGGTATGAGGTTCTCCTCACTCGCCTCCGCATTGGACACAGTCCCTTCACGCATGGTTTCTTACTCCGGCGGGAGGACCCCCCAATCTGCAGTGCTTGTGGCGTCCAGATTACTGTCCGCCACATTTTACTTGACTGTCTTTTATTCTCTGACCAGAGGGCGGTGGTTTCCTTGCCACCGGATTTGCCCTCTATTTTGCAAGACGACGCAGCGACTGTCGTTAAGGTTTTACGGTTTTGTGTCCTGTCCAATCTGTTGCCTCGGATTTTAGGGAGAAGGTTTTAATGTGCTGCTGGGTGACTGGCTCACCCAGTTTTTAGGTAAGAGGTCCGCCAGTCACGATTACCTCCTTGTTTCACTTCGGTATCTGTTCTCTTTTCCTTGTGTTTCCTTTCCTTTTTTAGTGTGTTTCTTCTCCTCTTGTTTTGCCTCTGTATGTGCGCATTTGGAACTGCGTCAGGCCTGTGTCTTTTAGCCGTTCTCCTTGTTCGGCGTCCGTCTTCGTCCCTTCACCGCCTGTGTTCCTGTTTCTATGCGCTTGGGCGCTGATGACCACGCTGTTTAGCGCCCGTAAACCTCAAACACACACACACACACACACACACACACACGCTTACGCCTGTACCATCAAGCTTCGACGACAACTACTATGGCGTAGGCGCTGCCCGCTTACCTGATCTCACCGGAATGTCAACCGGCAGTTGGAGACACGTGTAGACTGTGCCTACTTAAACCTAACTAACCTAAGGACATTACACAACACCCGGTCATCACGTCGCAGAGAAAATCCCTGACCCCCCCCCCCCCCCCCCCCCCCGGGAATCACAGAGTTTTACTACGCCATCCTCGGATATTGTTCCGTTATGCGACAAGCACGGGCTCGACAGATGACTGTCAACCGAGCACGTCAACACTGTGAAGGGACCATCATTTGTACTCGTCAAATGGTTGGAATCATCAACGACTGCCCTCCATATCCCACGTTGTTTTTGTTGGAGTCTTCAGTCCTGAGACTGGTTTGAAGCAGCTCCTTATGCTTCTCTATCCCTCTGAATCTGCTTAGTGTATTCATCTCTTGGTCTCCCTCTACCATTTTTACTTTCCACGCTGCCCTCCAATACTAAATTGGTGATCCCTTGATCCTACCAACCGATCCCTTCTTCTAGTCAAGTTGTGCCACAAACTTCTCCCCAATTCTATTCAATACCTCCTAATTAGTTATGTGATCTACCCATCTAATCTTCAGCATTCTTCTCTATCACCATATTTCGAAAGCTTCTATTCTCTTCTTGTCTAAACTATTTGTCGTCCATGTCTCACTTCCATACATGGCTACACTCCATACAAATACTTTCAGTAAAGACTTCCTGACACTAAAATCTATATTTGATGTTAACAAATTTCTCTTCTTCAAAAACGCTTTCCTTGCCATTGCCAGTCTACATCTTATATCCTCTCTACTTGGACCATCATCAGTTATTTTGCTCCCAAAATAGCAAAACTCCTTTACTACTTTAAGTGTCTCATTTCCTAATCTAATACCTTCAGCATCAACCGACTTAATTCGAACACATTCTATTATCCTCGTTTGGCTTTTGTTGATATAATCTTTTATCCTCCTTTCAAGACACTATCCATTCCCCACAACTGCTGTTCGTAGTCCTTTGCTATCTCTGAGGTTTGCCGATGACATTGAGATGAAATAAATACATAAATCTATACTCGATGTTAACAAATTTCTCTTCTTCAGAAATGGTTACCTCGCCATTGCCAGTCTACATCTTATATCCTCTCTACTTCAAACATCATCTGTTATTTTACTTCCTAAATAGCAAAACTCCTTTACTACTTTAAGCGTCTCATTTCCTAATCTAATTCCCTCAGCGTTACCCGACGTAATTCGACTACATTCCATTATCATCGTTTTGCTTTTGTTGGTGTTCATCTTATATCTTCCTTTCAAGACACTATCCATTCCTTTCATTTGCTCTTCCAAGTCCTTTGCCCTCTCTGACAGAATTACAATTTCATCGCCGAACCTCAAAAGAAAACTTCGGAGTATGTATTAAAATCCATGGAGAAGAAATAAAAACTTTGTTTACTTCACTGCTTACTCAATATACAGATTGAATAACATCTGGGAGAGGCTACAAACCTGTCTCACTCCCTTCCCAACCACTGATTCCCTTTCATGCCCCTCGACTCTTATAAATGCCATCTTGTTTCTGTACAAATTGTAAATATCGTGTAAATACACTGTATATTACCCATGCCACCTTCAGAAATTCAAAGAGAGAAAACATTTGACAGTGCACTGGAATACTCTAAGGAAAGGCCAACCTACGTTTCTAGCTTTTGTAGACATAATCTATTTTCTAAGATAAGTCGTAGGGTCAGTATTGCCTCACGTATTCCAATATTTCCTAACTGATCTTCCCTGAGGTCGGCTTCTACCAGTTTTTCCATTCGTCTGTAAAGAATTCGCGTTAGTATTTTGCAGCCATGACTTACTAAACTGATAGTTCGGTAATTTTCACATTTGCCAACACGTGCTTTCTTTGGGATTGGAATTATTATATTCTTCTTGAAGTCTGAGGGTAATTTTTCTGTCCCATGCATTTTGGTCACCAGATGGTAGTTTTGTTAGGCTTGGCTCTCCCAAGGCTGTCAGTAGTTCTAATTGATTGTTGTCTACTCCTGGGGCCTTATTTCGACTTAGGTCTTCCAGTGCTTTGTCAAACTCTTGATGCAGTATCATATCTCCTATTTCAACTTCATCTACATTTTCCTCCTGTTGTATGATATTGTCCTCAAGAACACCGCCCTTGTATAGACCCTCTATATACTCCTTCCACATTTCTGGTTTCCCTTCTTTGCTTAGAACTGCGTTTCCATCTCAAATCTTGAAATCCATGCAAGTGGTTCTCTTTTCTCCAAAGGTCTCCTTAATTTTCCTGTAGGCAGTGTCTATCTTTCCCCTAGTGACTATCACGACAGCTGTCCCGCAGAAATATGTGGACGGCAATCAGCGCAAAGCGTGTGGCACGTGGTGTCCACTGACAAGCAAATATTCTGTTAGGCCAAATTATGACAATGGTATGATGCACACAGGAGTAAAAAACAAACCAGTTTGAGATGGGCTATAGTACCGTGTATACACGTATTCTGGGTCTGGTGCACAAGCCATGGACTACTTGGGTTGAGCTTAACGTGAGCTACTGATGTGTTTGGCTTTATTTAGGGCTGTCCACATGTTTCGCTTTCGTTCCTAAGTACAGTGTGCCTGGTGGTTCATAAAGAAAGTTTGCTTCACTCCAGACTTACGTCCATTGTTATTCCGTGGTCACGTGATCGGACGACATGCTCATATCACTGAGGCCTGTATGCCCTCAACGTGCACTCCTGTGAGAACATCATTTACCGCATTCACCAGCTAGTAGACATTATAAATAGATTTCATTTGCCGGTTACTTGTTTACTCTTTTGTGCAGAGTCAATGTATTTATGGCAAACAAACACCATCAAGTTCCATCGCCATGACATCACTTTATCCTTGTCCCTCAACACAGTACAGGTGTACAGCAATAAAGCTAGTTCACTGCGCAACTGGCATGTGAGCAACAATATTAGCCTGTTCCGTCTTCACTGGTGATCCAGATGTGATCTGTGCATAACATTTGGTGAAGGACTTTCGCTGATGTCTGTGACATGGAACCATTAGGTGACAAACCATCGAGTTTTTTGTAATAAGCCTCTGCATCCTTACATTTGTCCTATAGCCATCCCTGCTTAGCCATTTTGCACTTCCTGTCGATCTCATTTTTGAGACGGTTATATTCCTTTTTGCCCGCTTCATTTACTGCATTTTTATATTTTCTCCTTTCATCAATTAAATTCAATATATCTTCTGTTACCCAAGGACTTTTACTAGCCCTCGTCTTTTTACTTACTTGATCCACTGCTGCCTTCACTACTTCATCCCTCAAACCTACTCATTCTTCTTCTACTGTATTTCTTTGCCCTATTCCTCTCAATTGTTCCCTTATGCTCTCCTTGAAACTCCTTACAACCTCTGGTTCTTTCAGTTCATCCAGATCCCATCTCCTTAAATTCCCACCTTTTTGCAGTTTATTGAGTTTTAATCTACAGTTCATAATCAATAGATTGTGGTCACAGTCCACATCTGCCCCTGGAAATGTCATACAATTTAAAACCTGGTTCCTAAATCTCACGCATCGAGTGGCAGCTCGAATTCTGCGTACGACATCCCGTGTCCTATCAATTGATGAGTCATCGATAGGTGGGATGCATAATATGCGCTCCGCCCTGTGCCGCTGATTGCCCTCGCTAAGGTGCGTCGCGTATCGGGAGCTCTGGCTGCGATGTTCGTCAAGCATTTGATTGCGTCAGTCATACGTACTAAACTGCTGTTCTTCAGAATAAGCATTACCCCGACGCTTCCTCCGAGGTGTTACTCGTCTCCTACGTGGCGCAACAGGGAAAGCGCTTGTCAACGTTAGACTGTCGAACACCTTGTAAATTCGCCGCTGTGTTACACAGGTACGCCTATTATGGACAATACTGTACGCCTTGCAGTAGAACCTTTGTTGTGCGGGCTGCGACACCGCCTCACGGGTTTGTCTCTTGGTGGCTTCTTTTTTAGGTGCACTGCGTATGCTGATGATCTGATGTTACCTATTCGTGACGAACATGATGTTCGCAAATCATTGGATTGGTTAGCCACTTCGAAGCTTCGAGATGCCGTGTAAATGTACATAAATCAATGGTTTTGAACACTGGCGTGGGATGACACCTGCGAGGGTGGCACTGCGCGATAAAATCCGTTGTCTCGGTATCGACTTCACGGACTACATCTCACGCACGACCACCATCAATTATCGGAGTCTCTTGCAAGTGCTGGGCTTGTGGATCTTCGTCTTCGTGTGTAGGACCTACATCAACGGACCGAATATGTTAACGTCTATCGGGCATCGCGAATTCCGCACGTAGCGCAAACACTACCGATGCCTAAACACATAGCTCGGAGCATCGTGGCCGCATTCGGTTCCTTTGTCAGCGCTGGAATGATATTAAAGGTTCGATATTACTCCGTCACTCTTCCGAAAGAACGAGGCGGACTTGGCCTTGTCAGTGTTCACTATCGAGCAGTATTTCTCTTCGTTAGTTTGCACCGCAGGCTTTGGCGACGATGACCGACCAGCCTCACCGGCCTACTGACGGATGGCCTGGCACCGTGTTCCCTTGACCCTCAGGTCAGACACGGGTGCCCTTTTCCTGCTCTGGCAGGCTTTACCTGGAGTACGGCAACCTCCCCGTCTCTCGCTTACCAACAGCCAGTCACCTGCCGCACACTACTTCGCCGCCGGTCGCTTAATGTCGTCGAATTGACGTGTCCTACCGTGCACTGGAACGTAGTATGGTGCTCTGTCAACGCGGTGACGCTCGATCCTGGTGTACGTTCGACCTGGTATTCGAGGGACTCTCCATAGGACCCATCTTGCAGATTCGCCTTATGTGTGAACTGCAACGTCTAGAATAGAGACCAACACCGGCTCCGTTGTGGGCCAGTGGAAGAGATCTGGTGTTTTGAGCGTCAAAGTCTGGCTCTCTTTTTACGTATGTCACCCTCTTATGCCGATTCCCGCACTCTACTCTACCCGGACGATGTTTATTATCCGAGGACGAAACACAACGCTGTCACGTAGATACAGTGCATGTACTACAGCTATTAAAACATCGATATCTAAGCCTCTTGTGGCGGTAATACAACACTAATGCTGTAGGTAGATAATAAATTTAAACAAATTTAAAGAAATTAATACAAATTTACAGAGATTATATTCGAAGTGAATTGGAAACACGCTACTAACTCCCACCGGCTGCTAGAGCAAATTTCGTGAGCAGAGTGGATGGTTGTAGTGCTATAGTCGTTAAAAAAAAAGATTTATGTCTAGTTCATGTAATACAGTTATTCATATCTCAGCCTGTTATGGCGGTAGCATGAAACTAATGCAGCAGATAGGCAATAAATTTATAAAAATTTGAACAAATTATATTCGAATTGAAAGGAAACACCATACTAACTCTCATCAGCTGCAAGAATAAAGTGTTAGAGCAAATTTCGTGAACATTCTCAAAGACGGTGGCGAACACACTTGATGGTTGTAGAGGTTCTAATTGTTTAAATAAGGACATATGTCCAGTGCAAGTAATAGAGCTATCGATATCTTAGCCCCCTATGGCGGCAACACAACACTAATGCTGTAGGTAGATAATAAATTTAAACAAATTATATCCGAATTGAATGAGCAGGCTCTAGTGGAGGCAACACAACACTAACTCCCATGATTTGTGGGAGTAAGCTCTTAGAGGCAGTACCACAATCCTCTTGGAAAATGCACGTTAATTTCGCTCTAACTGCTTAATAAGGACTTATGTGTAGAGTTGAATGATTTCATGTAACATACCGACAACCTATATCTCAGCCTCGTGGTGGTAACACACTAATGCCGTAGGTAGATAATAAATTTAAAGAAATCTAATCAAATTTAAACATATTTAAACAAATTTATAAAAATTATATTCGAATTAAATGACAAAATCATAATAACTTGCATCAGCTGCAGGAGTAAGCTCTTAGAGGAAAATTCGTGAACATTTGACAAGAGCATGGCGAAAACACTTGATAGTGGTACTGCCTCTAATGGTTTAAATAAAGACTTATGCCTACTTCCTAGGAAGAGTTGACTTAGGTTAGTGGAGATAGCCAATTCTTTCTCGCCATTTTTTTAGGTTAGTAGAGGTAGCGCAATTGAGCTATCATCCCTCCAAAAGCCACTATCTTGGATAACGGTAATCGTGTCATCAGCTAACATCAATCGCGTTATCAGTTGCCCCACTACTTGAAGTTACTCATTCTGAAACACTAAATTTTGAAAGTAACGTTAAATGTAATGCAAAAAAAGACGTTTAGTAACCTCAGTGTAACTTAATGCAAAATTTAGAAAACGGCAAGCATTTATTTTTGACTATTGAAAGATTGAACTGAATTACCTTTAAGCATATGAGAAATCGGTTTCACTTTTAAAATAACAACAATCAAATAAATACCAAGGTAGCAGAAGTCACTCTCTAAGGTTAATACAGAGTAAATGAAATTGCGCTCTCTTAATTTATATTGTTGTAGCCTACAGTCCTGAGGCTGGTTTGATGCAGCTCTCCATGCTACTCTACCGTGTGCAAGCTTCTTCATCTCCCAGTACCTACTGCAACCTACATTCTTCTGAATCTGCTTGGTGTATTCATCTATTGGTCTCCCTCTACGATTTTTACCCTCCACGCTCCCCTCCAACACTACACTGGTGATCTCTTGATGTCTCAGAACATGTCCTAGACGTCGATCCCTTCTTCTAGTCAAGTTGTGCCACAAACTTCTCTTCTCCCCAATCCTATTCAATATCTCCTCATTAGTTATGTCATCTACCCATCTAATCTTCAGCATTCTTCTGTAGCCCCACATTTCGAAAGCTTCTATTCTCTTCTTGTCTAAACTATTTATCGCCCATGTTACACTTCCATACATGGCTACACGCCATACAAATACTTTCACAAACGACTTCCTGACACTTACATCTATATTCAATGTTAACAAATTTCTCTTCTTCAGATAAGCTTTCCTTGCCGTTGCCAGTCTCCATTTTATATCCTCTCTACTTCGACCAACATCATTTATTTTTCTCCCCAAATAGAAAAACTCCGTTACAACTTTGTCACATTTCCTAATCTAATACCTTCAGCATCACCCGACTTAATTCGACAACATTCTATTATCCTCGTTTGGCTTTTGTTGATATCATCTTTTATCCTCCTTTCAAGACACTATCCATTCCCCACAACTGCTGTTCGTAGTCCTTTGCTGTCTCTGAGGTTTGCCGATGACATTGAGATGAAATAAAAACTTTGATAAGAATTACAATGGATTTTAATACCTACTCCGAATTTTTCTTTTGTTTCCTTCACTGTTTGCTCAATATACTGATTGAATAACATCGGGGCGAGGCTACAAACCTGTCTCACTCCCTTCCCAACCACTGATTCCCTTTCATGCCCCTAGATTCTTATAACTGCCATCTGGTTTCTGTACAAATTGTAAATAGCCTTTCGCTCCCTGTATATTACGCCTGCAACCTTCAGAAATTGAAAGAGAGAAAACTTTTGACAGTGTTGACTGGAATACTCTAAGGAAAGGCAAACATAGGTTTCTAGCATTTGTAGACTTAATCTATTTTCTAAAATAAGTCGTGGGGTTAGTATTGCCTCACGTATTCCAATATATCTACATAATCGAAACTGATCTTCCCCGAGGTCGGTTTCTACTAGTTTTGCCAATCGTCTGTAAAGATTTCGCGTTAGTATGTGGCAGCTGTGACTTATTAAACCGACAGATCTGTAATTTTCACATCTGTCAATTCCTGCTTTCTTTGGGATTGAAATTATAATATTCTTCTTGAAGTCTGTGGGTATTTCGCCTGCAGATGGTAGAGTTTTGTCACGACTGGCTTTCCCAAGGCTGTCAGTAGTTCTAATGGAATGTTATATACTCCCGGGGCCCTGTTTCGACTCAGGTCTTTCAGTGCTCTCTCAAACTCTTCACGCAGTATCGTATCTCCCATTTCATCTTCATCTACATACTCTTCCATTTCCATAATATTGTCCTCAAGTACATCGCCCTTGCGTAGACCCTCTATATACTCCTTCCACCTTTCTGCTTTCCCTTCTTTGCTTAGAACTGGGTTTCCATCGGAGCTCTTGATATTCATGCAGTTGGGTCTCTTTTCTCAAACGGTCTCTTTAATTTTCCTGTAGGCAGTATCTATCTTCCCCCAAGTGAGATAAGCCTCCACATCCTTACATTTGTCCTGTAGCCATCCCTGCTTAGCCATTTTGCACTTCCTGTGGTTCTCATTTTGAGACGTCTGTATTCCTTTTTGCCTGCTTCATTTTCTGCATTTTTATATTTTCTCCGTTCATCAATTAAATTCAATATTTCTTCTGTTACCCAAGGATTTCTGCTAGCCCTTGTCTTTTTACCTACTTGTCCTCTACTGCATTCACTATTTCATCCCTCAAAGCTACCCACTCTTCATCTACTGTATTTCTTTTCCCCATTCCTTTCAATTGTTCCCTTATGCTCCCCCTGAAATTCTGTACAACCTCTGGTTTAGTCAGTTTATCCAGGTCCCATGTACTTAAATTTCCACCTTTTTGCAGTTTCTTCAGTTTTAATCTACTGTTCATAACCAATAGATTGTGGTAAGAGTCCACATCTGCCCCTGGAAATCTCTTAGACTATACAACGGTAAGATACAACTTAAAACATGGTTCCTAAATCTCTATCGGATACCTGCTAGTATCACCAGGATTCTTCCATGTATACAACCTTCTCTTACGATTCTTGAACCAAGTGTTGGCTTTGATTAAGGTGGGCTCTGTGCAAAATTCTACCAGGCTGCTTCCTCTTTCATATCTTACCCCCCATTTACATCTACATGACTACTCTGCAATTCACATTTACGTGCTTGGCAGAGGGTTCATCGAACCACATTCGTTCTATCTCTCTACCATTCCACTCCCGATCAGCGCGCGGGAAAAACGAACACCTAAATCTTTCTGTTCGAGCTCTAATTTCTCTTAATTTATTTTGATGATCATTCCTTCCTATGTAGGTTGGGCTCAACAAAATATTTTCGCATTAGGAAGAGAAAGTTGGTGACCGAAATTTCGTAAATAGATCTCGCCGCGACGGAACACGTCTTTGCTTTAATGACTTCCATCCCAACTCGCGTATCATATCTGCCACACTCTCTCCCCTATTACGCGATGATACAAAAGGAGCTGCCATCATCCGCTCACGCCCCAACATCGTGCAGCCCGCCTCCAGTGGTGTCACGACAGGCGTGAATGGAGGGACGAATGGAGACGTGTCGTCTTCAGCGATGAGAGTCGATTCTGCCTTGGTGCCAATGATGGTCGTATGCGTGTTTGGCGGCGTGCAGGTGAGCGCCACAATCAGGACTGCATACGACCGAGGCACACAGGGCCAACACCCGGCATCATGGTGTGGGGATCGATCTCCTACACTGGCCGTATACCTCTGGTGATCGTCGAGGGGACACTGAATATTGCACAGTACATCCAAACCGTCATCGAACCCATCGTTCTGCCATTCCTAGACCGGCAAGGGAACTTGCTGTTCCAACAGGACAATGCTCGTCCGCATGTATCCCGATCTACCCAACGTACTCTAGGAGGTGTACGTCAACTACCCTGGCCAGCAAGATCTCCGGATCTGTTCCCCATTGAGCATGTTTGGGACTGGATGAAGCGTCGTCTCACGCGGTCTGCACGTCCAGCACGAACGCTGGTCCAATTGAGGCGCCAGGTGGAAATGGCATGGCAAGCCGTTCCACAGGACTACATCCAGCATCTCTACGATCGTTTCCATGGGAGAATAGCAGCCTGCATTGCTGCGAAAGGTGGATATACACTGTACTAGTGCCGACATTGTGCAAGCTCTGTTGCCTGTGTCGATGTGCCTGTGGTTCTGTCAGTGTGATCATGTGATGTATCTGACCCCAGGAATGTGTCAATAAAGTTTCCCCTTCCTGGGACAATGAATTCACGGTGTTCTTATTTCAATTTCCAGGAGTGTAAATGTCGTTCCACGATGTAATTTTCTGCTACATTCAGAGCTATAGGCGAATACTGTCTGCATAAAAAATTGGCCACGAAAACGTTAGCAACAAATACCCAATTAATTAAAACGTCACTTGCCAAGTGAACAGCAACACTGTAGTAAGCGACATTTTTTTGTTTTCATCATTTTTTGGTGTTATGAGAGAGAAAAAGTTTCGTAAAGATTTGAAATTATGTGTCAAGTTTATTGCAAGTCTGTAAGTGATCTGAGCTACAAATGTTGGATGACTGAAGAGTGGGTGTTCTGGCTCGTGGGCTGCGCTGGTTTTGCACTCCCACCCCCCACCCCCAACCCTTGTGGTCCTTACCACCACAGTGCTCCTTTCCACTCAGTAAATGATACGTGCACCAAGTTTGGTTGAAATTCGTCCTGTGGTTTAGGCAGAGGTGTGGAACGAACATACATACATACACATATACATACAAACATGTATATAATTTGTGTGAAGTACACAGTGAGAAGATTTAGTTATTTACTCTCCTTCCAGTGCAGTTTTAACACTCTCAATACCAAGCCATTTTCAGTAACGTGTATTACCAAAGAGAGGGGGGCGGGGGGCTACTTTGTACCCACAGTAAAGAATTTATAAAATAAAAACGTTTCATTACTTGTTTTTAAATTGCGTTATGAACATAATCAGGATCCAGTACCTCAACATGTCTTATAAAATGCATTTTTGAAAACAGTTTTAACCTTTCACTTACATCACTTTTAAGTTAAGTAAGTCTAATTATCTTGAGAAAAATTATTAGTAAAATTCGTTATAAAACTATTGAAGTGCACTTTACTATAATTAAAATAGTTACAAATACCTGACGTAATATAGAAATATATGTTATGTACATAACATAGTGTCGTGAGAGTAATTATTCACGACTTTCTTGGGCTTGGAACATACAACAGTTTTTTGCTGTTTTGCACATATGTACCTCTTACAATTGTGGCAGACTATTATTGTTTTGTTCACTTTGTTGTACTTTTCTGCTTTTGAAAGGCTTTCACTAACACACAAAAGACATCTACCTTTACCTCCATGAGCTTCCTTTGCACCGTAGTCCTGCTGGATTTTCCTCTGAGAATACCCTCCATTCTTGAAACTACAGGCTTTGGCAGTCCAGAAATATTTTAGCCCTTTCTTCAGTGTATGGTTTCGCGAGCTGTAGTCCAAGTTCTTGAAGAATAAGTCGTCACTTACTAGGTTCTTCTTATCCCAGTCCGGCAAGTTCAACAAAAATAGTGTAGACCTATTCACCACTGCTATGCACACAAGAGTACAGAAAAGAGATAGCGCCCACCTTCTTGTAGCCCTCTTAGTTGAATATTTCCTCACCATTTGATCTATCGTGTCAACGCCACCTTTAGTCTCATTATAGTATAAATTTATGATCAGATGATAGAAATAGCAGATTTCTTTTGGGTTTTTTACGGGGGATACAATTGTTATTGGAATATTTCCAACACTAATATGTAATTGTCGTCTTGAGATGTCTCTCAGTTCTTGAGGTATGTGTTTCCAATTAGCTTGTAATGTTCCCACGAGAGTCAGTTTGTGATTCCTCTATAGATCTTCGGCCAAATCAATTGAAGTGTAATATCTATATGTGGTGACCTTTCTCACTGAATTATGTATAGGAACTTTCAGGCGTTTGACCACAGCTGCAGCGGAATTTGAGTGCTGTGTGCCATTATTTCTTTTCCCAGCATAAGGCTCCGTGCAGATAACATATCTGGTTTTAGCGTCTGTGAGCATGCGTGTAAGTACACCGTATTTACCATGCTTTTCCTTCACGAAGACCTTGACGGGACACCTGCCACGGAACAATGGAAACTTTTTATCAATAACAGTGTGCATCCCAACAGAATAATATTTTGGACAAAATTCATTCTTTTTATCAAAAACTTCTTGTATTGCAGCAAACTTATCACGTTTATTGCGATCGCTTCGTGACTCTCTGTGATCAAATCTTATTACTTTAGTAAGCTGCTCCAATCTGGTACGACTTGTAGCAGTATAAACAAACGTTCCTTAAGTAAAGAACCATAAATCTGTAAATGATGACTTACTGTCGTTTTCCTTCCCCATTATAATAAATAGTCCTATATACGCCATGAACGCAGGTCTGTCTGTCTGTCTGTCTGTCTGTCTGTCTGTCTTGGGTATTTTCTGCCTCAATGCTTCTTGATTGGTATGCTTTATTATGATGTTGACAATTTCTGGAGACAAAAACTCTTCAAATATGTCTGTTATTGTTCCTAGTTTACCTTCGTCTCTTATGCCTTCTCTTTCTTTCACTGTGTTTTCTGCTACTCGTCTTCTAATTTGAGGTGGTTTGGAGGTATAAATTTTTCCAGTGCTTGTAATATCCTTGTCACTAACCTCGCAAACTGCGACGTCATCAGTTTCAGGTACCCAGAGTTCATCATCAGCTTCTGTAAGTGCTCTATCACTGTCCACATCCTAGCGCACAACACAATCCTCTTCAGGTCCACTCACTACAGCTTCAGTTTGATCAGATTCCATTTGAGAAGCCGTAGCTTCTTCCAAAATCTGTGATATTTCTCCATCAGTAAGTGAATGTCGACAAGTTTTGAAGCACAGTTGTATTAAGACTGAACTAAGTGCCACTGAACAGGAAACAATAAAGAAACAAAGGGAAATGAATCATTGTTGGGACCATTGTTGCTATCAGTCCAGAGAAATATAATTTCCATGTGTTCTAAGGTCATATAATGCTGTTATTTGTGGAGTAAGACAAACATTGTGGAAGTCTCATCTACTACCAAGCGGGTAAGACATTATGACCACCTCCCTTCAACTTAAAATTTCGGATTAAGCTTAAACGAAAAATGTAAAACAATCATAAAATCTGTAAGAAGATTTCATCAAAGACAACAAACATTTTTTACAAAACTTAAGAAAATAAAGTACCCGAGTAGATTTGAATATTTTCAAAAGGTGGGTACAAAGTACCCCCCCCCCCCCTGGTAATGCGAGTATTGCGAGGGTTACTGGTCAAGACTGTAAGTGATTAGGATTTCCATTACTATATTTGACCGATATACTACTAACTCGCAAAAAAGAAACGATATTGCTCGCATTACTAACGATTTCTTTTAACGAACATTTTCTGAGTGTGTCGTTTTTGACCTGCGATAGCGCCACTACGCCATCACAAAAATTGCATCAAAACTGATAAAGTGGACCAACAATTTCTTGCAAACGTGTTCTTACGCTCTATAGAGAAATTTCAAGTAGCGCTTCTGACACGAAAGAAACGACAATGATGTCCCGATACCGGATACGCTCCGTTGCTGTAACCTGCTCTGAGGCAGACGAGAGGACCTTGCTGAATTGACCTCTGCCACTTCCTTCATACCTACCGCAGTTCAAGGTCAGTGTCGCACGTGTACTTCCTTGCGTACGTATAGTACGACACAGTTCTCAAAAAAGGTTGAAATATCGCCTTTGCTTAATATACTCGGAAGTTCTGTAACCTTCACAGAACTCTTATAGTTATCTTCTTAATATATTCCTCCGCAAGTGAGTGTGCAGCGAAATGATTGGCCCGTGTCACGCACACGGCGCCTTCAACCATACCGCTAGAAAATAGACTGAAGCACCAAAGAAACTGGTATAGGCATGCGTATTCAAACACAGAGGTATGTAAACAGGGAGAATACGGCGCTGCGGTCGGCAACGCCTACGTAAGACAAGTGTTTCGCGCAGTCGTTAGACCTGTCAAGGCTGCTACAATAGGTCATGATTGTGAGTTTGAACGGGATGTTACTGTCCACGCACGAGCGATGGGACACAGCATCTCCGAGGTAGCGAAGAATTGGGGATTTTCCCGTACGAGGATTTCACGAGGGTACCGTGAATATCAGAAATCCGGCAAAACATATAATTCCCGACATCGCTGTGGCCGGAAAAATATTCGGCAAGAACGGGACCAACGACGACCGAAGAGAATCGTTCAATGTGACAGAAGTGCAGTCCTTCCGAAAATTGCTGCAAATTTCAATGCAGTTGGAATGATATGGGACCCCTGATACGTCTAGATACTACTCTGACACGTTCCTAAGCATCCTGTCTGATCACCTGCATCCGTTCACTTTCATTGTGCTTTCCGACGGACGTGGGCAATTTCAGCAGGACAGTGCGACACCCTACACGTCCAGAATTGCCTCAGAGTGGCTCCAGGAACACTTTTCTGAATTTAAACACTTACGTTGGCCACCAAGGTGCGCAGCCACGAAAATTATTGAGCATATCTGGGATGCCTTGCAACGTGCTGTTCAGAAGAGATCTCCACCCCCTCGTATTCTTATGGATTTATGGACAGCCCTGCAGGATTCACAGCGTCAGTTCTCTACCGCATTACTTCAGACGTTAGTCGAGTCCATGCCACGTCGTGTTGCGGCACTTGTGTGTTCGTGGGGGACCTACACGATATTAGGCAGGTGTACCAGTTTCTTTGGCTCTTCAGTGTATATTACCATCGGATTGGCAGTTCTAACATAACATTTGCGTGTGGTACGTGACTCACATTGTCCCTTACATACTCACTTCAACGAGAGACACAACGGGCGTTAGTGACTACTTAAATATGCAACAGTAGTTTTAATAACCAACTTACAACAGAAATAGAAATAATTTTCCTGCAATTTTCTAGAAATTTCTCCCAGTAAAATAGATTAATGGCCGATGTACATGTATTTTGATTGTTTTTTTAAGAAGAGTTGTTATTGCTTGTTTTTCCTGTGAAGAGGAGCCTTTTTCTTGTTGTCTTCCAGAGTAATTTGTTATAACTTCCTTTCTTCGCGTGACGATGTTTAACAATTTTGCGAAGAGGAGTGTTACTTCACAGTTTATTCCATTCTTTTGCATGAAGAAGTTGTTTCTCTGTTTTTCACGAAGCAGCTCACCTTGTACAAAGACCAGGTAATAGTTTTGAGAGGGTTACTTAAGCATTCTGGAAGAGGAATCAGGTCGAATCCTGTGAGGAAAATACCGTTACGAGCTACAAGCCTCCATCAACTTAAGAATTCTTTTATGGTGAGCGTAAGACGGAGCTAAATCGGAAAAGTAAAAAGGAGCGTAGCTGTGATTCGAATCTTGCTAGTAGCAATGTCTATTTTTAGTATTTATGTTTCACATTTATTAACAAATGAAAATGACATTATCTCATAGTCTTTAATGATAATAAAATCTCTCCATTTCGAATTACTGACCGCGTAAAAATTTGATATAGAGAGGCGAAACGCGTTTATTAAATACGAAAGTTGTACATCAACAACGCAGTTCAATCTCTAGAAATGAAAATAGGGTTTATTTTGAATCTGATGTTTCGCATTTTTGTACCCAATAAATTTTAAAAAGGACGTTATTTTTATTAAAAAATGTGATTCGATACTTGATAATAAACGTTTCCATATTATCATAAATTCGGTATTTAAATAAAAGTAAAAGTGAATGCTAATAGCGAAATTCGAACTAACGATTTTACGCTTACAGGCCTCTACGAAATGGCTCTGAGCACTGTGGGACTTAACATCTGAGGTCATCAGTCCCTTAGAACTTGGGTTAGTTGGTTTTAAGTAGTTCTAAGGACATTACACACATACATGGCCAATGCCTTTACACTATGCATTTCAATGCCAGTGAATACGTTAATGGTAATAAATTTTTTGTACGGTACTTAATAATGAAGAGAATTCTTATGATATTCAAGAGCGACATATTCGAGGTGTTTCTTATTTAATTGTGTCGTATTTCGTTAGAATGTTGCTATCCCAACACAAACCTTAATATCCCGTTACGCCAGTGCTATGCAGCCTTCCTTACTTCTTTGCCTCTGGAGGTTTACAGGAGGTACAAAGTGTCGGAGAACCATGGCGCCCTGATTGCTTCCCACTCTTCAGCTCTAAGGTGTGCAGGGCTGCAGTGCTGCCTGTGACTTCCAATGTGCACTCACATTAATATGACCATCTGTCGGATGACTTTGCGGCTAAGAGTGCTGGGAGACGCGTGGGAAGAGAGTCGCTGAGGTTCTGGAAGGTACCGGCAGGGATGTGGAGCCGTGCCAAGTCTACAGCCGTGGCCAGCCTGGCTACTTGTCTTAGCTGAGCAAGCATGGAACGAGCAGCCCCATCCAGCCACTCTTTGAAACCACTCGTACACTGTGAGCGGTGTGACTCGTTGCATTGTCCTGCTGGTAGTTGCCATCGCGCTTAGGAAAAACAAACTGCATGTAGAGGTTGACATCGACGCATATTTGTGTTGATCCACTGTGGCTTCCAGAATGACAAGATCATTCAAGGAATTTTGTGTCGTCTTGTTGTCACTGTAGACTTGTACTGTGGGAAGCAAGGAGAGCATGTTGTTTGGTGGCCAGTATCCTCTTCTATAACAAAAGGTGCATGGGTGTATTAACAGGGTTCTTTACTTATAAGAACAAGAAGTTACTTAAGATGGCCGACTTTTACTTCACACAAGACCTGGACTATGCACACTATTCTGATGGCTAGGTACTGACTGTGAGCTAGAGGCTGAGCTAACTGCGATTTCGACTCCCATTAGGCTGTGACTGATGACTCAGTTCGTTGACTCACTGGACGCCTGCTGACTACCCCCCTCTCCACCCCAAATCTGCGGCGGCGATCTAAATACTGGAGGTCGAGAGGGCGCTGGCGGCGCATTGTTTGCGAGTGCGTCTTTGGCCTCTCTCCCGATAGGCTCGCTTGCTCCGGTGACTACAATCAATCTTCTCACAACCTCTGTGTCACCTGCTGTGCTGGCGAGAGCTTATGCCAGCACATTACCTCCCCTCCCCTCCCCCCGAAATGGCGCACCGTTGCCGTGTAGTGAGGCAGTTAATGACAATGGGGAGGGAGGCAGGACGCTGGACGTAGAGATGAGCGAGGAGCCGTAGCTGTGGAGAATGGCGTGCTTCTGGCTGTACCCTGCCTTCTGGCTTGTGAGGCAACAGCAACGCACTCCAGAAAACTGCTGCCAGGCCGCACATCCAGGCCTAAGGGCGTGTCCTGGGGCAACGAGGGCGACGGCGATGCTGATGCCATGTCCACCTCCATTGGGTCGGCGAGCGGGTACGGTAGGGCGAGGGCGTATCGTCCATCTGTTTCTTGGTGGCACCAGCGGGCATCTGCGAAGGCCGTGCGCCCCTGTGAGGCAGTGAACATGGGGGAAGAAAAGCAGCAGAATGGTGGAGAGATGACACGCACGAATTTGGTTCTGATGGCGGCGGTGCAAACCATTCGAAGCTGCAATCAAATATGTAAAGAGCCAATGCGTTCCTGAACCACGCCTCTTGCACCAGCGCTCACTGTTGCCATAAACAGTACAAAAAAAAAACAAGATTACGCGGCACGAAGCGGTACCTGCGGCCCATTCGCGGCACCGGGTGCTGTGGTGGGTGTAGCAACTGAAGCACTGACCTATGGCTGCGGCCGTGCAGAAGTTCCGGCAGTGATGGTCCGTCTCGTGGGTGTGAGCGATAGGAGGCGGAAAAGAGTTGCAGCGCCTGTTCCGATTAGAATCTTAATAAATTTACAATAAAACACCATTCCGAGGTTTTTAATTTAAACTATTAATCAGATTTTATTCTGTATTATAGTAAATGTGTAGGTGGTGAGAAGCTTGGCCACTGTTGTTTGCAAGTCCGTATGAAGCGATCTGCTTGTCCGCTGGTCTGCGGGTGAAACGGAGCACTTGTTAGATGACGAATGCCGTTTCGTTCACAAAACTGTTCAGGGTTTGCCATGAAAACGTTCCCAATACCACAACGCTCCCGCCTCTGGCCTGGACTCTTCTGACGACTGTTGCCGGGTGTTTTCTTTTAGATGTTTCTAGCCATAAACGCCAGCAGCCGTCAGTCTAGTGGACCATAAAAACGGGAACCACGTGATGAGGCCATCTGTTGCCACTGGGTGGACGTCCAATTACGGTACTGGGCTGCGAATTCCAGCCTCTGTCGACGACGAACAGCGGTCAGCATGCTGACCTGAAGCGGGCGCCTCCTGTAGAGGTTCAGACACAGCAACGTGTGGTGAACGGCCGCTGAGGAGACGCAGTCGGCAGCCCCTCGGCTAAGATGGGCGGCCAGCTGCTCAACAGCTGCTCGTCTCTTCGGCCGTACACGTCTCCACAGCCATCATTCACTCCTGTCATCTGTGGGGCGCGCTGCACTACACTTCCACTGGCGCCAGGTTTGGTTAGCGCCGTCTTACCGTTGACTTCATGCTTCAGCCACGGTGACAGCGAACAATTTTTAAACTTAGCCGCTTCCATCCCTGGCTCGAAAAACAATTGTCGTGCCCTTTTGGTCGCCAATTCAGTTTCTCCTTTTCCTATCAACGACTGCACCGTTTTCCGCGTCCCCTGACACGCTATGCGTACACCCTCCACTGCTAGAGCTGCACTTGCTGTCTGTGAGTGGTTACTGCATGTGTGACGCTATTTCAGTGATTACATAATCATGTCAAGTTACAAAGAACTTGACCGTATGAGCCCATTTATCAGTTTGACGTTGCTCTCCTTCTCTCCTAGCTGTCATGCACTGATTCGGTTGAGGAAGATGCCATAAGGTCAGTTTACCCCGGAGCCACTGCGCTGAAACAGTTTATTTGGCGTCTTCAGTCCCCAATACTCGTTCTATGTGCAATCTTGAGATGCAGATCTCCAATCTAAATGTACATGTGCACCACTGCAAACATTCTATTTTCAGTTGGTCATCCTGCTAAGATGCAGATGTGCTAATGCCGTCTACATTATTTAATGGGACCCACATAGCAAGTCTTTCTGTTCAGTACGGGACGTTGGCCAGCAGAGATGTCTATTGAGGCAATGGAGGACTGCAGGATAGGTGTGTTGAATCTGCAAATATCTTACATTAGGTGTCAGGTTACCAACTTGGGAATGCTTGGTAAACACCCCCCCCCCTTCCACCCTATTCCCCGAGAACCAGTGAGAATTGATTAAAGTCCCCAGAGTAGTCATCGAGGCAACTTTGTCATGTGACAAAGGTGACGACAACCGGCTCACTTACTCTCCCCTCTAAGCAATGAGGATCAAGCATTACCTCCTCCCCTCTTTTATAACTGGGACACTTCAGTGCGAGGGGCTACTCCAGAGCTGTAAAGCACGGGGGGGGGGGGGGGGGCATCAGCCAATGGCTATTTGTTTGTAACGAATTACATTAAGTCATGTCACTTGAGTTATATTTGTTAATACCAGTATTATATAATTAGAGGCACCAGCGGATGCCGCATCCAGGAAGTACTCTCATTATTCCATATTTTTTTGTAGTTTTCACCCATTTTCATATTTTTTTGTGTATTCCTCAGTTTTATGTATTTTTCTTTCTTTTTCTTATTGCTACCAGATCCACCACACTTTTCCCGGCGTCACGTCGCCATTGTGACTCTATCTGCCAATCACAGTCCAGCGTGGTTCCGATTTACGGATCACTGCTAAGCCACCATTCCATTACTAGTGTGTGTGTTATGTCATAGTGTTAGAAATGAAGAAATTGGTAGAAATAGTGACGTCTCGTCTAATACATAATAAAGAATTTCTAACCAAAGATATTCTATGTATAACAAATACCACACTGTGATACATAAATACCAAATACATCGTCAGATTGTGTGATGTCATAGCGATATATTGATGCTTCCAATCAAAGCTACTGTGTTTGTAGAACAGCACTACAAAATATGCCTCTGGAGAGGTGAGCAGTATCTGCAACAAACCTACCTAATGAACAGCACATCACCTGCAGGATGGTCCTCCACTCAGAGACCCAAGGAAACTGAGTTTTGTCATTTAATACTAACATGGCATTCTGAGTCATATGTTTAGTCATTTCAAGTATTTCCAGGTGGATCATCCTTTTGATATTCTTTACAGAATGTAAAATCTTACAATCAACATAATTTGAGCGATTAGTTTTCTGTTATCAGATAATTAGCAAAGGTTTAACCTTTCTTTCTTAATCTGTAGTTTCTCTCATGTTCAGATAACCTAAGTTATTGGTCTGCCGCTGTGGTTGCCCCGGTTGCCGCCCGCAGTGGCGCTGAGCCCTCGCCTGTGGTTGATTGGGAGGTCGTTCCAAGGCCTGGCAGGCAGCGAAAGGCGTCCCCGGAGGCTGATCAGAAAGCCTCCCCAGTGTGTCTGACAAACCGGTTTCAGGCACTGTCTCTGGCTGAGCCAGATGCAGCTGCCTGCCCTATTTCAGAGGATCATTGTCAGCCTTCAAGGTCCGGGCAATCGCAGAGGGTGGGCTTACTGGTAGTTGGGAGATCCAATGTTAGGCGCGTAATGGGGCCCCTTAGGGATACGGCGGCTGAGGAGGGGAAGAAATCCAGTGTGCACTCCGTGTGCATTCCGGGAGGAGTCATTCCTGATGTGGAAAGGGTCCTTCCGGATGCCATGAAGAGCACAGGGTGCAGCCAGCTGCAGGTGGTGGCACATGTCGGCACTAATGACGTGTGTCGCTTTGGATCTGAGGAAATTCTCTCTGGATTCCAGCGGCTATCTGATTTGGTGAAGGCTGCCGGTCTTGCTTACGAGATGAAGGCAGAGCTCACCATCTGCAGCATCGTTGACAGAACCGACTGCGGACCTTTGGTGCAGAGCCGGGTGGAGGGTCTGAATCAAAGGCTCAGACGGTTTGGCGACTGTATTGGCTGCAGATTCCTTGACTTGCGCCATAGGTTTGTGGGGTTTCGGGTTCCGCTGAATAGGTCCGGAGTTCACTACACTCATCTGGCGGCTACATGGGTAGCAGAGGCTGTGTGGCGTGGACTGGGCGGTTTTTTAGGTTAGATGGCCTCGGGAAAGTGCGGGATGGGCTGCAATGCCAAAGGGTGCTTGGCAAATACAGGACGTGCTTGGATCAAGGAACAGTCGGAATTATAGTTGTAAATTGTTGTAGTTGCGCTGGAAAAGTCCCTGAGCTTCAAGCGCTAATAGAAAGCAGAGAAGCTGATATCGTTATAGGTACAGAAAGCTGGCTAAAGCCTGAAATAAGTTCCGCAGAAATTTTTACGAAGTCTCAGACGGTGTTCCGGAAAGATAGATCAGGCAGAATTGGTGGTGGAGTGTTTGTGTCTGTCAGTTGTGGTTTATCTTGTAGTGAAGTCGAAGTAGATACTCCGTGCGAATTGGTGTCTGTGGAGGTTATACTTAACAGCCGAATTAAGATAATAACTGGCTCCTTCTACCGACCCCCAGACTCCGATGATACAGTTGCGGAACAGTTCAGAGAAAGTTTGAGTCTCGTAACAAATAAATACCCGACTCAAACGGTTATAGTTGGTATGTTGGCAAAAGTACTTGTTCAAAACCGGTGGTAGGCAGAAAACGTCTGCCGAGATTGTCCTAAATGCTTTCTCCGAAAATTATTTCGAGCAGTTAGTCCACGAACCCACGCAAATTGTAAATGGTTGGGAAAACACACTTGACCTCTTAGCCACAAACAATCCAGAGCTGATAGAGAACATCATGACTGATACAGGGATTAGTGATCACAAGGTCATTGTAGCTAGGCTCAATACCATTTCTTCCAAATCCATCAGAAACAAACGCAAAATAATTTTATTTAAAAAAGCGGATAAAGTGCCACTAGAAGCCTTCCTAACAGACAATTTCCATTCCTTCCGAACTGACTATGCGAATGTAGACGAGATGTGGCTCAAATTCAAAGATATAGTAGCAACAGCAATTGAGATATTTATACCTCATAAATTGGTAAGAGATGGAACGGATCCCCCGTGGTACACAAAAAAGGTCCGAACGCTGTTGCAGAGGCAACGGAAAAATCATGCGAAGTTCAGAAGAACGCGAAATCCCGAAGGTGGTCTAATATTTACAGACGCGCGAAATTTGGCACGTACTTCGATGCGAGATGCCTTTAATAGGTTCCACAACGAAACTTTGTCTCGAAATTTGGTAGAAAATCCGAAGAAATTCTGGTCGATGTAAAGTACACAAGCCGCAAGACGCAGTCAATACCTTCGCTGCGCAGTGCCGATGGTACTGTTATCGACGACTGTGCCGCTAAAGCGGAGTTATTGAACGCAGTTTTCCGAAATTCCTTCACCAAGGAAGACGAATGGGATATTCCAGAATTTGAAACACGAACATCTGCTAGCATGAGTCTCTTAGAAGTAGATACCTTAGGGGTTGCGAAGCAACTCTAATCGCTTGATACGGGCAAGTCTTCAGGTCCAGATTGTATACCGATTAGGTTCCTTTCAGATTACGCTGATACTATAGCTCCCTACTTAGCACTCATATACAACCGCTCGCTCACCGATAGATCTGTACCTACAGATTGGAAAATTGCGCAGGTCGCACCAGTGTTCAAGAAGGGTAGTAGGAGTAATCCATTTAACTACAGACCTATATCATTGACGTCGGTTTGCAGTAGGGTTTTGGAGCATATACTGTATTCAAACATTATGAATCACCTCGAAGGGAACGATCTATTGACACGTAATCAGCATGGCTTCAGAAAACATCGCTCTTGTGCAACGCTGCTAGCTCTTTATTCGCACGAAGTAATGGCCGCTATCGACAGGGGATCTCAAGTTGATTCCGTATTTCTAGATTTATGGAAAGCTTTTGACACCGTTCCTCAAAAGCGACTTCTAATCAAGCTGCGGAGCTATGGGGTATCGTCTCAGTTGTGCGACTGGATTCGTGATTTCCTGTCAGGAAGGTCGCAGTTCGTAGTAATAGACGGCAAATCATCGAGTAAAACTGAAGTGATATCAGGTGTTCCCCAGGGAAGCGTCCTGGGACCTCTACTGTTCCTGATCTATATAAATGACCTGGGTGACCATTTGAGCAGTACTCTTAGACTGTTCGCAGATGATGCTGTAATTTACCGTCTAGTAAGGTCATCCGAACACCAGTATCAGTTGCAAAGCGATTTAGAAAAGATTGCTGTATGGTGTGTAAGGTGGCAGTTGACGCTAAATAACGAAAAGCGTGAGATGATCCACATGAGTTCCAAAAGAAATCCGTTGGAATTCGATTACTCGATAAATAGTACAATTCTCAAGGCTGTCAATTCAACTAAGTACCTGGGTGTTAAAATTACGAACAACTTCAGTTGGAAGGACCACATAGATAATATTGTCGGGAAGGCGAGCCAAAGGTTGCGTTTCATTGGCAGGACACTTAGAAGATGTAACAAGTCCACTAAAGAGACAGCTTACACTACACTCGTTCGTCCTCTGTTAGAATATTGCTGCGCGGTGTGGGATCCTTACCAGGTGGGATTGACGGAGGACATCGAAAGGGTGCAAAAAAGGGCAGCTCGTTTTGTATTATCACGTTATAGGGGAGAGAGTGTGGCAGATATGATACACGAGTTGGGATGGAAGTCATTACAGCACAGACG
Organism: Schistocerca gregaria; assembly: GCF_023897955.1. Lineage (NCBI taxonomy): Eukaryota > Metazoa > Arthropoda > Insecta > Orthoptera > Acrididae > Schistocerca > Schistocerca gregaria. Next base: position 2,131,380 of record NW_026061863.1, on the reverse strand, counting down.
TTTTTCGTCGCGGCGAGACCTTTTTACGAAATTTCAGTCAACAACTTTCTCTTCCGAATGCGAAAATATTTTGTTGAGCCCAACCTACATAGGTAGGAATGATCATCAAAATAAAATAAGAGAAATCAGAGCTCGAACAGAAAGGTTTAGGTGTTCGTTTTTCCCGCTCGCTGTTCGCGAGTGGAATAGTAGAGAGATAGTATGATTGTGGTTCGATGAACCCTCTACCAAGCACTTAAATGTGAATTGCAGAGTAGTCATGTAGATGTAGATGTAGATGTAGATGTACCACAGATCTACCTGACTCACAAGCAGTACTGTGGAGAAGTATAAGTTAGTCACTCTATACACAACACTCATTGCCAGTACTTCTCGGTGACATAAGCAAAGTGATACTTTCCTATGTAAACAATCTACATCTCATTATCTTTGGATCTTATGCATTTATAACATCCACGAACTCAGTTTGAATTACCTTTGGCAATAAGACCGGAGCTCATTAAGGCGATTAAAGGGCAACCACCACGCAGCATTGCAAGAGAAGATCTTAATGAATTCTCGGTTCCACAAAACCAATTACAGCAAAATAAGCATCTCCGGTTTAAAGACTATGAGACTAGCCGACAGAGATTTTCCAAGCCCTTTATAGCTCCTAGGTCTCCGTGAGACACCCTATTGTAGTGCAGAAATGAAGCAGTTGCTGAAGTGAAGCACATCCTGTTCATCAAAGAGAACTACTGACGGATGTGTTATGGAAAAATGTTCTTCTCCCCGTGTCCAGTGCAACTCTGTTGCGATCATGAGTAGTTGCCATCTACGATCACTGTTTGTAGGTAATGTCTAGTAAAGTCATTAGAAGATCGAAATCGGTTGCAAAACGATTTAGTAAAGATATCTGTATGGTTCGAAAGTTGGCAGTTGGCAATTAGCGCAAAGTTAAGAAAAGTGTGGGGTTATCCGCAAGAGTGCTACTAGAAATCCGTTAAACATCGGCTACACGATAAATCAAATCTAAAAGCCGTAATTTTAAATTAATACCTAAGAATTACAGTTACGAACTACTTAAGTGGAAAGAAGAGAGAGAAAATGATGCGGGGAAGACAAACCAAAGACTGCGTTTTTTTGGCGGAACAGTTAGAATATGTAACAGATCTACTGATGAGTCTAGCTACACTGTGCTTGTCCGTCTCCTTTCGAAGTACTGCTGCGCGGTGTGGGATTGTTACCAGATGGAATTAACGGAGTACATCGAGAAACTTCAAAGAAGCGCTGCTCGTTTTGTATTAATATGGAATAGGGGAGAGAGTGTCACTGCATGATACACAGTTAGGGGAGGACGTCATCAAAACGAAGGCGTTTTTCGTTGCGGCGGAATCTTCTCACGGAATTTCAGTCATTAACTTTCTTCTCCGAACGTGAAAATATTTTGTTAACGCTGACCTACATAGGGAGAAACGATCATCATAATAAAATAAGGGAAATAAGAGCACGCACTGACAGATATACGTGTTAGTTATTCCACCACGCTGTTCGAGATTGGAATAATAGAGAATTATTGTGAAGGTGGTTCGATAAACCCTCTGCCATGCACTTAAGTGTGATTTGCAGTCTACCCATGTAGATATAGATGTAGACAGTGGACGCTCATATCAATAAAAGTACCCCGTAACTCCACAGGAGAAAACGCAAAAATCACTGCATGAAGGATTATAATTAGTGTGTTTATGATATGTTGAAATGTCTGTGTAGAGTCGCTTCATAAGACTGTTGTCCTGTTTGATTCTGTTTGTCTGCAGTTGGTTCTACTAACTCTCCCAGAAGGACTGAGAAGTTTCAGTGATAATCTGACGTTAAGTGCAAGCAACTCGTTCTGCGCATCAGTATGTCAGTACTTTAAGTGATCCATTAATATTCCATGTGTAATCGAGCCCCATATTTATAAAGTTCGTCCATTAGCCTACCTTGTGTGACCAGGTCTTTTTATGTGTCTTTTCAGGTTTGTCTTGGGTTTGGTACTTGAGCTGCTTTTCGTCTGCTAGAAGCACAGGATAACCAATTTTGTACCTCTTACGTGGGCAAAGAGTTCTATCGGTGCTGTTCGACAGCTTCGTGGTTGTCAAGTTGGTATTGTCCGTTTCCCGTGTGGGCTTTCCATGCGCTCCGAGCCGAGCGGTGGCTGTCGGTGGATGTATGGCTCTGAGCGCTATGGGACGTAACTTCTGAGGTCATCAGTCCCCAAGAACTTAGAATTACTTAAACCTAACTAACCTAAGGACATCACACACATCCATGCCCGAGGCAGGATTCGAACCTGCAACCGTAGCAGTCGCGCGGTTCCGGACTGAACTCGGTGGATGGTAGCTGTGCTCTTAAGTGAGCCCTCTCCTGCCAGTGATGAGATAGGTCGTAGCTTCAAACGCGGCCTTCATGCGTGGAGCCGTTCGGAAAAGCTCTTGGCCTGAATGAAGTGTTTCGATTACTTCTTGCTTTATATTGCTCTTAATAGGATGCTTGAGTCTATGATTTTGTCAGTGTCCGGAGTTTGCTTTGTTCCTTTCTACTATTGTTGTGTCAATGCGCTCTACGGGATATGGTTAGCCTGAGTTAATGTGCTTTAAAGCTTTGTGAATATGACAGAACTTGTGTTTTCGTGTATGTGCGATATTTCTTTTTATGTATTGTAGTTTATCGCATGTTCTATTTTCTGCTGTGATCTCGAGTTGTCTTTATTCTGTGAGCGTTGCGCTCTATTACTGAATCTCAATAGTTGTTCCGTGTTATTTTAACTGATAAGTTATGGGTGAATATTTGCGTTACTGCATTTCCGTGTTTTGTGGGAACGTGTAGCAGCTGCCTTTGTTTAATGGGGGCCATATGTTTCTCGAATCATTGGGGCCTTCCGCCTTGATGGTTTTATTATGAATTCGGTGTGATTCATGATCTATTCGTTGTTACAGTGGTGTACTCTCATTGATTTATACATTTAGCGATTTTCACTCACATCTGTTTGAAACAGTTGGATGTGCAACTCAGGTGACTTCTTTTCATGATGCTTGCGTGAATTCTCAGGTGGTGTATTTGCTGTAACAAGATGTTTCAATCGGTGTAAACCCCTTTGATGTTAGTGCATGCAGGCAATGCAGGTATTGTTCCTCTGAATTTCGTCGTTTTCGTGTGAAGCTTGATTGGATAACTGAAGTCATATGTTTCTGTTCCCTTTCCTCTCTTTTCCCTCACGTATGCATAGTTAAATTGCGCTATGTAATTTCTTCTTGCCAGATCAGATTAGTTTATTTCGTGTTCAGGCACAACTTAAGTATATCTACAGAATGTCCACCCATAATTCTTTGTGGCTATATTTGAATAAATGTGTTTCATGAAAACTCAAATCGTGTGTCCTCTAACTACTTCAGAACGCACCAAATAGCTGCCAGACTTGCAACTCGATGCTCTTAACGGCTTCTTTCTTTGAAATATTAGCCTGATTTTTATATGCTGCACAAAAAGACAGTGATAACGAAGTACCCAGAGAGAGGAATGAGTAGAACTAATGTGCCAAATTCACAATCCATTGATTAATTATACAGGTTCATTTAACGATGTTATGTACTATGGTTAGATTTAGTATTGCATTAACTGCATGCAAATTTTTTTTCCACTATGCTCAAACAACCTCTGTGCCGGTTGGTGAACTCACGAAGGGACTGAAGAGAAATTTAATGAGCCGAGGAAAGTGAATGAAAAGCTATTTGATGACTTAGAAGCTGCGAATCTTAAGCTCGAACGGAACGTGGAAAGTAAAGCGAATGACTAGAAGATGCTACGGGATGAAATAGTGATCGAGTTAGCGAAAACGTCGAGGGTCGTCGAGAAGCGTCTGTGAAGCTGAAAGCGAGCAGTTGCCGCTAAACAGAGTGCTCGAAGAACAGGAGAGCAGGGTTATGGCGACGTTCGTGGCTGTCCCAAAGTGAATGCGTAGAGCTACTGTCCCGAGCTGAGAGAGCGGCAGCCGGGCGTTTGGAAGCCACGAAGGGTCAGGCAGAGCAGAGAATCAGCGCGATACGTACTCTGTCTTTTGCTGCGCCCGAGTTCCTGTTCCTAAGAGCTGCCGAGAGCCGGGAGTTAACGTCGCAGAGACAGCGAGCACCAGTTCGGCCGCAGGCGGTGGCGATAAAGCAACAGACTGCCGGCTACTGTGAGCAACACCCAGGTTTGGTCCAGAGGGGACGATACGTAGCTCGTGACTTGAAGAAACGTGTGGCTCACCTCAAAGCAGGTTGTCCCGAAATTGAAGTAGACAGTTCCTGCGAATTAGTATGCACAGAGGACATTCTTGGCAACCGGAATCAAATAATAACTGGATCCTTTTACCGACCTCCCAATTCAGATGATACAGTAGGTGAAAGGTTCAAAGACGAGTTGAGTTTAATTTCAAACGCGTACCCGACTCATACAAATATAGTTCGTGGTGCCTTTAATCTATCCTCGATATGTTAGTGAAAATACATGTTTAATTCCGGAGGTACGCATAAAACATCATCCGAAATTTTGCTAAACGCTTTCTCCGACAACTATTTCGAGCAGTTACTTCATGAATAGTAAAAGGTTGTGAAAACCGCGCTTTACCTGTTAACACGGAATAATCCTGAACTAGTAACGAGGATTAAAACGGATACTGGTATTATTGAACGTACCCAGACCCCCAAGTCCTCCACAAATAAACGAAATATATACCTGTTCAAAAAAGCACATAAAAATTCACATAACATCTTCCTCCACTCCTTCCACATTAATAATGTCACTGCAGACCAGATGTGACTTGAATGCAAAGAAATAGTATCGGCGGCAATTCAGAGATTTACACCAAATAAATTAACAAACGACGCAGTTCATCCTCATTGGTACGCCAAACGCGTCAAAACACTGTTGCAGAAACAACGAAACAAACCTGCCAAATTTAAACGGAAACAAAATCTCCAACATTGGCGATCTTTTAAAGAGACTGGAAATTTAGCGCTGACTTCAATGCGACATGCTTATAATAGTTTCCACAACGAAACTTTATCTCCAAACCTGGCAGAAAATTCAGACAGATTCTGTTCGTATGTGAAGTATGCTAGCGGCAAGACACAATCAATGCCTTCTCTGCGCGATAGCAATGGAGATACTATCGAAGACAGTGCTGCCAAAACAGAGCAACTAAACACAGTTATCCGAAATGCCTTCACAAAGGAACACGAAGTAAATATTCAAGAATTCGAAACAAGATCAGGTGTCAACATGAGTAACGTCGAAGTAGATATCCTTGGAGTAGTGAAGCAACTTGAATTACTTAATAAACGCATGTCTTCTGGCCCAGAGTGTATACCAATTAGGTTCCTATCAGAGTTTGGAGGTGCAAGTCATCGAGTAAAACAGAAGTGATTCCTGGCGTTCTCCAGGGTCCTTTGCTGTTCCTCATCTCTATAAACGATTTGGGAGACAATCTGAGCATCCGTCTTTGATTGTTTGCAGATGACCCTGTCGTTTATCGGCTAATAAAGTCATCAGAAGATCAAAACAAATTGCAAAGCCATTTAGAAAAGGTATCTGGATGGTGCGAAAATTGGCAATTGACCCTAAATAACGGAAAGTGTGAGGTCATCCACATGAGTGCTAAACGTAATCCGTTAAACTTCGGTTACACAAAAAATCAGAAAAATCTAAAGGTCGTAAATACCTAGGAATTATTATTACGAACAACTTAAATTGTAAGTCACACACAGAGTATGTTCTGGGGAAGGCTAACCCAAGACTGCATTTTACTGGCAGGAGACTTAGGAAGTGTAATACATCTGCTAAGGAGACTGCTTACACTATGCTTGTCCGTTATCTTTTAGAATACTGCTGTGCGGTGTGGGATCCTTACCACATAGGACTGACGGGGTGCATCGAAAAAGTGTATTATCACGATATAGGGGAGAGAGTGTGACTGAAATGTTGGAGGCTTTGGGATGGAGATCATTAAAACAAAGGCGTTTTTCGTTGCAGAGGAAGCTTCCTACGAAATTTCAATCACCAACGTTCTCCTCCGAATGCTAAAATATTCTGCTGACGGAGACCAACATAGGGAGAAACGATCAGCATAATAAAATAAGGGAAACCAGACCTCGCATTGAAAGATATATATGTTCGTTTCTTCTGCGCTCTATACGAGATTGGAATAATAGGGAATTGTGAAGGTTGTTCGATGAAATGGCTCAAATGGCTCTGAGCACTATGGGACTCAACATCTGAGGTCATCAGTCCCCTAGAACTTAGAACTACTTAAACCTAACTAACCTAAGGACATCGCACACATCCATGCCCGAGGCAGGATTCGAACCTGCAACCGTAACGGTCGCGCGGGGTTCGATGAACCCTCTGCCAGCCACTTAAATATAATTTGCAGAGTATCCATGTAAATGTAGATGTATAGGGGCTGATGGAGTTGGAGCCTCAGGGAATAAAGTGCAAAGAGGGTCTCGGAAAGCGAGGATAAGTGCGATTACAGGGAAAGCAATGTTGCGGGAGGTTCTCGCGGCGGAGGACAGACCTTCGCGAGAGAAAAGCAAAGCTTCTGTTTTAAGCATTTCCTTTCACTACGTGAGTTTGAGATGTTCCTGAACTCGGTTAACTGAATTCACCCTATGTCTGGTCGGAACTGTTCGAATTTGTGCTTTCCCCAGTGTGGCCCAGCACACACTACTGGATTCGTGCGTTGTATCTTAGCAGGGGAACCTGCCATGCCAATGAGGACCAGATCGCGGCGTTGTGCGACAGTAAGGGAATTTCGGCTGGCTTTCCTTTCAGCGCCGCCCGTTTGCTCGAACACATGGTACAGGCTAATCAATTTTTGTTTTATACGTTCGGAGAAACAGAGCTGATCAGTATTTGCCTGACTATCATGCCAACCCACATGTGTCACATCATCCCAGCTGCCAAATGCAGCCGGCCGGTGTGGCCATGAGGTTCTAGGCGCTTCAGTGTGATGTCATTTGGTTAGTTAGGTTTAAGTAGTTCTAAGTTATAGGGGACTGATATCTCATCGTTTTGCAAAATGAAAGGATGATGTGGAAGCATTTAAAGCGGTGCAATAAGAGTTCGAGTACGATTTGGGGGAGTATCTGTCTAAGTATACGATCTAGTCACGCGGTGCGCAAACGCACGATTCCAGTTGCGGGCGCAGTCGAAAACCTAGACCAGAGTGACAGACTGTACGCAGCCACCCTAGTTCCTTTGGGAACAACTGGGGAATAGAAAAACGTAGGGTAAATCAGTACACGAATGAAGGGGCACACGTACGCGGTCACGAGAACCCTGGAAGCAGTGGGATCAAAAACCATTTTTATGCATTTCTGTCTGTAAAATATCGGAGTGTGCATGCGGAACGATTTGAAGTGGAATGATCATATAAAATTAATTTTTGGTAAGGCGGTCACCAGGTTGAGATTCATTGGGAGAGTCCTTAGAAAATGTAGTCCATCAACAAAGGAGGTGGCTTACAAAACACTCGTTCGACCTATACTTGAGTATTGCTCATCAGTGTGGGATCCGTACCAGATTGGGTTGACGGAGGAGATAGAGAAGATCCGAAGAAGAGCGGCGCGTTTCGTCACAGGGTTATTAAGCGTGATAGCGTTACGGAGATGTTTAGCAAACTCAAGTGGCAGAGTCTGCAAGAGAGGCGCTGTGCATCACGGTGTAGCTTGCTGTCCAGGTTTTGAGAGGGTGCGTTTCTGGATGAGGTATCGAATATATTGCTTCCCCCCGCTTATACCTCCCGAGGAGATCACGAATGTAAAATTAGAGAGATTCGAGCGCGCACGGAGGCTTTCCGGCAGTCGTTCTTCCTGCGAACCATACGCGACAGGAACAGAAAAGGGAGGTAATGAGAGTGGCACGTAAAGTGCCCTCCGCCACACACCGTTGGGTGGCTTGATCAGTATAAATGTAGATGTAGTAGCGACAACAACGGGCGGTCGTAGTGAGTTCGATTACGGGGCTGGAATCAGCTGAGTGGTGATAGCAATAACGGGTGGCGGTGATTTGGGAACATCTGGGGAATAGAAAAAGATAGGGCAAATCAGTACAGGAATGAAGAGACACGCGAACGCAATCACAAAACCCTGGAAGCAGTGGGATCAGAAACCACTTTAATGCCTTTCTGTCTGTTTTAATTATTCGGGAGCTGACCGTTTGGTTTTAAACTTTGTTTTCTGCGTTTAATTTGATTGGGAAACCGTTGAGATTAAACTTAACATATACGTGGATGGACATGAGAAATGAAAGGTGTAAGTAGGCTGTTTAGGTTTTTATGTTGGTAACGCCACATAGCGCTCTGTATGAAAATCACTGATTGTGCTATGTGCAGTCTGTGGCTGGTTGGCATTGTTGAAATATTCGCTATTGTAGTGTTGGGCAGTTGGATGTGAACAGCGCTTAGCGTAGCGCAGTTGGAGGTGAGCCGCCAGCAGTGTTGGATGTGGGGAGAGAGATGACAGAGTTTTGAGAGCGGATGATCTGGACGTGTGTCCATCAGAGTAAATTTGTAGGACTGGATTTCTAGTTAGTGCCTTCAATAGTTAGAATCTTTTATGTAGCTGGCAGTACTGGCGCTCGCTATATTGCAGTAGTTCGAGTAACGAAGATTTTTATGAGGTCAGTGATTCGTGAAAGGTATAGGTTATTGTTAGTCGGGGCCATTCTTTTGTGGGGATTATATAAGTCAGATTGCGTTGCGCTAAAATATTGTGAGTCCGTTTAGTGATGATCAGAGTAAGTGAAGAGAAATGTCTGAGTACGTTGAGTTTTGCTCAGCTGTTTGAAAATCAAATAACGTAAAGGAGATTATCAGCACAATCATTAATAAATTTTTCTAAAGGGAGGTTTCAAAGGTTGCAATAAATTTTTCATCTATGATTATTACTTTACATATGAAATATTCTATTGCAGATTAATAAAAACGAATTTCTTTGAATGTTCCCAAAATAATGTTCAAGTTTTATTTTTATTCAAGGACTACAGCTGTTTGTACAAGAATGAAAATATAATTTTCCATCGAACTTAGCAAAGATTTTCACGTTGCACTGGATTTTTGTTTACTGGATATAGCCCGACTAGCTTTGAAGCATAAGACTATCTTTACTTTATGAATTCTTTTTTATATTTCTAAGCTCTCCTGAAGAATTATCCACTTTTAAATACACTTCACGTTATGTTCAGAATTTATCACATTTTGAATGAAAATTTAAAAGAGCTGCAGCTTGTATCCACCTGTGAATGCACAAGATAAAATCTACTATCTCTTTGTATTCTGCCTATGGAATGCTGTGAAAAGAAACACGTTTTTATTTTCGTTCACCTCTACCTGCACCCTTTTTAGGATGTGGTCGTTATTGCGATGGTATATTTTAATCTGCCGCTGTTCCAGAATGCTCGCTCACGGTGCAGCTCCGTACTGCCAGCGATATCCAATAAAATGCTGGAAATTCTAAAATAAAATGGGTAATGTCCGGTGCGAACTTTGCAGTAATTGTGACAAACAGATTTTACTAGATAAATATATTTTAACAGAAACAATTAAAATCTTTACACACCGTTTACAATCCCAGCTACAAATGGCGTCGATCATCGACTTATGACAAATGAAGACTACGTAAGAGCCTAATGCAACGTTACGGGTTACTCTCCCATTCAGTCTGTGCAGAAGGCAAGCGATTCTACTACAATATATTGCCAATTTATATCTTACCTAATTTTTGTACAGTCTTTGTCTTTTCTGATAACATATCCTTTCTTCTGTAGCGGTTTTCACATCCTCCGCCACAGATAGTATTTAACAGTCTTTGAATAATCATTTATAATAGCAAAATTCATAATTATCTTTTAAATGTCCTTTTGAAATACAATTAACAGAAACACATATAAATTATTTGTTGCAATGAACATTATACATCGAAATGTTCTTTTAACTTTCACTTTGGATGCATGCTGCCAGAGAACGTTACACCACGAAAGCAGAGACTGCTCATGAGGGGACCGTGAGCAGAATAGGAATGTCTTGGCGGGACCACCACAGTTGGAGAAAATCAAACCCGCTGATCCACAACATAATCCACTTAACGACAATGAGTGGCGGGAACTCTCGCGACAGAATGGTGCGGAACAGGACGGATCTCTGAGCAAGGTAAGTGCGAATGTTCTACACGTGGAAAAATCCAGCACACGGGACGATTTGTTACAGGAGGCTGCAGGCAGTAAGGTTTCAGCTTTTATGCCAGATATCTCCACCTCTATTAGAGTATCAGTACCCAGAACGCACTTGAGCTGCATCTGCCTGTGTTCTATTACAGGTGAGGCAGTGTTTCGTAACTATGTGTGGCTACAGAGGCAGCGTGCAATATTTCTGCAAGGGACTTCTATCGACTTTTTGAGTACACGCCACACGGAGATGATGCTCTGTACTGGGTGAAACGAGGTCCGACACGATGCTACGACGTGCTCCGTGACTTTTGCTACTTCAGTGTATAAATGTACCGGATGTCTCTCTTAAAAGTCTTCAGGCACATTTCTTCTGGTTTTTCAGTAGATATTTTAAATGTGTAGATGCAGTCAGTCCAAACGTGTACTGGTCATCACGTCGACGGAAAGCTTCGGTTTGTTTCCGTTACACGCGAAATGCTGTTTGAAGCGGAATTTTACATTCTCATTCGTTAGAGCGGCCCGAGATTAGTCCAGCTTGGTATTCGTTTTAGCGATACGTATTAGCAGGAAAACTGGAAAACGGAGAGTGGCGGTAGCTATCAATTTGGGCCAGGGCCTTGTTGTCGCTGTTAGAGTATCGGTTATTCTTAGAGTTTTCCCGCTCCTGTTAATACAAATGGATGAAGCGAATGACGTTGTAGACTAGTTTGTGGCCCGTCCATCCCAATGGGTACGTGAAATTCCGCTTTGAAAATAAATTATTTTTCTTTAACGGGGAACAAACCGACGCTTTGCGGCGACAGTGGCAATCATGACAGGCGTAATGAACAGTATTAATTTCGACTGACTCCACCTACACATTCCAAACACGAAATTGAAAATATCTGTCGGAACACCAGAGCAAATGCGCCTGAAGACTCTTGGGTGGAATACCTACACCGAATATTGGAGAAATAGTGGCAAATATTTTGATAGGTGATACCAACCACAAGAACAAGAAAAAAAATACCTCGAACGTGGGTCTGGAAATGCATACTTTGTGAGATCTCTACACTTGTCCATTGTGGCTGAAGACGTTCGGGTGTGAATATGTCCGCCTGACACGCAAGGTAGATATTAAATAAACAAGTGATGTATGGCCACAGGTGCTGCCCCCATGATCCGTGAACCGAGCGAGGTGACGCAGTGGCTTGCACACTGGACTCGCATTCGGGAGGACGACGGTTCAATCCCGCGTCCGTCCATCCTGATTTAGGTTTTCCGTGGTTTCCCTAAATCACTCCAGGCAAATGCCGGGATGGTTCCTTTGAAAGGGCACGGCCGACTTTCTTCCCCGTTCTTCCCTAATCCGATGAGACCGATGACCTCACTGTCAGCTCTCCTTCCCCAAACAACCGAACCCCAACCCATGATCCGTCAATAGCGTTCACTACTGTACGTGTCTTTCCGTATTGACGTACTCCAGTGTACACAAGTCTGAGCACTGGGTAATCTACAGGCAGTTGTGTTGCATGTACTATAGTTTTAGCGTTGTTGGTGTGTGTTATTTTGTAGTAAATTGCTTGCAACTATGGGTATGTATCGCATTTATTTATTCGGAGTATGGCATTTAAGTACATTTCAGAATTGCATCACGTTATTCTATATTACATGGTTTCACAGACAAACATCTAGTCCCTGTAAGTCATATCGCAATGTTTACTGTCACTGTGATATTTGTACTGCACTGTGCACGAATAGGTTGGTAAATTTTCCATTTCTCTTCTGCTTGTTAACAATGGAAGCTTACTACTCATAAAGTGACATGACGGAAATTAGTATCTCCTATGGGTTAGCAATTGGAAATAGGCCGTAAGCACGTTCCCACTACGCAGAAAAATACCCACGTTGCAGAGTACCATGTGATAAGTTGTTGACCCAAAGTTTTCGGCTTCTTAAGGACACGGATTTTCTAGCATCCAAAAGACGAATGGTGGACCGAATGAGTCAGTTCACACACCTCAGATGCAGGGGGACATACCAGATTTGCTGGACGAAAGACGTGCAACAGCAGTGTGGGGATTTGGCGATTGACACCAACAGAAGGCATAAGTCATCCTGTTGTCCGGCTGGTACTGCTTGAGCTATTGCTGTATCCGTAACACCTTCAACACATCGAGGCACTAATGCCAGAGGACCACGATAGCCTATCATAGTTGTGTCATTGGCCCATACAGAAGCGTGCTGCAGGTCCACTGTTTTCGACGAAGAATTTATTTCTCTGATCCTGTGCGGTTCACAAAGGGTCGTGCTGTGGACTTCCGTACTCAGCACGTGTGGGCTTATGAAAACCCCTATGCTGCTGTACAAAGAGTACATCAACCTCATTTCTCCGTCAACTAATGGATAGACATTCTTGGTGATAAGTTACTAGGGCCATATATCCTACTCCAAACATTTAATGGAGCTCATTATCGTCAACTTCTTGTTAACATTTTGCTTACCTTGTCTGAGGAGGTACCACATCAGTAAAGACTACCGATGTGGTTTATGCATTATGTCACATTTCATCTGCAATGTGTGTGAATATCGGATGCTGACGCTTCATGTCTTTTGGAATGGTTGGGGCGGAGGGGGCACACCTTGGTCCCCTGTTCCCTCGACTTCAGTCCTCTGTAGTTTTGGTTATGGGAACAGTTCAAGGCGTTAGTCTTGCAGTACCACATGTATGTGAAATTAGAAATCGTTACCAGAGTCGGAGACTATTTAGACTCTGAAAAATCCCTTTAGATACAGTTTTGATATACATAATACAATGGAAATATGCTACTTGAAATTTGGCCCTTACATGAGGTCCTAGGGTGAACAATTTGTATAAAATTACTTAATAACTGTATTTTAAAAACAATTAATAATGCAAATCGAATGAAAGGAACACTAAATTCTTTAAATGAAATTCAAGTAAAAAATGAACTGGTGATTTATTGCAAAAAGTCTTCTTCGTACACAAGAAAACCAATAGACTAACTGTCTATCATGTTAGACTAATACTGACAATCAGCAAAAGCATAATGTCCAGGGAAGGATAATGTGTTCATGCTGCACATTCCCTCCACGATGTTGAGGCGAAATAAATAAAAAAATTAAATTTCTTGGTTTTTTGTAAAGAGGAAAAATTGTGGACATGGAATTGTAACTTCAGAATTTTTGAAATGCCTTTCTTTTTTTACGGGCTGTATTGACCAGCTTGAATGCGGACAAATTCAGTGCTGCGTGAAATATGCCTGTAATATAATTTACCATTCCGATTAATTACATTTTTGAATTCTACGTCACTGTTGATTTAATCAGAGTTCTCACCTTAGACGTAGAATTAGTCCTTCTGCCACAATATTAATTCATTAGTCGTCCTCGATGTTCTTCTCTTTGTTGACCGTGTGTACCTTCCTAAGTCGGCATCGGTTCACTTCACGAAGACGGTGGAAACCAAAGAAATACAATGGTACGTCACTTTAAAAAATAGTGAGAAGTATCGAAGTGTTACGAAAATTATTTATTCACAAGACAACAAGACTTGCTCTGCTCGTCGCACAAATCATGATTACTAACAACATGGCTGCCTTTCCGCACAGTCCGAAATTACGTCCGTCCTCCACAAGGCAACAATCGAAAGTGTCTCTCAGCTCCTTCTTGGAGTATGAAACAAAAGAGAATCCAATTTGAACATTACAGAGATTATATTCTACATCCCTCTCAATTTGATCTTTGGCGCAGCCTTTAAGGTGTTGTATGTCTCTGCGTCGGAATGTGTCATTACAATGTGAATAAACCCTACGAATCTGAATTTTCCTATGTAGTGGTTCCTTGTCGGGACTAAAATGAAAAGAACCTCTCTTCGTATCCGGAATCTTACGGTACTGCGGTGGTGTACAACTATAAAATGGTAATCTCCCAGGCAAATTGGTGCCGCTACAATGTGCTCACCAATCACTAGCCATCTCGATCTACATCCACATCTACATCGATACTCTGCTAATTACGTTGAAGTGCCTTGCAGAGGGTTCTTCGAACCACCTTCAAAATTCTCTATTCTCCAAATGTCGTATAGCGCGCGGAAATAACAAACACCTACATCTTTTTCGTACGTGCTCTTCAAATGGTTCAAATGGCTCTAAGCTCTATGGGACTTAACATCTGAGGTCATCAGTCCCCTAGACTTAGAATTACTTAAACATTAACGAACCTAACCACACACACACATCCATGCCCGCGGCAGGATTCGAACCTGCGACCGTAGCAGAAGCGCCGTTCCAGACCGAAGCGCCTAGAACCGGTTGGCCACAGCGACCGGCTGTACGAGCTCTGACTTCCCTTATTTTATCATAGTGATCGTTTCTTCCTATCTAGATCGGCGTCAACAAAATATTTTCGCATTCAGAGGAGAAAGCTGGTGACCGGAATTTCGTGAGAAGATTGTTCCGCAACGAAAAATGCCTTTGTTTTAATAATCTCCATCACAAATCCTCCATCATTTCAGTGACACTCTCCCCCCTATTTCGTGTTGATGCAAAACATGCTACCATCTTTGCACTTTTTCGATGTACCTGCTAATAAAACGCAGTGTTGGGTCAGCCTTCCCCACATGATTTTCTGTGTGTTCCTTACAATTTAAGTTGTTCATAATTGTAATTACTAGGTATTTAGTTGAATGTATGGCCTTTAGATTTGACTGATTTATCGTGTGACGGAAGTTTAACGGATTACTTTTAGCACTCATGTGGATGACCCCACACTTTTCGTTATTTATGGTCGTTGCAATTTGTTTGCCGGCCGGTGTGGCCGTGCAGTTCTAGGCGCTACAGTCTGGAACCACGTGACCGCTACGATCGCAGGTTCGAATCCTGCCTCGGGCATGGACATGTGTGATTTCCGTAAGATAGTTAGGTTTAAGTAGTTCTAAGTTCTAGGGGACTGATGACCACAGATGTTAAGTCCCATAGTGCTCAGAGCCATTTATCTATTTCTTTGCAATGTGTTTTGATCTTCTGATGACTTTATTAGTCGATAACCGACAGCGTCATCTGCAAACAACCTAAGCGACTGCTCAGATTGTCTCGCAAATCGTTTATACGGATAAGGAACAGCAAAGGGCCTGTAACACTAAGATGTGTGCGTCAACACGAGATCTGCGCCCCCATGGAACTTGTGGACCGAGTTAAGTTGTCAGGACGACTTCCCAGTTCGGAACACCAGAATGATCGCCCCCCTTCAGCGATCGAGCACGAGAAGTCTCCTCTACCCAAGAGTGTTCGATCATCCACATCCAACTCCTCAGTTTGGGCCGTCATGGCAACAAGCATGTCAGGTAAAACGTTATGTACTTCTGTCCAATGACAGCAGACGAATCAGAGCCTTGTATAAACAACTCAGAATTTCCAACAAGCCAAGCAAACGCCGCTGGAACCCCACCAGGTCAGGTTCACACAGCAGCAGGCCGCTCCTCGTCAAGAACTGGTCAGTTCTCTCCAGATGTTACCGGGTAAGACACTCAGCGTCAAATTCTGAGCTTCCTGGTGTCGTGACTCGTGACGTCACTATGTGTGCCACTGGATGTCAGACTCGGAAAAACTTTCTTCTTCAAGGCGTGAAAATGACTGTAATGCGTGAGTTATTGCCGGATTTGTTATGCGCTCTGTATGTGCTTTCACCCTGCTCAGACAGCAGCTGGTATAGATTTTACGCTTGTGAGCGTATATATACGTTGTTATGTGGCTAGCGGAGCTTGTGGACTGGCCCTGTTCGATTTCCTTTACGTACATTTATGTAATTCGAAAATCTGTGCCCAGACATCAGTTTACTAAAACAACGTGACAATTTTAAAAAACGCAAAAATGTTAATTCTAAAAAAAGGGAGATATTTTTCCGGCTCAGTTAAATACAAATCTATTCGTAAGTATTTGAGTTTCATATTGGAACAGTGTCGAGGTTAGAACCTCATATTCAGCATTTTTTTAAATTGTATTAATATTGTATTTTTTTGTCAACTGGAAATACTGAATTATAATATTCTAATGAAAATACGATTTTATTTGAGTCAAATCAAATAAATTAAAATTTGATTCAGACATGTGAAATGACTTGTCTATACTAATAAAACTCCCTGAAAGAATATCACTCTGCAGCAGAGAGTGCGCTGCGATGATACGTCCTCTCAGAACTAGAATAATCTGCCAGAAGGTTCCATCAGTAATACTGGTGCGCTTTATATGTTCGTTTCTCCATGTAATGGAGAAAAAAGAATTACTCGACATTCACAGTGACTAGAGTATGTACAAAAAGGGCAATCAATACACATTTGCAGTTGACCAGCAGATCGTTCTGCACATACAGTCTATCCTTTTGAATTTTTAAGTACTAGAATCTATTTCTGTGAAGGATGCTTATCACGATATTTATTTGGTCTTTCACTTTATTCACATGAACTCTGAGAGTTTTATGTGACTATATTATTTTGTTTCTGCAAACATAATTCGTTCCACCAAAATAGCTGGAAATCCCACAGCAGATCAGTTCCAGTCATTCCACGAGTAAGGAGGTACACGGCTCGTCTTGTCTGTAATTCAACCATGCCTAGACGGTCAATACCGTATTTTATCGCGTCCACTTTGTTACTTTGTGCCAAGAAGGTCTCTCAACAAGGGAGGGGTCAGGCGTCTCGGAGTGAACCAAAGCTATGTTGTTCGGGTATGGAGGAGATACACAGAGAGAGAGGAAATCCCTCGTTCAGACCGTCCAAGGACTACTACGGCAGTGGATGACCGTATCCTACGGATTATGGCTCGGAGGAACTCTGACAGCAACGCCACCATGTTGAATAATGCTTTTCGTGCAGCCACAGGACGTCTTGTTACGACTCAAACTTTGCGCTACAGGCTGCATGATGCGCAACTTCACTTCCGACTTCCATGGCGAAGTCGATCTTTGCAACCACGACATTTTGCAGTACAGGTGGGCCCAACAACACGCAGAATGGACCGCTGAGGATTGGCATCACGTTCTATCCACCGATGAGTGTCGCATATGCCTTCAACCAGACAATCGTCGGAGGAGGATGAATGCCTCAAGATACACTGTCCAGCGAGTGCAGCAAGGTGGAGGTTCCCTTCTCTTTTGGGATGGCATTATGGAGGGCGGACGTACGTCGTTGGTGGTCATGGAATGCGCCGTAACGGCTGTACAATACGTGAATACCACCTTCCGACCGATAGTACAACCATGTCGGCAGCATATTGGCGAGGCATTCGTCTTCATGGACGACAGTTCGCGCCCCCATCGTGCACATCCTGTGAATGACTTCCTTCAGGATAACGACATCGCTCGATTAGGGTGGCCAGCACCTTCTCCAGACATGAACGCTATAGAACATGTCTGGGATAAATTGAAAAGTGCTGTTTGTGGAAGACGTGACGCACCAACCACTCTCAGTGATCTACGCCCAATCGCCGTTGAGAAGTGGGACAATCTTGACCAACAGTGCCTTGATGAACTTATGGCTAAAATGCCACTACAAATACAGGCACGAATCAATGCAATAGGACGTGCTACTGGCTATTAGAGGGAGAGGTGTGTACAGCAATGTTGACCACCACCTCCGAAGGTGTCCCTGTATGGTGGCACAAGATGCAATGCCTGACTTTCATTAGCAATAAAAAGGGTGCAAAGGATATTCATGTTGATCTCAATTCCAATTTTGTGTACAGGTTCCGGAGTTCTTGGAGCCGAGGTGATGCGAAACTTTTTTGATGTATGTACATTTTTACTTTGTCTGTACAGAACTGTATACACTGTTAGCGTAAATAGCTCTAGGGAGGTGCATTATAGATTCAGTAAGCGTACAATACTTCAAAACTCGTTTACTACCTCATTTTCCGCAATTTGATCTTACGTTCTTGCCTCAGTGTCAGAGGTACAACAACAGAGTTTGCGCTTGGCTGTCATCCATTCGTATGTTCCGCTACATTTTTGGAGAGAAACCCGGTTGCCGCACAGTCGCGGCGTTGGCCTCCCTCTCTCTCTCTCTCTCTCTCTCTCTCTCTCTCTCTCTCTCTCTCTCTCCGTCTCTGGTGCCAACTCGCTGAGTGTGACACCTAGCGGCAGCACTGGGTACCTTTGGCGCGACGTCGCGAGTCACAATCCCAGAAAGCTAAGGAATTAACGCCGGGTCTTGAGACTCAGACCTGCTAGCCGCCAGTGGCGCACGCAACACCAAAGATCCCACCCTCCTCCGCGTGACCCCTGCGGGCCGCAATGTAGCTGCCCTGCCGGACTTATAACCGGGGACTCAATGCTCTGAGTGGTGAGCAGGCTGTCCCTCCCTTATTCCCATTGTTGTGTGCCTCGGATGTTCTACAACTCTTGGGGAAACGAACTCCGAGGTTCCCACGAATTCTCTCAGCTGAAGTGATGTAAGTTAAGACACACAACCTCTGGAATTTTATCAGGCACAATAGTGAAAATCAAGTATATTAATGAGAGTTTAATAAAGTGATGAGAATCGTGTTCCAGCATTTCTCCGTCATAAGGAGCGGATGGTGTTAGTTTATCAATGGATGGAGCAACCCAGATTGCTTGTAACATTTCAGCCGACGCCACGCCGGTCAATGATACCGAGACACTACAGGATCGCGTCTTCGACGCAACAACGAGCAAGCGTATTTCGGAGAGTGCGTGATCTCTTAAGCTGAGGAGCAGAGCGATACATTGCCATTGGAGGAACGTCACGTTGAGCACCTCATATGAGAAATGTCATTAACGGATATCAGGATGGACGGCTCCTATGGACAAGTGTGCAGATCACAGAAAGTATGCGTTTCCCGATCCACGTTATAACATCCCAGCTTCCTCAACCAAATTATAACGTCCCAGGACTTTCTGCACCAAATTATAACATTTCAGCTCCTCAACACCAAGTTAAAACGTTGCATTAGGAGGTGTCTGCTTCGTGTAAAAGGTCTTGAGTTCATATTGACGACAACAAGTAATTCTTCATTACAGACATTTATTTACAAGCAGAACTGACAGACTTCACAGACTCAACAACTGACTCTCCGAGCTAACCGCACTGCATATCCGAACTGGCAACTGACAACTCCTAGGTGTATTAATATCTTTCCAAACAATGAGAGTCTTTGACAATGTTTTGTTTACAATACGATAGCAATTCACGACTTAAAACTAAATTAGACATCACAGAATTTTAGTTCAGATTAAAGTAAGTAAGAGGATCAGTACATATAAATTTTTACAAGCATAATTTCCAAATTGATTTTATAACATTTTTCTACCAGCTTCTGGATAACCTTCACCAGATTTGTACCGGTGTTTCCAGAAATATCTTGACATTTGATTCTGGATATTTCTTGAGTGATTTAGAACAACTATTTATATGTAAAATGATTTAAATCGTGTTTCAAAACGTAAATAAATCTTTTTAGCAATAGTTCTTGATACAAATCGTCTTTCGAAATTAGGTTATGAAACAGTTTTCACAAGTTTTCCTATTTTTGCGATCATAATATACAATTTCTCCATTGAAAGTTCCAGAAGTGTGCATTAAACGTTCATTTCCAGACTTTCTCTTTAGCTGGTGAGTTTTTAAAAGTATCTTGTCCATATTATACGAAATAATTTAGCTCAAAACTGATAATTTATACAATTAATCAGAGCTACAGCAAACAGTGAGTCTTTCTTTTACAAAATGAAATATAATTACAAAATTGAATGAAAATAGGTTACTAACACTAATATATATTTACATTAATTCTATTTTTGTTCTTTCTGTGCAAAAGTCCTAATATTGACACAGTACAATATTTAAACATCACCAAAGTTTCCCTTTACATTTTGCATATCTGTATCGACATCCCCTAAAAGTCTACAGTATCGAATACTTCAATATGTCCCAATATGTCCTGTAATGTTACAACGTGTAATGGATTTTTTTTCTTGTTTTGGGGGACAGTCCCACCTCTCGAAATATTCGACACTTTGCACTACAGGTTAAAAGAAGAGTGACGAACATAAGATGCCTTCAATATTTATTAACGTTGTGGGTGGTTCTCTTGATTTATGCTAACTTTTTTCCACCCTACGTCTAGATCTGGTTTTGTTCCCTGCATATAAAATTATATGCAAGCGTTTCTATCGCACCAGAAAGGATGGAGGGGGTTTGATGTAAGATCTATTCGTGGTTTCTCCCTTATCGAAATCGTTTCCCATATGAATCCAAGCTACATCGTTAGCCTCGTGGCTATTGAGGTTGATCCTCAAAAAAACGTAGTACTAATAGTTCAATCCAGAACGGTTTAGGTAGCCTTTACGGTACTTGGGTATAGCTGTGTGGTTGGTATCCGAACAGACATCCGAAGTAGTGTGGCGGTAATGCTTCAATCTGTCCGAAGAACAGTTCCAGCTTTATAAATGTAGCCAGAAGTGTATCGTGGCTAATGGAGTTGATCATGAAGACCGATTAAAGTATTTTCCTAATATATTTTGTTGCCCTTATTTTATAAAACCATTCGGTGGCTTTCTAAGAGGTACTTTGTGTTAGGAGTACGAAACGTAAATAAAATTACATTTTCACACGTTTTTCTTCAGGCAGAATGAGGTAATAAAGCCAGTCGATACCTATCGTATAGTGCAACGACATAGTTGCTTACTGGCTGAGTATTTTTCAAGAGATCCTCTCACACAGACTGGTAATTTACACTGTTTTTAAGAGACACTCCGAGTGCGCCGTATCAGTCACTCTTTAACCTGTTACGTAAGGCGATTCGTTCCTGCTGTTATCTTTTGCGTGTATTCAGTCCCGCAACCTATAACCGTGCATTCGGGCGGTAATCAGTTATCGGTGCGTTATTGTAGTCTAAAAACTGAATCCGTTATAGTAACTCTTTTGTTTACTCACTCGGGGTCCCACCGTTTTGTACACAACTGAGGTGAGAAGTAGTTGTGACGTTCTCTACGGCGACATCAAAAACCCATTCTGAGGTGGTGCCGTCGAAAGCGTAAACCGAAGCAATCGGACTGGATTCGAATACATCTTTCGAAAGCGAGTACAAAAGAATATTATCACAGGACTTTACAAACAGGTTTTTCAGAAATTCCTACCAGTTCACTTACTTAACTTATTTAATATTGCAACGCGTTTCGAGCTATCACCTCTTTATCAGGCAAGCCGGCCGCGGTGGTCTCGCGGTTCTAGGCGCGCAGTCCGGAACCGTGCGACTGCTACGGCCGCAGGTTCGAATTCTGCCTCGGGCATGGATGTGTGTAATGTCCTTAGGTTAGTTAGGTTTAAGTAGTTCTAAGTTCTAGGGGACTGATAACCACAACAGTTGAGTCCCATAGTGCTCAGAGCCATTATCAGGCAAAATATGACAAAACAAAAAACATTCAAACAGAATGGACATAGACCTTAATGCAAGTATTTTTTCAGTCTTGTCGTTTGTTGTGGCTTTCCTGCAGAGAAAGTCAAATAGAAGCCGTATGAGAGCGCGTTTACTTCGTTTTCTTGTCTGTAGATGAATACTGGAGCACTCCGTTCATCAGAAAAGGCTGCCGTCTTGTGGCCACTGTGGCTTTAAATTGTAAGCACACCACGTAGCTCACTCGGAAAACATGAATAACTGATCTGGCTACTTCAGTATTATGGGCTTAATTTGTATTATTAGTTCACTTTTCTCGGACATGAGCAGACATCCACAAGTAGCAAATAATGTGACCGTGGCTTCCAAGTTAAGGTTCTTCGGTTAATCACAAGGCGTCTACTTCGGTAATAATCTTGCTGGCATTTCGATGATCTTTCTTGGGATTTCTTCATGATTCATTACATTCTTGCACGTGCTACCTTTTTATAGTTTTATGCACTGTGAGATATAATATCTAGCGATTTTAAAAAGCGAGTGAATCAAGCTGCGTCGGATAGAGGTGGAGGGGATAGCTTCAGTTACGTTTGACGCGAAATAGCATTTAGTCATAATGGAGCGTACACTGTCAAAGCATTTTATCAAAACGGTAGTTCGTACCAGCTAGCACGACGTGCAATCCGCAACCACTTCAGCGTTAATCGAAATTGGCCGCTGCACCTGCCTGGGCGATTAAAATGTGGCTGGGGAACATTGAGGAGACGGCGCCAACTGGGAGACCAAAAACTGTGCGCTCGCCTGAAAAACATCGAACGTGTACGCCAAATGAAACGCGTATAGCACGTGTGATTTGACACGACACTACAGCGCGACACGCACGTGCCGCACGAGTCGCGCGGCTGCAGTGCATATTGCGACACGTACACCGTACTTAGCACGCGCCGACTGGCGACGCTCTGCGCTGACAGAACCGTAGGGCGCGCACCTTTTTATCTTTCTCTAATAATTTACAGAAACTATTCACTGAAAATATTTGATTTTTTTCCGTACTTGTGGCTTTACGTGTGAACTTCTTGGCCAAGTGCCTATCATCTGGCTAATAGTCATGCTTACTGTGATCTACACATTTTAGTAAGTCACTACGCAAAACTCAAAAAGTTTGCAATGAAAAATAGGGGGCGCTATGATTTTGCGTTTGGTGAGTATTACAAAATATGTTTATGAGTATGAAATTCAGCTAACATATTAAATTTTTGTTTAGACTTAGGAGGAGGTCTCCATCTGTCTTCGATTTCGAGAAAATGGATCCCATGTAGAGCATTCACTCCCAATCTTACGCCACGGGAATGAAATATTCCTACATCACTGGTATTTCCTAAACCGCTCGAGACATCGAAACAAGATTTTGGTGAATGATGACACAAGGAAGAGAGTACTTTGCCACCCCGGCCGGTGTGGCCAAGTGGTTCTAGGCGCTTCAGTCTGGAACCGCGCGACCACTACGATCGCAGGTTCGAATCCTAC
The DNA here is from genome assembly GCF_023897955.1 of Schistocerca gregaria. Classification (NCBI taxonomy): domain Eukaryota; kingdom Metazoa; phylum Arthropoda; class Insecta; order Orthoptera; family Acrididae; genus Schistocerca; species Schistocerca gregaria. The sequence continues at coordinate 2,108,227 of NW_026061863.1, read as the reverse complement.
CTCGGGAATGGATGTGTGTCATGCCCCTAGGTTAGTTAGGTTTAAGTAGTTCTAAGTTCTATGGGACTGATGACCTCAGATTTTAAGTCCCATAGTGTTCAGAGCCATTTGAACCATACTTTGCCACGTCGTAAACACACTGAGCTTTCTTATCTATCACGGTATATCAGTAGTTACACTTCCCTATTTATTTTTTTTTCATTCCACTGTCTATTTTTTTTAGAGTTATCGACAGCTAGTGAGACAAGAGTGTCCTAATAAGAAAGTAAACATGAAATTTCTTCTCTTATGTTGCCACAAACCGTCACAATGAGTTTTTTGGTAAGATATTCGGCTCTCTGGTCGCCAATTACTTGTTTAATGAGACAGATTTCTAAAACAGTGTGTCACAATAACTGCTGCAAAAATGAGTTTATGCAAATCATATTGTGTTTTGGCAAAAGAAGTGCTCTCAAACCCTTCAACAAGAGAAGTGTGGCCGTTACTCGCAAATGGTATTGCATCTTCGAATGAGACGAGGTTAACAACTCACACGAAAATAAATCGCTAATTCTGTTGGAATTTTTGTTGAATCTCACAACCCATTTTATTTTTAACACCGAGCGACTGAAATGGAAACTTACCAAAGAGTTTTATTCCTTTCCTTCATCTGAGCAATAGCAAAGTAATGAAGAGCGTGGTCTTCAGGCGGGATACCACGCACACTACTGATGCCGGTTCCTCACCAACGCCTTGCCAAACTGACAGACCGTGGTTCGCGAATAAAATAGTTGTTACTGAGAAAAGTAAACAACTGATACGTGGCACAACACAATGGCCAGTGTATCGTCAGCAGCTGCGAATAAATCGCGCGACAGGAATGCGGAAGCCAGCAAGTGTGCTTTGTGAGAGGAAGAGTTCACATCGTTCCGAAAACATTGTAACCATTACATTTCTACATATCACCACACTCTTTCAGGATATTCCTACTTTTATAATAGTACCGACCACTAATTCCTTTGTGTAGCCTGTTGTGTAATTAGTTTATTAATGCTGATAGCGTGTATGCAACCACTGAAATACTTTTCCTCGTCACGACGAGCCGATTAAAACATCGTTATTTACGAGGGCTTCTCGACTATTTCGGGCTTGCAATGGAAATGTCACGTCCACATGTACGAAGTATAACGTCTCTTATTAGACCCATATCCACATGATGATATGAAGTACTTAAGTTTTACTATCTCGGACGCTTTTTACCAGGAGCGCAAAGGGGTCATACCTGTGGAAATTATGCCTTCCCGACTTTTTGTAATGGATCGCAGAGATACTTCAGCATAAGAGGCAGCAAGTAGGTAACCTTGTTTTACTTTCCTGTCTTGCTTCTAGATGACACGATTTTATAATATTCCTTACTTCCTTATTCACTACCCTCACGGTAAATCGTCTGTCCCTTCTTACGTTCTGAAAAAATTGTGGAGGCAGACGATATACTTTCAGTGGCTAATGGCTCACCGGTTATTGAACTGTGCATTGGGTTTTTTGACAAAGAATAAACAAAACAAAAGAACTGTACATATGTATGTAAATGAAAACTATTACGTGCTAACGAAAATGGACGGAGCGCTTAAACAGCGAAAAAAAGAACACTGCTCAGTGATAGAAAACTTCAGTTTACATTACAGGCCGTACTCTTCGGATGGACAATACTTCCACTGCCCGTATGCGCCATGCCGAAGTGAGTATATGGCAGAACTGCCCTCCCGCTCCCCGCCTCACACATCCGTCAGTACCCGCGTGACGCGCGGCGCGAGAAACTGCGCCGCTACCACAAAGCCGCGCGACCTGGCGCAGGCGCAGGCGCGTGTCGCGTCCCAGTCGCGTCGCGTCGCAGTTTGCGCGGTCCCATTTGAACCTGTGAAGTTGCAAAAACGCGCGCTGCGCTGCGCCTAGCCTTTAGAGTTGCCATTGAGAGACACACTCGTCGCTCAGTTCGCCGGCACAGCGCTACACTTGGGATTTCAAAGAGAACGGTAGGAAGGATTTAACCCCAGGATTTGCACTTTCACCCCTACAAAATCTAAACGGTATAGGTCCTTAAGGGAATAGATTATGTGATCCGCAGCCGCTTCTAATTAAAAGTTTTGGTCATGATTATTCGGGACCAGGACATTGTAAACCGTTTGTGGATGAGGGATGAAGCTCACTTCCGTCTCTCCAGTTATGTGAACAAGCAGAACTTTCGATTTTGCAGTGACGTTAATACTAGAGAACTGCATCAGCAACCACTGCACTGGGCAAAAGTTACTGTGTGGTTCGTAATGTCTTCAATTAGGGATCATAAGGCCAAACGATTTTTAAGTTGTAACAGTGACTTCGCAGAGATACGCTAGTAAGCATGAATATTGTCAGTCGTTTGTTTCCAAAGATATGGCCTCCCGAAATGGGTACATTGCATGGCCCTCTTGTTCACTGGACGTCACATGTTTGTGACTTTTTCTTTGGGGTTATCTGAAGCGGAAAGTTTAGCAAGATAACCCACCTCGAACAACTGAAGCCCTGAAAGAGTGGACGCGACAGGAAGTGTGATGAGTCAGTACAAGGTCTGGCTGGAGGAATGCGTGCTTCTAAGCGGACGCCATAATAAGACAGTTATCTTGAAAAAGTAACTGAGGAGGAGGAGGAGGACATTAGTGTTTAACGTCCCGTCGACAACGAGGTCATTAGAGACGGAGCGCCAGCTCGGGTGAGGGAAGGATGGAGAAGGAAATCGGCCGTGCCCTTCAAAGGAACCATCCCGACATTTGCCTGAAGCGATTTAGGGAAATCAGGGAAAACCTAAATCAGGACGGCCGGAGACGGGATTGAACCGTCGTCCTCACGAATGCGAGTCCAGTGTGCTAACCACTGCGCCACCTCACTCGGTGAAAAAGTAACTGACGTTTTACTGTTACAGAAAACACTTTTTCGTATATTTTAAGATTATGAAATAGAAAAAGTGTCTTTATTTAACAGCTTTTCAAAAATCGCTCTTTATTATGCCTCACCCTGTAGTTGAAACTCTCTTCTTCATTTAGCTCATGAGGCCCTCAGCTTTAAAAGAATTTATTGTGTCGTAAACACAGTACTATTTCAATATGCTATACGAGCTTATTTTAGGAAAGACACACGGGAAATATATAGTGGTAAATGCGAAAAACAAATACAGAACTAGTTCTCTCACAAATGTTATGACTACTCTTATTTTTTATTTGGGGGACTTATGAAATCTGAATATTTTCGTAGTCTCCATGAAATAGCTGTGTTAATCTTAGATAACGGTGGGTGTGATTAACGTCTCTGACTGGTGGTGTGGAACTGTCTCAAGTGAAGGACAGCAGTAATTGGGTTATTCAGATACACACAGTAGACGATTGTAACTGCACTGTTTACGTGGAAAGAACCCACACATATTACAAAAAATTGATGTATGTACGTATGTGGCACATCTCCCCCTAGACCACTGGACTGATATGGACCAAAGTTTGTGCACATACCACTTACTGACAGGTAACAATCATAATTCAGGAGGTGCGGCATCATAAACGATGAGATGCATGAAAATCAGCCGCACCATGCCTGATGTTGAAATTTGCTTCTGTACTACTAACTCTATTCGTAACAAATTTCGCAGACATTCGCAGCGAAAGGCACATACAAAACTATATCATGATGCCACACATGATTCGGGAGATCCGACGTCATGAACACCAAGATGTGTGAAGAACTGCCGGAGTGTGCCTAATGTTTATATTTATCCTTGCTGCTCACTCTGTTAGCAACATATTTTGCTGACGGTATCGACATACGCCGCTGAATGCGCCTACATGAATGCATCGTTGTAGGACTCTTTACTGCCGAGCCACTCGTGCAGTCGAGTGAAGTGACTCCAGGCAGCGCTTTTGGCAGCTTTCAACTATGAGGCGCAAATGGTTGTAGGCCTCGCCACAGAGGCGTGCAGATACTCGAAGCAGCTGTGCCAAGCGCATCATCCCACGCCGAGCCTACTGGCAGGTGTGCGTGCAAGGTTCCTCGTTGTGGAAAACTAGCAAAGTGAACACCCCGACCGACAGTGCCGGCTGTCAGCTAGTGTACAATAAAAACATTATGACAGGTGACAGACTTACGTCATTCAACAGTCTCTGGTCAATGAATTAGTTCTTTCTTATGATCTTAATGAATTATTGTCAATGTAAACAACAAGACACCAACAGAGATAGTGATAAATGGTTCAAATGGCTCTGAGTACTATGGGACTTAACATCTGAGGTCATCAGTCCCCTATACCTAGGGTAGTTAGGTTTAAGTAGTTCTAAGGACAGCACACACATCCATGCCCGAGGCAGGATTCGAACCTGCAACCGTAGCAGCAGCGCGGTTCCGGACTGAAGCGCCTAGAAACGATCGGCCACAACGGCCGGCAAAAGCGATAAATGAGGTATTAGTGAAAGATACTGGCTTATTAACATGGCTTGCTTCAAATTTTCAGAAAATGTAACTGATTCGAATATTTGACTAACGTAAAGCCTACCAAAATCGGCTGTATAGTTACGTTCACAGTCTGCACATAACTTTGCGGTGCACGGCCGTTGCCCCTGATAACAAAGTGCGAGTGCACCGCCCTCGTGGATAACATTGCGCCCCCTAGAGTGTGCAGCTGGAACACTGATAGAGGCAGAACATTCCCATTCGTCTGGTGCGCTCTCAAGTGTCATTGATACCTTCTCTGACAATGATCTCTTACCTTCGCCATCAAAATGGCCTACCTCACTGGGAACGCATTTCTGGCCATATGTCCGCATGACCTTTTTTGCTCCTTTTGCTGCGGAAGCTGTGATCTCTGTATCTTGAAACAATACAAACCAAGGGAAAATCGAAATCACTATCTCTCGCCAATAAATAAACGATCTCTATAATCATACAACACGAGCGAATTGTGTTAAGTAACTGATCGTTCATTTTGGCCGCTGTGCACAACGCAAATACCGTCTCCTTGCGATGAACAGCTTACGAATAGAAGAGGTTATAGTTATTATTTGCGGGTCGTCTTGCCCCTCAAAAACTGGAGGGCAGTAAGTGATCTTGAAATTCGGCGACGTTCCTGGGTGCATTACGTGCTCCCACTTCTGGCCATATGAGGGTACGACGAGAATTGTCCATATAATCGTTCCGATGCGCTCACGTGTTATGTTTTGGAGAGGCATACCGTTGGTTGGGCAAATTGATCATGGTACACTCGCAGGTCAGCGGCATTGTGTCACTGCATTCGTTTCCCATGCGTATCTTTTCAGGCTGTATGCGACCCTCACTGTACTTTTAAGGACGACAATGCGTGATCGCATCGAAAGCACTGGTGTAGGAGGTCTTTGAATGAGTGGATGTTCGGCAAACGTAAACACCGTGGGCCACGTCGTTATGCATTGGGGATGCATACCGCAGCTCGCCTACATGTTCCAGCGACCATCCAGAGTTCTCAGTCAAACTTGTTGAGGAATGGAACGCTCTACCACATTTCCTTACCAACCTCGTGCCCAGCTTGGGAGCTGGTTACAGAGCACGCACAGCTGTGTTTGGTGATCACATGCTTCATGGAGAACACGTTCCGCCTTTTGCAATGTGACTACTGTCTTTGAACAAAAACGTCAGTTATGTTCGTATCATTGCATGCTGCTTTGTTACCATCTGTACCATGCAGCAGCAATTATTTCTATTTTGCTTGACAGTGACACAACATGTGAAAGTTACTTTGGCCCGGAGTTTCGCAAAGCACTATAATCGAAAACGAAAAAGGTCTGACGGGGTCTATTGGGGTGAAGTGAGACCACGGGGGCTGATTCCATACCACTGTGGCGGCTCCTTTATTGTATGAAGGACTGAATTTAGTTGAAAGTACTTGATCTTCATTTGTCGAGTATATGCTGAAGATTAAAGTTAATCGCATGTGAACCGGTACTTTCAGAGACTAAAATAAAGAGCTCCTGCAAACGCTATTTACTATTCTAAAGAAATGTGACTGGGATCCTAGAATACGCAACTGACTACAACTGTATGTAAGCAATATCTGTTTCTGGTGCTCCATTTATGACAATATGAGAATAGGGGGGGGGGGGGGGGCATAGGATAGTGTACCTACAAACACATCTTCTTTCTTGGTCGGTGTTTCAGTTAGTCACCGATTTTAGAACTAAATGAAGCAACGCGTACTAGAGGACGCGGTAAGTAGTTCCTGGCATTTTCGACTGCTGCTGTTGTGGGGCCTGAGGTTTTGTTTTCTGCAGGGTTTGCAAATATAACGAGTTCTACATATTTAGTGTTGTGTAATATATTAAAGATATTTGGAGGATACTGTCTGTTCTATGGTTAAAGAATTTTGTGGTGAATAAAATATTGTTTAATTTTGACTAGTTACATAACGTGTGGATGAATAAGTTATAGTTCGTGGGTCACAAACCATCTCGTACCTTCAAACGGAAGACCTTGCACCATGGAGTATATGAGATTTGCAAAAGAAGTATGTTTATGTAATGTATTAACGAAGTTACCAGTCTCGAAAAGGGAAATTTGTGATAGCTGCAACAGCTTCTATTTCAGATCGTTGTTAACTTCTAACTGGTTTTTGATAAAACGATTGATTTCGCTTGCTGATTATTCTTGTGTAGTAGAGTAATAACGTAAGACATTTCTCATAGAGAAATACACTACTGACAAAATTTTTTCTCGATTGCAACGATTTGAACTGATATTTGTACCTAGGTACATGACCATGTTGTATCTTGGAACAGTCTCTCATTTGTCAAAAATCTTACTTTTCCGGAGTAATTGTAATTTCAGAAAGAAAGTGCACCACTCCTAAAGTGAATGCTGTCATTTCAAAATAGAATAACAAAATGGAGTAAAGGTCTATTAAAGTGTGAAAGTCTGAAGTGTGTTCCACGGTAAAACACTTTTCGCTAATAATTGTCAAAACTAAGAACAAACACAAAACGCTGTCCGAGCATATAAACGATCGATAGTCGAACTAAAAATCTGAATGCCGGGTGTTCGGACAAACTTCTAGGACTTGTAGAAGGGAGACAGGAAAGAATATTTTGAGTACAAACCCATGCCCAGGAATGTACCGTTTCAGTTCTACAATGGTTTCAACTTCGATTTTTAACTCATCCACTTCTGTTTGAGGGATTAAATTACGCATAAGGCAATACAAAACAATTCGAAATGAAACATAACGGAACACCTGTTTATCACTTAAGCACATTTGTTTGTGTTAAGACTCCTCGCCCTGTCCATCTGTCACCATATCGTTTGTTCAGATGTCTGCAAACTGCACGATACAAGCGAGTTGGTGCATCATCATGCTGAAACCACATTTCCTGATGGGCAATCACTGGCACAGCTTTCAAGGACGGCCCCAATATCTTTTGTAGAGACATAAGAGATGCAAGACCAGTTAGAGTGGAAGGAGGTACGGCCCAGTTACACGACAGTCTGGAATGCCTGCCAACAAACAAATATCCAACAGGCACCGAAGCCTCGGAATGTGCTTCGCATGGAGCTTTTTGGCTGCCAGACATGGCTGTTTAGCGAATTCAGAACACAATCCCTCCCCAGTGAACTCACATTTGTCTGTGAACAGGAGTAGTTGGGTAAGGAAAGGATCAGCACATTTTGTTAGCGCAGGTTGCCTACATCAGGAGCAAGCATACATTCAGTGGAAAACCTATTGGTCTCTTTTGATTGACAAGTCCTTAACTTACTATTTTGCTAAGTGGATTATGTCCACCTGAGGATAATCCGTCATTCCAAGAAACCCTCCACACTCCTCCCTTCCCTCTCCTTCTCCCCACTTCTCCTCCTTCTCCACCACCCCTCTGGAAATTGTCTCGCAATACAAGCACACTTATGATATGGACCCATTTGACTAATTAATTAAATCGACCAATTAATTAACCCCTCCCTATCTGGGACACCCCCAGCAGTTCCCCTCCCCTCCCCTCCCCCTCCAGGAATTTGTCTGGAAAAAGACCCAATTGATTGGCTAGCAGGTGGAAAATTGATTGCAGTGTATGGAATATTGTTTAACCCTTTATTTGGCAGTGTTGCTTTCAAGCAACATCACATTTACCTTGGCCTTATGGGACAACAAACTCTTCCCAGTGCATTTTACTGGCATTACTGCCTCCAGGCAACATTCCTTTACACACTGCCAACGCCAGTTTTTGTAATAGCTTAAGGTTTTCCACACGAGATAGCAGTTTGTGCAGTGGTGTTACAGAGATCTCCTCGTGTGAGCAACAGAGGTGTCTTATTTTGGTTCTAAAAGAGTGGATTTAAATAGATTGAAGAAAAACTGCTAAGATTACTGGCAAGATATACCCAGAGGTAAGTTTACAGCAGAAATATTTCAATCTTTGTTTGGAAATACGTAAGTAGTATAAAACTTTTATGTTGCCTGTGAGCAACATTGCCTATAGTTAGGACATGTGCCATTAGTATATTACACATGTTTACGGTGTGACAGAGAAGATATTTTTATTTTTAGGGGCTTTTTAGCAATGGATTCCAGAATATTTTATGGAATTGAAAAAGCGAGAGGAATAGTAGTTCCACTAGAAAACCCGGCTTTGTCTGATCTAAGTGAATCTGATGACACTGAACTCGAAGCTTTGGCAGGCTGTAGTGATTCCAGAGCGTCAATCTCAGTTCCATAACCAAGTTATACCAGACACTGATTCTGATTTAGGAAGTGAAATCTCAGAAGCTGAACATGTGCAAGGACCTTCTGCAGTGAATCCTTCTAGTGCAAGTGGCAGTCAAGTGAAAAAGTAAATTACAAAAGCAGTCACTTACATGTGGGTAAAGGAAGATACAACTGCTAGGGCAGAAAGTCTCTCTCCTGTGTTTTCTGATGAAGGCAATACACCACTGGGTTATTTCAGAAGATTCTTTGATTCAGAACTAATTGACAAAATTGTGCAGGAAACGAACTTAAACTCTGACCAACGAACTACACGTCAGTAAACAGCAATATAAATTAAATAGAACAATTTTTCGGTGTTCTGATATACATGGGTCTTGTTTCTATGTCTTAGTAGACTGACTATTGGTCTCAGTCAATGAACTGTGAAAAATTCACCAGCATTTTCAGTTTGAAGCGCTTTCAGAAACTCCGCCGATACCTGCATTTTACGAGCAATGAGAATGCTGTGAACTGTTCTGAAAGACTTTTGAAAATAAGACCTGTTCTTGAGTCAATTGTATAGAACTGCCGTGAGCAGAAACAAGAGTCGGCATTTTCTACAGATGAGAAGATGGTTGCATATAAAGGTACAAGAGCAGGTAATTTGCGCCAATATATTCAAATAAGCCACACAAGTGGCGTTTTAAGATTTTTGTTCGTGCTGGTGTGTCTAGAGTTGTCTATGATTTTCTTCCCTATACTGGCAAGGGGATGATAACTGATCTTGCTGATGACGTGAAAATAATGGAATTGGAATACTTTTATTTTGACAATTTATTTTGCAGCCTTGAACTTAAAACATACTTAAAAAACATCAAAACATTGAGTCCATGGGCACCATAAGGAGGAACTGAATAAAGAACTGTCCTCTACATGACGAGAAGCGGTTACTGAATGACGAGTCAGCTATGACTACAGGAAGGACAGTCACTCCGACCTCATTTTAGTAAGGTGGGCAGGCTATAAAATCGTGACACTTGCAAGCTCGTTTTTTGGTGTCCAACCACTCTCAACAGGAAAACGATGGGACAGCAATCAAAAAAGAATTGATGTGCCCTGTCCCAGTAATGTACGTCAGTACAACAAGCACATGGGAGGAGTTGATCTTGCTGGTATGCTGATAGAGCTCTACAGAGTACCAATGAAAACTAGGCGATGGTACATGAGATGGTTTAGATTTATTCTAGATCTGAGTGTTTTAAATGCTTGCCTGCATTTTTCGAAGAGAATCTCTGGACAAAAAGACCTCATCAAAGTCATTTAGGGCAGATACTGCCAATGGTTTGATATTTTCAGGTAAAAGTAAAGTAGGAAGACCTTCAACAGACAAACCACCACCATAAAAGAAGAGGAGGATGGCAACAGCTCCGACTGTTACACAAGATGCCCGATTTGATAATATGGAGCATTGGGCCTGTATACGGTCCCAAAGGTCGTTGTCGTTATTGTCCGTCTGAATATTCTACAGTCATGTGTTCCAATTGCAATCTAGTATTGTACTTCGATCCAAAGAGGAACTGTTTCCAAAAATTCCATTGCAAGAAGAACAAGAAGGGAAAATGAAACAGTTCTATTACACAGCAGGAATGCATAAATGTGTTTATAAATTAAATTATTCACGTACGGCAAACATTTTGCTTGAGGTTATCGGCAAACTCCTTTTTCCTATAATATGTATAAGTGTGATCTACTGCTGGCAATGTTGCTTGTAAGCAACGTTTCATAATTTTCATAATTTTTGTCAAAAATTTCTAAAACTGACTGAATTGTATTTCTTTAAGTATAATAAATAGATATAAGCACTTAATTTTTTTTATTTTCACCATTTGCCAAATAAAGAGTTAAAAAGTTTCTCATACACAAAACAATGTGTGAAAGATTCTTTATTTAAACAATTTAAGGGATACAAGGCAGTGTATATCATACAGTTCATTTATTTACTTTAAATATTTAAATAGACAAAATTCCATTACCTACAAATTCTTTGAGGGTGAGAAGATACTTGGAATATTAAACAACTTCGAAATTTTTTTTTTAGCCCACACGCCCAAACACTTCACTGGGCTTGTCATTCCACGTATTACTATATGTGGAGGCCACGCTACCCCTGCTCAGGTCCGTGACTGGCCACTATGAGAGCAGACGTTGCAGTAATCCCCAAACAAAAGAGCTTCTGATGGTGGCTGTTCTTTATTATTTGATTGCTGAGAAATTCCTGTTCAAGCACATGCTCTCTCTCTCTTTCCCCTATCCCCCTCTCTCTCCCTCCACCCCCCCCCCCCTCATCACAACCGGTCATGTCCTGTAGTGTAACCCTGCTAGGACTGCATTCACCATTGGCCATGGTCGGATCGAATCACACACAAAGCAGCATTTACCTAGTAAACCCCACCTGTGCATTTCTTAGAGTGAGGTAATATCTCCATCAGATTGATTGTCTAATTAATTAAATCGATGCCCTTCGTGTGGGACAGTTTTCCGTTGCTTTCTATTGGTGGATTACTAGGATTAGAATATTTGATGTGATTCGATCCTACAGCTTCCCAATTTCCGAACCCTACTGTTATTTTTTCCCGTTGCCTCCTATTGGTGTATACTGATACAGTTAAGTCATTTATAGAAAGTCCATTAACCTGGAGGTAGCTGAAAATTTCAAATTTCAGCTCAGCTGCATGCTGTGTCCATAGAAATTCTGTGGAGATTTCGGACTGGTATGTGTGCTCGTAATAAAGCAACAACAATAAATTGATTAAACGGGGATTGGATATTGCGATTGGATTTTTAAATCTTTGTAGAATTCCTAAATTGGTTCTCTCCACTACATTCGGAAGGAGGAGGAGGAGGAGGAGGAGAAAGGGTGGGTTAGGGGGTAGGACAAAGACACAGAAAATACCACAGTCCAGGCCGTAGCAGTAGTTGTCATGGCCAGATGTTGGATATCGCTGAAATACATCCTGAATGCACATGCCCAGTGTCCACACGTCACTCGCCAATCTCCTCATGAGCAACCAGCGCCAACGCTCAGAGGTCGGACGGCCGTAGCCAGTTTGGTGGACGCGTGTGTCCGCCAGAGTGCACCACCCTGACGTGGAGGGCGTCTGGAAGTGATTGGAGTGGTAGGAATTAGGATGTTATCAACACGTTCATTGCCAACACTTGACAGTTATCGATATTGAATGACTCAATTTTCCAAGGGGAATACATGCAACACATACGATCACAGAGACAGCCCAATGCACACTGTGTATTAGTTTGCTGTTTAGCTATCGAAAGGGCACTGTGGCTGGGACTTGTGTGTGCAATAACCGACTAGCTGGCCTACTGGAACTTTTCGTTGTAACCACCGATTGCCAGAAAAGCCCATTTGTTCTGGCCACATGCCTCCTCTGGCACACGCCTCACATTCGAAACCGCGTCGTCCTAGGAAACCAGCAAAATTTATTTATCGCTGTAATTAGAATTAAATATTACACTTGCAGCCCTAATCTCATAACATTGGACACCGACTCTGGAAATATCGCCCTTATAATTGGGTACAGTTTAACACATAAAATGATTCATCCTCCTTGGGGGTATTGGTGCATTAGTACAATGGACATCCAGCTCACAAAATAGTTTGATTGGGGTGATCATGTGCCATCACTGTGGATTTTTAGAGTATAAAAGGAGGTGTGATAGGAGCAATCGTACACCTTGCATGTTTATTATTACTGGAGAATCTAGACAATATTGGTTGTTGTTTTGGTCTTCAGTCCTGAGACTGGTCTGATGCAGCTCTCCATGCTACTCTATCCTGTGCAAGCTTCATCATCTGCCAGTACCTACTGCAACCTACATCCTTCTGAATCTGCTTAGTGTATTCATCTATTGGTCTCCCTCGCCGTTTTTTACCCTCAAAGCTGCCCTCCGATACTAAATTGGTGATCCCTCGGTGTCTCAGAACATGTCCTACCAACCGATCCCTTCTTCAAGTCAAGTTGTGCCACAAGCTTCTCTTCTCCCCAATTCTATTCAATACCTCCTCATTAAGTATGTGATCTACCCATCTAATCTTCAGCACTCTTCTGTAGAACCACATTTCGAAAGCTTCTATTCTCTTCTTGTCTAAGCTATTTATCGTCCATGTTTCACTTCCATACATGGCTACACTCCAATACAAATATTTTCAGAAACCCTTCCTGACATTTAAATCTATACTCGATGTTAACAAAATTTTCTTCTTCACAAACGCTTTCCTTGCCATTGCCATTCTATATTTTATATCCTCTCTACTTCGGCCATCATCAGTTATTTTGCTCCCCAAATAGCAAAACTCCTTTACAACTTTAAGTGTCTCATTTCCTAAACAAAAATCCCTCAGCATCAGCCTCGTTTTGCTTTTGTTGATGTTCATCTTATACCCTCCTTTCAAGACACTGTCCATTTTGTTCAACTGCTATTCCAAGTCCTTTGCTGCCTCTGACGTTCGCCGATGACATTGTAATTCTGTCAGAGTTTTTATTTCTTCTCCATGGATTTTAATACCTACTCCGAACTTTTCTTTTGTTTCCTTCATTGCTTGCTCAATATACAGATTGAATAACAACGGGGACAGGCTACAACCTTGTCTCACTCCCTTCCCAACCACTGCATGCCTTTCATACCCCCCGACTCTTATAACTGCCATCTGCTTTCTGTACAGATTGTAAATAGCCTTTCGCTCCCTGTATTTTACCCCTGCCACCTTCAGAATTTGAAAGATAGTATTACAACCAACATTGTCAAAAGCTTTCTCTAAGTCTACAAATGCTAGAATCGTAGATTTGCCTTTCCTTAATCTTTCTTCTAAGATACGTCTTAGGGTAGGTATTGCCTCACGTGTTCCAACATTACTATGGAATCCAAGGTGATCTTCCCCGAGGACGGCTTCTATAAGTTTTTCCATTCGTCTGTAAAGAATGCACGTTAGTATTTTACAGCTGTGACTTATTAAACTGATAGGTAATTTTCACATCTGTCCACGCCTGCTTTCTTTGTGATTGGAATTATTATATTCTTCTTGAAGTATGAGGGTATTTCACCTGTCTCATACCAAATGGTAGAATTTTGTCAGAACTGACTCTCCCAAGGCTGTCAGTAGTTCTAATGGAATCTTGTCTACTCCCGGGGCCTTGTTTCGACTCAGGTCTTTCAGTGCTCTGTCAAGCTCTACACGCAGTATCATATCTCCTATTTCATCTTCACCTACATCCTCTTCGATTTCGATAATATTATCCTCAAGTACATTGCCCTTGTATAGACCCTCTATATACTCCTTCCACCTTTCTGCTTTCCCTTCTATGCTTAGAACTGGGTTTCCATCTGAGCTCTTGATATCCATGCAATTGGTTCTCCTTTCTCCAAAGGTCTCTTTAATCTTCCTGTAGGCAGTATCTATCATACCCCTTGTGTGATAAGCCTCTATATCCTTACATTTATAGTCTAGCCATCCCTGCTTAGTCATTTTCCACTTGCTGTCGATCTCATTTTTGAGACGTTTGTATTCCTTTTTGCCTGTTTCATTTATTGCATTTTTATATTTTCTCCTTTCATCAGTTAAATTGAGTATTTCTTCTGTTACCCAAGGATTTCTACTAGCCCTCGTGTTTTAACCTACTTGATCTTCTGCTGCCTTGACTATTTCATCCCTCAAAGCTACCCATTCTTCTTCGACTGTATTTCATTCCCCCATTCCTGTCAATTGTTCTGTTATGCTCTCCCTGAAACTCTGTACAACCTCTGGTTCTTTCAGTTTATCCAGGTCTCATGTCCTTAAATTCCCTCCTTTTTGCAATTTCTTCAGCTTTAATCTTCATTTCATAACCAATAGATTGTGGCCAGAGTCCAAATCTGCCCCTGGAAATGTCTTGCACAAATATTGGTAATATAAGTTATATCGAAATAGGTATGATCTTTAGCAGCACGAATTTAAATGTTGTGGTGTCCTAACAGAGGATGGAGGGAAGACAGGGGTTTAAGGTCAGTCTACAAGTTCTGAATGGTGAGAAGTAAATGCCGGCAGACAAATATCCAGTGAAGGGAGGTTGATGATTTGGATCAGCGTCAAACGGTGTCACAGGGCATCTACAAGAGATGCAGATGTTGAGACTCGATACTTGCAGCAGGGGTCTGATTAGCACATTTGATTTGTGTTCAGACTATCTATTACACTGAATGCTAATTCTAAACATTAGAAAAAACAAAGGAGGCGATTTGTTGCACAACACAAGTCAATATCTAAAGCCACGGGAGCTGCACTACATGAGTCTGCAGACAGCCTCTCTCATGGATCATATCAGCACATGGAATTGTTTTTCAACGGCTGGCGCGGATGATGGATGTAGTGGAGTCTCATACAGGTACTAATCGACTGCTACTATATTTTTAATGATCGGCCTATCCAAAATTCATGCATGTGGACCATAAGGGAAAGGGCAAGTCTTGGGATTTTTAATAGTTTGGTGTACAATAAACGCAAATATTCTTGTAGAATATCAGACAGTACATGGGATGTCAGCACTACGACCACACCTATGGGAAACTTTGACGAAAAATTGAATAACGCATTATACGAGGTTTTTCTCGAATTTTACCGATTTCATCACGAGATACTGATGTGAAATACGTTGAAATTGAGGGAAATGCGATAAAATATGTAAAATCACGAAAAACTAGTTAAATATACAAAATTAGAGAAGAATGCCATGAGATATGAAGCTAGCGAAATCAATAGGACTGCATATTCTGGAGGAGGGTGGTAGAATGGCGCTACATAAAGACACCTTAATAGCGGAGATGGCAATATTATCGTGCACATGAGCAATACAACCTAAAATCGAACCATGACATCTGTGTGCAAGAGGAAGGTTACAAGGGGCTATGGTAAACTGTAGGACTGTTACACATTCTCTGGCACTGCCTGTAGTGCTTATTTCCTTGTAAGCTGTCGCTGTTCCTTCGTATGCATTTTTGCCTGCTGACGACCATTTTATGGGACTGTTGTGAAAAGATCACAATTTCTGAACTGTAATTGGCCTTCATACTTTTACAGAGGTGTATGACACCAGGTGTTTACAAAGTTGGAGTGTTTGTTTTACAAAGAATTAATGCCTTCTTTGGCGTGATAAGTAGTAGTTTTATCACCTTACAGTGCGTCACCATAGTTCACCATAAAGAAACTCACAGGAAGAATGTATATCATGCGCTTTATTGCACTGGAATATTAACAGCGTTGTATTCCACACGACTCAGAAGTCACAAGCAGCACAGCTCTAGCAATATAGCGTGTTTAGTGCAGGACCATGTAGCCCTTGGAATGTGTTTATGTTCCACGATCATTTCTCTCTTTCTGATACCTTACTTGTATGGGCGCCAAACACAGGACCAATAATTTGGAATATTTTATATGAATCTACTGTGCTACCAGTTCTAAACTACATTCGTCTGGAGCTCAATCATGCACAAATTTCTTCTTTACGATCATCTGTTATATCATCACAACACTTTCATATCTACCATACACCGATAAGGGGTGCTAACCTCTTCCACATGTCTGCATCTGGAGATGTGCTGTGAGTACGATTGGTTGTGAATAGTCTCCCTGAACACCTGTTACGGATTCAGCTCTCTCTGTTCCTTCACGAGACCTGGGGTTTAATGGGTATAATAACCTCCTACTTCTAGTCAGTTTAAAATGAAATAGGAGACAGTTTTTAGGGAGGGTTGGTCAAAGACAGTGCAAGGAGACCTTTCAATATCCAACTTTATCTAATCAATGCAAGAATAGTCTGTGACCCACATCCACGCAGGGAAAGATGGGCAATCGTAATACTAAATTACGCAGTATGATCAAACTGCTAGAAATATGTAGATAACCTAACTTCATAAGTAGAGATGCTGTCTGGTCTACTTTGTGCAGTACACCCATTCATCGATAATTCTTGTACATATGCACCAGTCATCTATCTACATTCGCAATGGTACTCGCAAAGTAGAGGGGGGCAGTTTAGTGATGATGTAGAACCTGGGAAACATGCTACCATGTCACTGGTCAGCGTTGACATTATGGAAAAACTGATAATATTGCTGAAATTGATAGCACCACCAACTGTGGTGCTTATTACAGTGCATCGGTGGCATCTTTTCCATCTACTGGTACATGGTTGATTACCACATAATGATTGACCGACTCCACCTGTTTGAGGGGGAGAGAGTCTTTATGAGAGCAACACGTTCCAGGGATGACCAGCACCGATTCCTTATATTGCAGCTATGTACGTGATATCTGTTTCAATCATAATGGAACACCAAGACGTCTGCTACCCCCATCACTATTGAAGGTGAGATTAAATGTACAGGTCATCACCTCTGTATAGCTGTTTGGAAACGCTCCACAATGCCGCAAACTCTTCCAGTTTCCACATGTTGTGATGTTTTCCACATTTTTGTCAGTAAGAAACACCGCCTCTCTCTTATTTCAACCATCCTGTGTGCTGTGAGAACAGCATCATAGTTTACACCATGCAATGTCCAGCTTTCTGTGAGAGCCAATGGATCGAAATGTGTTTATGTCGGTTTAACACCTGACACAGACCTTGAAGTCATGGTGGATAAAAAAAAAAGGTATGGCGGTGTACAAAGCTGCAGACATATACTACTTCGATGTGTTACAGCGGAAAGCAACATATCAAACAAAGGCCCAATGACACTCTTTTTTAATTGATAATCTGTGGGATATGGTGGTCCTACAGTGCAGGTCCTGAAGCGACTTCGATCACTGGTTACCTGCTCCAGTCGAGCAGTACCTGTATATTTTCAGTAGGATCTCCACATAGCACACAGACGGTACTTGTTTTTGACATATCGGAAGAGAGGAACACAGTAACACCTTATCAAATTCTCTATTGGGTGAGAGTGAAGTTTTTATAGCTCATAGTTTCTTTCTATTGGATGGTACAAAATAACGAAGATAGAGATAACGTTTTCGTGACAGATAGAAATGCACCCTGAGGGATGCTGTGCGCTAAGTCCGCCGCTGGCGGCCGGAGTGGCCGTGCGTTCTAGGCGCTACAGTCTGGAGCCGAGAGACCGCTACCGTCGCAAGTTAGAATCCTGTCTCGGGCATGGATGTGTGTGTGATGTCCTTAAAACTAATTAAACCTAACTAACCTAAGTTCTAGGCGACTGATGAGCTCAGAAGTTAAGTCGCATAGTGCTCAGAGCCATTTGAACCATTTGTAGTTTGAAAACATCCCTCAAAGCTGTAGCAAAATCATTGTCCATCTTCTAGTTCACATATTATGTGGAGTCTACCTAACTTTCCTCATAAACACTACTGTAACTGCTGGTACTGTCTTTCCTACTAGCTTGTGTCGCAGGAGAAAGCTTTGTTTGGCACTGGCTTTACACATTGCACACGGTTAGCACAGCTACGACAAAATGTTCCCATTTCCACCAGACGGTAAAAAGATGGTCCCGTTGCATTAACTCAGCTCTCCGTGTTTGTCTCTCCAACTTCGGCTCAGTTACGACTCAAACTGTGATGACCACATGGACAAGGCTGCAGTGAGATCGTGGCAGAGACCGAGGGAGAGTTACAAGGTGCAGAGGGACTGATTAAAATCACGATGGAGTTTTGCCGTACAGGGTCCTTAGCAGACAGGATCGAAAGAGGTAACTAGTTTTGAGATAGGAGAGTGCCGTGAATATAATCTACCAGTGGCTGTAATCATGAAAATGTGAATCTCGTGTCACTATGGCCTCCCGTCGGGTAGAGTGTTCGCCGGGTGCAAGTCTTTCTACATCTACATTCATACTCCGCAAGCCACCTGACGGTGTGTGGAGGTGGGTACCCTGAGTACCTCTATCGGTTCTCCCTTCTATTCCAGTCTCGTATTGTTCGTAGAATGATGTATTGTCGGTATGCTTCTGTGGGGGTTCTAATCTCTCCGATTTTATCCTCATGGTCTCTTCGCGAGATATACGTAGGAGGGAGCAATATACTGCTTGACACTTCGGTGAAGGTATGTTCTCGAAACTTTAACAAAATCCCGTACCGAGCTACTGAGCGTCTCTCCTGCAGAGTCTTCCACTGGAGCTTATCTATCATCCCGTAACGCTTTCGCGATTACTAAATGATCCTGTAACGAAGCGCGCTGCTCTCCGTTGGATCTTCTCTGTCTCTTCTATCAAACCTATCTGGTGCGGATCCCACACTGCTGAGCAGTATTCAAGCAGTGGGCGAACAAGCGTACTGCAGCCTACTTCCTTTTTTTTCGGATTGCATTTCCTTGGGATTCTTCCAACGTATCTCAGTCTGGCATCTGCTTTACCGACGATCAACTTTATATGATCATTCAATTTTAAATCACTCCTAATGCGTACTCCCAGATAATTTATGCAATTAACTGCTTCCAGTCGCTGACCTATTTTGTAGATAAATAAGGGATCTATCTTTCTATGTATTCGCAGCACATTACACTTGTCTACATTGAGATTCAATTGCCATTCCTTGCACCATGCGTCAATTCGCTGCAGATCCTCCTGCATTTCAGTACAATTTTCCATTGTTGCAACCTCTCGATACACCACAGTATCACCTGCAAAAAGCCTCAGTGAACTTCCGATGTCATCCACCAGGTCATTTATTGTGAAAAGCAACGGTCCTATGACACTCCCCAGCGGCACACCTGAAATCACTCTTACTTCGGAACACTTCTCTCCATTGAGAATGACATGTTGCGTTCTGTTATCTAGGAACTCCTCAATCCAATCACACAACTGGTCTGATAGTCCGTATGCTCTTACTTTGTTCGTTAAACGACTGTGGGGAACTGTGTCAAACGCCTTGCGGAAGTCAAGAAACAGGGCATCTGCCTGTGAACCAGTGTCTGCGGCCCTCTGAGTCTCGTGGACGAATAGCGCGAGCTGGGTTTCAAACGACCGTCTTTTTCGAAACCATTGCTGATTCCCACAGAGTAGATTTCTAGTCTCCAGAAAATACATTGTACTCGAACATAATACGTGTTTCAATATTCTACAACTGATCGACGTTAGAGATATAGGTCTATAGTTCTGCACATCTGTCTGATGTCCCTTCTTGAAAACGGGGAGGACCTGTGCCCTTTTCCAATCCTTTGGAACGCTTCGCTCTTCTAGAGACCTACGGTACACTGCTGCAAGAAGGGGGGCAAGTTCCTTCGCGTACTCTGTGTAAAATCAAACTGGTATCCCATCAGGTCCAGCGGCCTTTCCCCTTTTGAGCAATTTTAATTGTTTCTCTATCCCTCTGTCGTCTATTTCGATATCTACCATTTTGTCAACTGTGCGACAATCTAGAGAAGGAAGTACAGTGCAGTCTTCCTCTGTGAAACAGCTTTGGAAGAAGACATTTAGTATTTCGGCCTTTAGTCTGTCATCCTCTGTTTCAGTACCATTTTGATCACAGAGTGGACATTTTGTTTTGATCCACCTACCGCTTTGACATAGGACCAACATTTCTTAGGATTTCTGCCAAGTCAGTACATAGAACTTTACTTTCGAATTCATTGAACGCCTCTCGCATAGCCCTCCTCACACTACCTTTCGCTTCGCGTAATTTTTGTTTGTCTGGAAGGCTTTGGCTATGTTTATGTTTGCTGTGAAGTTCCCTTTGCTTCCGCAGCAGTTTTCTAACTCGGTTGTTGTACCACGGTGGCTCTTTTCCATCGCTTACGATCTTGCTTGGCACATACTCATCTAACGCATAGTGTACGATGGTTTTGAACTTTGTCCACTGATTCTCAACACTATCTGTATTTGAGACAAAACTTTTATGTTGAGCCATCAGGTACTTTGTAATCTGCTTTTCGTCACTTTTACTAAACAGAAAAATCTTCCTACCTTTTTTTTATATTTCTATTTACGGCTGAAATCATCGATGCAGTAACCGCTTTATGATCGCTGATTCCCTGTTCTGCATTAACTGATTCAAATAGTTCGGGTCTGTTTGTCACCAGAAGGTCTAATATGTTATCGCCACGAGTCGGTTCTCTGTTTAACTGCTCAAGGTAGTTTTCAGATAAAGCACTTAAAAAAATTTCACTGGATTCTTTGTCCCTGCCACCCGTTATGAACGTTTGAGTCACCCAGTCTGTATCCGGCAAATTAAAATCTCCACCCAGAACTCTAACATGGTGGGGAAATGTACTCGAAATGTTTTCTAAATTATTCTTCATGTGCTGAGCCCGGGGTCCTATAGAGACATCCAATTGCGATGTCTGAGCCTGCTTTATCCTTGACCCTCACCCAAATCATTTGACAATTCGGATCTCCGTCAATTTCCTTCGATACTATTGCACTTCTTATCGCTATAAACACGCCTCCCCGTTCACTGTCCAGCCTGTCTCTGCGGTATACATTCCAATCTGAGTTTAGGATTTCATTACTGTTTACGTCTGGTTTCAGCCAACTTTCTGTCCCTAGTACTATATGGGCGCTGTGACCGTTTATTAATGAGAGCAGTTCTGGGACCTTTCTATAGACGCTCTTGCAGTTTACTATTAGCACATTAATATTGTTATTCCCTGTTGCATTTTGCCTACTCCTACCTTGCCGCGTCTCAGGAGGCGTCTTGTCGGGCCTAGGGAGGGAATTCTCTAACCTAAAAACCCCCATGTGCACTCCACACGTACTCCGCTACCATTGTAGCCACTTCCGGCCTGTAGTGCACGCCTGACCTATTCAGGGGGACCCTACATTTCTGCATCCGATAGCGGAGGTCAAGAAACTTGCACCCCAGCTCTCCGCAGAATCGTCTGAGCCTCTGGTTTAAGCCTTCCACTCGGCTCCAAACCAGAGGACCGCGATCGGTTCTGGGAACGATACTACAAATAGTTAGCTCAGATTCCACCCCGCGAACGAGGCTTTCCGCCTTCACCAATTCCGCCAACCGCCTGTACGAACTGAGGATGACCTCTCAACCCAGACGGCAGGAGTCATTCGTGCCGACATGAGCAACAATTTGCAGTCAGGTGCACCCAGTGCTCTCTATCGCCGCCGGTAGGGCCTCCTTCACATCTCGGATGAGACCCCCCGGCAAGCAGACAGAGTGAACACTGGCCTTCTTCCCCGACCTTTCCGCTATTTTCCTAAGGGGCTCCATCACCCCCCCCCCTAACGTTGGAGCTCCCAATAACTAATAAACCCCTCCCCCCGTGTGCCTGCTCGGACCTTGCTGAAGGAGCAGCCACATGTCCACTCACAGACAGAGCGGGTGATGCCACACGGCCAGCCTCCACATTGACCCTCCGCCTCGTGCGCCGCGAACGCCACTGAACCCGCCACTCCCCTTGCGGAGAGGGTGGCCCAACCGCGCCCGGTACCCGAGAAGATATCTTGACAGCAGGGACAGTGGGTGAAGCATGTAACACCTGGGGTGTACCTTGAGACGCTCCAGACTCCCCACTGCCGCTACACTCCGAGGTAGCAGCCTGAAGTCGGATGACCGCGGCCATCAACACGCTCAGCTGTTCGCGAAGAGTGGCCAGCTCCTCGTGCGTCCGTACACAGCAGTCACACATCCTATCCATCCTAAGGAATCAATTTACTGAAGAGACTTAATAAACTTTTAACTAGACTGCTAATTCACTAAAGGCGGCTGATTATTGACTAAACTGTGATTGCTAGCCACTTCTTGTAGAAAACAATGAAAATAGCACTACCCGTCTCTGGACTGTATTGAAAACAAACACTAGCACTACTGGCACTATGGCTCACTAAAGGGACTCTCTCTGACTGTATTCAAAACTAACACGAAATCTATGGAACACTATTAATAGCAGTCGACAATTAAAGCTTCCTAAAAGCAAAAACACACGGTAAAAGAAGTGACAAGTAAGAAAAATACAGTTAATACTTAAATAACGTAGCTCGCTGCACAGCAGACGTGAAGCAGACGGCGGTTAGGACGACATTTTCGGTTTGACGCCACTTCGACGAGTTGCGCGTCGATGGGGGATGAAATGATGATGGTTAGAACAACACAACATCCAGTCCCTGAGCGGAAAAAATCTCCAGTCCAGCCGGGAATCGAACCCGGTCGCTTAGGATTGACATTCTGTCGAGCTGACCACTCAGCTACCGGGACTGGACGGTGTAATCATTAAGACAACGCGATAGGATGCACCCAAAATATGTGGCTGAATGGTACTAAATTCCAGACAGCATTTCTGGCTGAAAGCTTGACACTAAAGACCTGAGAAGTCATGGGATTTTATACATATTTTATGAGGTCCATGTAGTGATGCATTTTTAAGTGATTGCTCATATAACATACCATCCACTGTATGTGATCATTCTCAATCAACCATCAACCTCCCCTATAACCACGTGGATATATCGCAGAACCTCTGTTACACTGTCTACATACTATCGATATAGAAGACGCTACAAATACTGTTTGTTAGTGTGACAAATACGTAGCAGCTGCAAGAAGCAGTTGCAAATATTGGACTAGTACCATGTTTCTTAGCTGCATCACTTTCTAAATTCGGTGATAGTGTTGATTTTATTACGGGCTTACATCGCTAGCAATGTGCACCTACACTTTCGGTCTGTTAATACAGAAACCGCAATCACTATCCACGTTCAATATCTTGGTATTTGTGCGGAAGACTACTTTATTCAGAAGCACTAGCATACCTCGATTTATAAGGAAGGTATACTTTTCAGCATGGATATCGTTGTTGATACTTGGGTGTCTGTAGAACGAAGACCGATTTTTATGCGGGGTTACAATAACACGGTCTTTGCGATCGTGTTTTTAATATCTGGTAGCTCATAGGACGATTATGCCTCTCTTCCTAAGACACACATGCAAGGTAAACAAATGAGGCATGTCGATCCATTGCGGTTTTCCACTGAATATTGCTTGGAGCCACCAGCATTCAGTTACTGGCAAAGTATTGTACTTAGTAGGCGGTGTGAATGGCAGGATTATAAAGCTAGTTTTGGGGGTGTGAAGTGACTGTGGTTATTGTTTCAACATGTACAAAGAAAACGGCTGTGTCCAGTCATAAGGGAGATATGGGTTTGACATGGGGGATTGCAGTTTCAAGGCATCGATAGCCATAAGGAGGTGCCCAGTCATAAGAGGGTTATTGATATTTCCAGAGCCACAGTCTTCAGGAGGAGGTGTTTCTCTTACTTCGATCTCTTTTTAATGTTATCAGGTTGGGGCTGCAATCGAACTATGTGATTGTAATTACAGTGATAAATACGTCGCTGGTTTCCTAGGACGACAAAGTTCGTCATGAGGAGCACGTGGCAGAGGTAGACTGTGGCCAGAACAAATGGGTTTGCTGGCTAAAAGCTCTTGCGAGTGGTAGAGACAAGGAAAAGTTCAGGCCAGCGGACTAGTCGTTTTTTGCGCACAGCTGCAGGACAACTCCCGGCGATTATGCCCTCTGGATAGCTGAATAGCGAACTGATACTCAGTACGAGTTGAGCTGTCTTTTCGATCGCGTGTGTTGCATGTATTCTCCATGGACAATTGAACAATTCAGTATTTATCACTGCCAAGTGTTGGTCCTGAACGCATTGATGAAATCCGAAGTCCTACCACTCCAATTATCCCTGGACGCCGCCCATGGCTTGGATGGTGCATTCTGGTATACACGCACATCCATGGCTGCTACAGTTTTCTCTGGCCTCTGAGCGTTGGCAATGGCGGTGTACGAGGGGACAGGTGCGCTGTGTGTGGACGATCAGGAGGTGGTTTAAGTGTGTCAGGTTTAGTGCTTCTCAATACATCACAGTGATCTCTGTCTTTCAGTGGTATTTGCTGTTGTCTCTATCATATCAGGCAGTAGACCCTTCCTTCTCGTTCTCCTCCATCTCCATCTCATTGTAGCACCAGTACAAACCCTCCACAGATTGTTTATAGACATAGCGTGCAACTGAACTGAACTTCGAAATTTTCAGTTACCTTCAACTTAATGGACTTTCTACCAAATGACGTAACTGTACTAGTATCGACCGATAGGAGGCAAGTGAAAAAAATAACAGTAGGGTTTGCATACTGGGAGGTTGTAAAAATGGCTGTGAGCACTATGGGACTTAACAGCTCAGGACATCAGTCCCCTAGAACTTAGAACTACTTAAACCTAACTAACCTAAGGACATCACACACATCCATGCTCGAGGCCGGATTCGAACCTGCGGCCGTAGCAGTCGCGCGGTTCCAGACTGTAGCACCTAGAACCGCTCGGCCACTCAGGCCGACAAATTGTAAGGCATTTTCAGGGGTAGATGTGGACTCTGACCACAATCTATTGGTTATGAATTGCAGATTAAAACTGAAGAAACTGCGAAAAGGGGAGAATTTAAGGAGATGGGACCGTGGATAAACTGACTAAACCAGAGATTGTACAGAGTTTTAGGGAGAGCATAGGGGCACAATTGACAAGAATGGGGGAAAAGAAATACAGCAGAAGAATAATGGGTAGCTCTGAGGGATGAAGTAGTCAAGGCAGCAGAGGATCAGGTAGGTAAAAAGACGAGAGATGCTAGAAATCTTTGGGTAACAGAAGAAATATTGAATTTAATTGATGAAAGGAGAAAATATAAAAATGCAGTAAATGAAGCGGGCAAAAAGGAATAGAAACGTCTCAAAAATGAGATCGGCAGGAAGTGCAAAATGGCTAAGCAGGGATGGCTAGACGACAAATGTAAGAATGTAGAGGGCTCATCTCACTAGGGGTAAGATAGATACTGCCTACAGGAAGAAAGGAGAAAGGAGAACCACTTGCATGGATATCAAGAGCTCAGATGGAAACCCAGTTCTAAGCAAAGAAGGGAAAGCAGAAAGGTGGAAGGAGTATATAGAGGGTCTATACAAGGGCAATGTAATTGAGGACAATGTTATGGAAATGAAAGAGGATGTAGATGAAGGTGAAATGGGAGATATGATACTGCATGAAGAGTTTGAAAGAGCACTGAAAGACCTGAGTCGAAACAAAGACCCGAGAGTGGACAACATTCCATTAGAACTACTGACAGCCTTGGGAGAGCCAGTCCTGACAAAACTCTACCATCTGGTCAGTAAGATATATGAGACAGGCGAAATACCCTCATACTTCAAGAAGAATATAATAATTCCAATTCCAAAGGAAGCAAGTGTTGACAGATGTGAAAATTACCGAACTATCAGTTTAATAAGTCACGGCTGTAAAATACTAGCACGAATTCTTAACAGAAGAATGGAAAAACTGGTAGAAGTCGAACTCAAGAAAGATCAGTTTGGATTCCGTAGAAATGCTGGAACACGTGAGGCAATACTGACCCTACGGCTTATCTTAGAAGAAAGATTAAGGAAAGGCAAACCTACATTCCTAGCATTTGTAGACTTAGAGAAAGCTTTTGACAGTGTTGACTGGAATACCCTCTTTCAAATTCTGAAGGTGGCAGGGGTAAAATACAGGGAGCGAAAGTCTATTTTCAATTTTAACAGAAACCAGATGGCAGTTATAAGAGTCAAGGGGCACGAAAGGGAAGCAGTGGTTGGAAAGGGATTGAGACGGGATTGTAGCCTCTCCCCGATGCTGTTGAATCTGTATATTGAGCAAGTAGTAAAGAAAACCAAATATAAATTCGGAGTAGGTATTAAAATTCATGGAGAAGAAATAAAGACTTTGACAGAGTTACAATGTCATTCGCGAACCTCAGAGACAGCAAAGGACTTGGAAGAGCAGTTGAACGGAATGGACAGTGTCTTGAAAGGAGGATATAAGATGAACATCAACAAAAGCAAAACGAGGATAATGGAATGTAGTCGAATTAAGGCCTGTGATGCTGAGGGAATTGGATTAGGAAATGAGACGTTTAATGTAGTAAAGGAGTTTTGCTACTTGGGGAAAAAAATAACTGATGATGTGATGTTCTAATTAGAGAGGATATAAAATGTAGACCGAGAATGGCAAGGAAAGCGTTTCTGAAGAAGAGAAATTTGTTAAAACCGAGTATAGATTTAGAAGTATTTGTATGGAGTACGTGGACGATAAATAGTTTGGACAAGAAGAGAATAGAAGCTTTCGCAATGTGGTGCTATACAAAGATGCTGAAGATTAGTTGGGTGGATCACATAACTAATGAGAAGGTATTGAATTGAATTGGGGAGAAGAGGAGTTTGTAGCACAACTTGACTAGAAGTAGGAATCGGTTGGTAGGACATGTTCTGAGGCATCAAGGAATCACCAATTTAGTACTGGAGGGCAGTGTGGAGGGTAAAAATCGTAGAGGGAGACCAAGAGATGACTACACTAAGCAGATTCAGAAGGATGTAGGTTGGGGTAGGTGCTGGGAGATGAAGCAGCTTGCACAGGATAGAGTAGCATGGAGAGCTGCATCAAACCAGTCTCAGGACTGAAGACCAAAACAACAACAACAAAACGTGAGTGATTACAATGACTACTGTTAACCCGCTGCCCCACACTTTGTATAGACCCTCTACATACTCCTTCGACCTCCCACCTTTCCCATCTTTGCTGAAGACTGGTTCTCCATCTGAGATCTTTATATTCGTACAGCTGCTTCTCTTTGTTTCCCGAATACCTCCTTAACTTTCCTGTAGCCTAATTCACAGAACAATTTCGGTCGAGTGGTAAAAAGTGAAACAAATGCCTGAAATGGCATCGGCTTTTATTGAAATGGAAAAAGACAGTAAAACTGGGCAACAGACGGGCAACTTTGCAAACTGTCAGCGTGGCGGGTGCGAGGTAGGTCGATGTTACTAAATCGCATCGTCCCATGTCTGGCTAATAAACACTCTCCGAAAGGTACGACTTTTATCCAGGACGGCGCCCCACTCCGCACTGCTACACGTGTGCAAGATGTCTCGCGCACATTATTTAGTGAGGATCACGAGCTGAGCAGCCACTCCCGGCTCCCCAGACCTCAGTACGTGTGATTATTGGCTGTGGGCTTAGCTGAAGTCTCAAGTCACCCGCGATCGTCCGACCGCATTAACGATGCTAAAAGACAACACTCGACGGCAGTTTTTCACCATACCTACTGGTGAGTTGTACAGAGCATTTCACAACGTTGTCGCCTGACTACAGGCACTGTGGGTGAATGACGGCCGACATACTGAGCATTTGTTATAAGTAACATCTTCAAAACTCCATTGCTATGCTAAATATTGCTTTTGTATCATATAAAGAGCCATCTGTTGGTGTACATCTACATCTACATGGATACTCTGCAAATTACATTTAAGTGCCTGGCAGAGGGTTCATAGAAACACCTTCACAATTCTCTATTATTCCAATTTCGTATAGCGCGGGGAAAGAATGGAAACCTGTATCTTTCCGTACGAGCTCTGATTTCCGTTATTTTATGGTGGTGATCGTGCCTCCCAATATAGTTCGGTGTCAACAAAACATTTTCGCACCCGGAGGAGAAAGTTGGTGATTGGAATTTCGTGAGAAGATTCCGTCACTACGAAAAACGCCTTAAATGATGCCTAATCCACATCCGGTATCATTTCGGTGACACTCTCTCCCATATTTCGCGATAAAACAAAATGTGCTGCCTTTCTTTGAACTTTTTCGATGTACTCCGTCAGTCCTATCTGGTAGGTATCCCATACCGCGCACCAGTATTCTAAAAGAGGACGGACAAGTGTAGTGTAGGCAGTCTCCTTAGAAAATATAACCGACCTACTAAGTGTCCTGAAAATAAAACGCAGCCTTTGGTGAGCCTTTCCCACAACATTTTCTATGTGTTCTGTCCAATTTAACTTGTTCGTAATTGTAATACCTAGATATATAGTTGAATTTACGGCTTTTCGATTAGACCTATTTATCGTGTAACCGAAGTTTAAAGAGTTCCTTTCAGTACTCTTGTGGATGATCTCACACTTTTCGTTATTTAGGGTCAGCAGCCACTTTTCGCACAATCAGATATCTTTTCTAAATCATTTTGCAGTTTATTTTGATCTTTTGATCTAGGCGCGCAGTCCGGAACCGTGCGACTGCTACTGTCGCAGGTTCGAATCCTGTGTGTGATGTCCTTAGGTTAGTTAGGTTTAAGTAGTTCTAAGCTCTAGGGGACTAGTGACCGCAGCAGTTGATTCCCATAGTGCTCAGAGTAATTTAAATTTGATCTTTTGATGACTTTATTAGTCGATAAACGGAAGCGTCATCTGCAAACAACCGAAGACAGCTGCTCAGATTGTGTCCCAAATCGTTTATATGGATAAGGAACAGAAAAGGGCCTATAGCACTACCTTGGGGAACGCCGGAAATCACTTCTGCTTTACTCGATGACGTTCCGTCAATTACTAAGAATTGTGACCTCCGTGACAGGAAATGGCCAATCCAGTCACAAAACTGAGACGATATTCCATAATCACGCATTTTCACTACGAGCCGCTTGTGCGGTACAGTGTCAAAGGCCTTCCGGAAATACGGAATCGATCTCAAATCCCTTGTCAATAGCACTCAACAAGAGCTAGTTGTGTTTCACAGGAACAATCTTTACAAAACCCATGTTGACTGCGTGTCAGTGTTATAGCGCAGAGGAGGCATTGATTGTAAATTGCCACTAGCATACTTCATATACGACCAGAATATCTTGGATTTGTCTGCCAGGTTTCGAGACAAAGTTTCGTCGTGGAAACTGTTATAGGCATCTCGCATTGAACTCTGGCTATCCTTTAGAGAAGCCCGGAATTTAAGCAATCTTAGGGATTTTGCGTCTGTTTAAATTTGGCATGTTTGTTTCGTTGTTTCTGCAACAGTGTTCTAACCCGTTTTGTGT
Source organism: Schistocerca gregaria (assembly GCF_023897955.1). Lineage (NCBI taxonomy): Eukaryota > Metazoa > Arthropoda > Insecta > Orthoptera > Acrididae > Schistocerca > Schistocerca gregaria. The sequence goes on along the minus strand of NW_026061863.1, from coordinate 2,078,658 downwards.
ACCACGGAGGATCAGCTCCGCCGTTTGTTAGTTTATTTCGTATAAATCTCTCAATTGCTGCCGATACTATTTTTTGAATGCAAACCACTTCTGGTCTACACTTATATTATTAATTTGGAATGAGTCTCTCAGGAAGGCGTCAAGTGAAATTTTATCAACATTTTTGAATAGGTATAATTTTTATTTGTTTTTCGAGGATTTCGGGATTACAATATACAGTCTCGCTACGACAACCCTGTGTTCACTAATCCCTATAACGGTTTTGATGCTCGTTATTAACTCAGGATTATTTGTCATTTGCACTTTCTTTAGTTTCAGTAAAAACCTAAATTTGGGAAATTTGTGGTAAGTTCCTATGGGACCAAACAGCTGAGACCATCGGTCCCTAACTTAAACTGACTTATATTACGGACAAAACACACACCCGTGCCCGAGGAAGGGCTCGAACCTCCGAGGGGAGCCGTGCGAACCGTGGCAAGGCGCCCAAGACAACTCGGCTACCGCGTGCGGCTATCTCTACCTGCATTATTCCGTGAAATATTGACTTTTGAAATAATATGGACTTTAGCATATCCCTGCACAATATCAACAGCAAGGCTTCCAAGACACTTCCCTCGGGCACAATCTAAGTTACTTTGATACTTAATGATGACTCTTCATCCAAGATTACAAGCTACATTCTCCTTATCAAATATCCTCAACTGACGCAAATTTTCATTGATTCCTCATAGTGCCTTACTATTGATAATAGTATAGCATTGGTACTGAATCAAATACTTTTCGAAAATCGAAAAATACTGCATTTATCTGCCTTCGTCCATTACTTTTAGCAGTCATCTGATAAAATAGCGAGTTGGGTTTCACGTGATCATTGTTTTCGGAAATCATACAGGTTGCCATAGGGAGGTCATTCTGTCAGACATACCTCGTTATTTTTTTAATTTAGAATATATTCTAAGATTCTATAACAAATCGATATCAAGGATACCGGACGGAAGTTTTGAGGATCACGTGTACTGCCCTTCTTGTAAACGGGTGCGATCTGTGACTTCTTCCAACTACTGGGCAGGGCTTTTTGTTCGTGCGATGGACGATGGATTATAGTTAACAGAACTGCTAACGCAGCCGCAAATACCATGCACCGTGTTAAGGGATCGGCCGAGCCATGGAGCTTCATTCAATTAGAGAGATTTCAGCTGTTCTCAATGTTCGATGATCTATTGGATTTTGCCGGACGCTGTGGCCGAGCGGTTCTAGGCCCTTCAGTCCGGGAATGCACTGCTGCTACGGTCGCAGGTTCGAATCCTGCCTCGGGCATGGATGTGTGTGATGTCCTTAGGTTAGTTAGGCTTAAGTAGTTCCAGGTCTAGGGGACTGATGACTTCAGATGTTAAGTCCCATAGAGCTCAGAGAAATTTGAACCATCTATTGAAACTGATTAAAGGTAAACACACTATATGAGCAGAAGCGTTCTCTTCTGCAAATGCTTTGCAAAAAAGGGATGACAGTCCTTTTTGAACAGCAATCTGTTGTAGACTAATTATTATTGGTTTTCCCATTTTAAGGATACTGCAAATACACTCCTGGAAATGGAAAAAAGAACACATTGACAAGGGTGTGTCAGACCCACCATACTTGCTCCGGACACTGCGAGAGGGCTGTGCAAGCAATGATCACACGCACGGCACAGCGGACACACCAGGAAGCGCGGTGTTGCCCGTCGAATGGCGCTGGCTGCGCAGCATTTGTGCACCGCCGCCGTCAGTGTCAGCCAGTTTGCCGTGGCATACGGAGCTCCATCGCAGTCTTCAACACTGGTAGCATGCCGCGACAGCGTGGACGTGAACCGTATGTGCAGTTGACGGACTTTGAGCGAGGGCGTATAGTGGGCATGCGGGAGGTCGGGTGGACGTACCGCCGAATTGCTCAACACGTGGGGCGTGAGGTCTCCACAGTACATCGATGTTGTCGCCAGTGGTCGGCGGAAGGTACACGTGCCCGTCGAACTGGGACTGGACCGCAGCGACGCACGGATGCACGCCAAGACCGTAGGATCCTACGCAGTGCCGTAGGGGACCGCCCCGCCAATTTCCATCAAATTAGGGACACTGTTGCTCCTGGGGTATCGGCGAGGACCATTCGCAACCGTCTCCATGAAGCTGGGCTACGGTCCCGTACACCGTTAGGCCGTCTTCCGCTCACGCCCCAACATCGTGCAGCCCGCCTCCAGTGGTGTCGCGACAGGCGTGAATGGAGGGACGAATGGAGACGTGTCGTCTTCAGCGATGACAGTCGCTTCTGCCTTGGTGCCAATGATGGTCGTATGCGTGTTTGGCGCCGTGCAGGTGAGCTCCACAATCAGGACTGCATACGACCGAGGCACACAGGGCCAACACCCGGCATCATGGTGTGGGGAGCGATCTCCTACACTGGCCGTATACCTCTGGTGATCGTCGAGGGGACACTGAACAGTGCATGGTACATCCAAACCGTCATCGAACCCATAGTTCTACCATTCCTAGAACGGCAAGGGAACTTGCTGTTCCAACAGGACAATGCACGTCCGCATCTATCCCGTGCCACCCAACGTGCTCTAGTAGGTGTAAGTCAACTACCCTGGCCAGCAAGATCTCCGGATCTGTCCCCCATTGAGCATGTTTGGGACTGGATCAAGCGTCGTCTCAAGCGGTCTGCACGTCCAGCACGAAGGCTGGTCCAACTGAGGCGCCAGGTGGAAATGGCATGGCAAGCCGTTCCTCATGACTACATCCAGCATCTCTACGATCGTCTCCATGGGAGAATAGCAGCCTGCATTGCTGCGAAAGGTGGATATACACTGTACTAGTGCCGACATTGTTCATGCTCTGTTGCCTGTGTCTATGTGCCTGTGGTTCTGTCAGTGTGATCATGTGATGTATCTGAGCCCAGGAATGTGTCAATAAAGTTTCCCCTTCCTTGGACAATGAATTCACGGTGTTCTTATTTCAATTTCCAGGAGTGTATTTCATACCTGCCACAGAAAATTTGTGTACGTGGGGTTTGTATTCTAATTCGAACGTTTGATTTACGCTATACGTATTCGTTTCGGAATATCGTTTCTACGTCTTCCGTTAACTATACTTGGTTAACATTATGAAGACATTTAATAACATTAATGAAATACAACTTTGTTTGCGGAAAACATAATGATGTTCGAAGTTGCCAGTTTTTCCACGACAAACTACTTTCAACAACTTATTATATGCATAATTGTTGCAACTGATTGCTGGGAATTATATATATATATATATATATTTTGTGTGTATGTACACAAATTTGAATTACAAAAAACAAATACTAAAAAAAATGGTTGCATGGCGCGAGATTCGATCCGGCGAACTTCGGAATTACCAACCCGAACCCGAGAGTTTACCGCTGCGCCACGACGCTGTAGAATACTATCAATCGTAGTGAGTATTTCACCGCAACGGTTTCTTTTAACTGTCAATTTTCTCGACAACGGCTGAGAAGTACATCTTGGTGCTTTCCCACATAGCACCTCTGGCCATGAGCTTTTATTATGCGCAGTATGAATTGAATCTGAATTTCACAATTGGCGGCCTCCCCTTGTAAGAGTGCTTCGAATTCCTCACGAGGGATCACAGACAGCCAACCGCTCGACGCTTGTTTACAGCGAGGCACGGGACAGAATGCACGCGGGGAGAGTTATGTTGTCCCGGTTGCCTCTTCGTCATATCATAGTTTTGAATCTGGAAGAGAGAAGGTGTCCAGCACGAGCCTTATAGACGTAAATCGGAAAGAGTTGTTTTCCGTCATTAGGCTGCCGCGATCCTGGCGGATACAGTAGTGATTTTTCCATCATTAATGTGCCGAATGAAATAAGTTTCGTGAATGAATACAGTGTTATTCTGTAAGTAACATATGACGAGTGCTGTATGTAGTTTGTAGAAATTAGCTCGTCTGTTTATGCCGTAGTAACTAGTTATTATTTGTTGTCATATCTTTCAGGTGCATAATCTGAGTAACGGAGGATGTACACCCTTCGACTAGCGTTGTAATATATAGTTGGGAGCCTGTCACAGACGATGGCAAGCGGGAAGTTACTGTCACTGTGTTTTGGTTTGCAAAATACAGATGCATTATCAACGCACTACCGGAAGCAGCCAGGTCTGTTTCTCGGCGTTCCAGGTTGACAGGAACGGCTATGGTGGAGAGATTTTTGGTGGTGACGAACGAAATGACTTTTCTTGATACTGAGGTACTATACCATGAAGACGAAGCAGAAGGTGATTCAGTGGAAGATATCCCGACTAGTGAATCGCTAAATTGTCATAACACTTCAGAAATCTCCACATCACTGGGAATATGTGCTTCATCCGTTCCCGATAAGTATCACGAACCGGTTACTAAACGACTTAACTACAGCTCTATACCCCTTGAAGTAAAAGTTAAGGCGGTAGCGCTAGCCAGGAATCATCCAAATTTGAACTTACAAACACTGCAAAGGAATGGAGCAACAACAGCCCTGGAACAGAAGAAGGACTTGAAATTGTGTGAAAGTGATATCGTTAAAGGAGGGACAAGATACGACAAATACCAGGCGATAAATATGTGGACATACGACCGATTTGTCGAATCTTGTTGACGTAACTAGAATGTAACAGCGAGAATACTTCAGGAGTGGGCTGCAGGTGCAGCGCTTCAATATACGGCCAACAAGGATTCTACGTCTGCTGCATCATTATCTTGGGCAAAAAATTTCAGATCGGGGTATAAAATTCGTCAACGGCGCGTCACTAAATACGTCTCTCATAAGGAGGTACAAAATATAGAAGATATACAGGAAGTGGGAGCTCTTTTCAACAGGCAAACGGCGTCACTTATGACCGGTTTTAATAGTGATTACGTGATCAACACCGGCATACAGGATGCGAGTATTGGATGAACATTCGACGCACGTTATCGCATAAGGGAGAAAAACGAATCCTTGTCGCAGTTGGTAGTAAAAACCTACTAACACATTCGTACACGGCGCAACATGCCACTACAGCCTCTGGAAAACTGTTACGTAAGGTTTTCCTATGTTTACAAGAAACGAATGTTACATTTGGTCCTCAGGTTATAGAAGAGGTCAACCGTTTAACCGACTCGTTGAAAAATGTTTACATTACCTTCTCCAAACTGACGAATGCGATTTACAGAACATTTCTTGAGAATGTTTTAAAACCATACGTTCCCGATAGCAAGTTTTTTCTAGTAGTGGATTCCTGGAGTGGACAAAGTAATGCTATATTATATGACACAATGATTATAGTTGGCGAGGGTCAGCCGACGTGCACGGTAAAAGTAATACCGCCCAACTGTACACCTGTGTACCAGCCGTGTGATGTTGATTTCTATCGCCAGGTTAAAAACTTTATTTCCAGGCTTCAGGATTGCAGTGTGCTTCTGGAAGCCCAGCGGGAATTGGACGACCGCACGGATACAATAACTATTTACAACATAATTCATAACCAACTTTCAGCACCGATTTTTCACGCAATGATATCGTATGCGTGGTACGCATCAAAATTAATTCCCGAAAAAGACATTTTTAAATGTAAACCAAGTTTGTTTTCCGCCTACTCTTGGGAAGGAACAGTGTAGCTATCGAAAGATTGCATTCATTAGATGTTCTTGGTGCCGTGAGTATATTTGCTTCAAATTTTTATGTGACAAGTACCAGCCATCTAGTTGTTCGACGAAAAATGAGGACACGTAACAGTGACTGGAAGAGCCATTCTAAAGTGACCTGGAGTAACATTTTACTTGTTTACTACCCCAAGAAGTTTCAGAAATTTATTTGCCTACCTTATTTTTATCGTTCCTTATAGATTTACTTACCTTATTAACCCTCCTATTCCTATGAATTGAGATATGGAAAAATACAAACGAAAATAATAACATCCACTGGGTTTCCTCGCGATTCGAACCCGGGTTCTTAGATTCCCAGCCAGTTACCTTGGCTGTTGCGCTATCAGTGCTGTCGGCAAAAACCGTTTAAAAAGTAGGAACAGAAGCGACAGTTGTAAAACTTTCTTTCCTCGGTTTCTGGAATAGTATGCGTTTTCAGTTACAATAGCTGATATTGAAAAATGCTCTATTTACAATTATCTATCGATCCCACCAATTTTGAGTCGATTGCTCTTCATAACTTTTAGGGGTGATTTTTTCAATAACGTGGCGGTGTTGACCTAAAATATCTTAGATTCCTCCGTTTTAGGTTGTACACAAGCGACCTGCCAAATTTTAGCCGAATCGGTTGGCCGTGTCTGAGGCCTTCCATTTGTAAGGAGTTACATGTCAAGCTCAAGGAACAAACGCGCCGTCTCAGTGCGACGTCAAACATTATTTGTGAATATTTGAATGTTGTTGAAAGAGAAGGAACAATTACTTATTCATTCTTTCTCTTACTTTTGTAAGGTCCAGACGGTTGTCTTGTTAAATTTTGTGAGATTTGTACACTGTATTTATGGAAAAATGAATGTGATAGTTTCTGACGGACCAGAAGGTTCCGAGCTTGCGAAAAATGTTTTGTTGTTGTTGTTGTTGTTGTGGTCTTCAGTCCTGAGATTGGTTTGCTGCAGCTCTCCATGCTACTCTGTCCTGTGCAAGCTTCTTCATCTCCCAGATCCTACTGCAACCTACATCCTTCTGAATCTGATTAGTGTATTCAGCTCTTGGTCTCCCTCTACGATTTTTACCCTCCACGCTGCCCTCCAATGCTAAATTTGTGATCCCTTGATGCCTCAAAACATGTCCTACCAACGGATCCCTTCTTCTAGTCAAGTTGTGCTACAAATTGCTCTTCTCCCCAATTCTATTCAATACCTCCTCATTAGTTACGTGATCTATCCACCCTATTTTCAGCATTCATCTGTAGCACCACATTTCGAAAGCTTCTATTCTATTCTTGTCCAAACTATTTATCGTACATGTTTCACTTCCATACATGACTACACTCCATACTTTCAGAAACGATTTACTGATACATAAATCTATACTCGATGTTAACAAATTTCTCTTCTTCAGAAATGGTTACCTTTCCATTGCCAGTCTACATTAATAGGATGTATACATCCCGCTCTCTCGAGGATGCAGTCAAGGCAGCCGAGTTGTGGCCAGCTGCATTTACTGATCACACTGCTTACGCCTGTACCATCAAGCTTTGACGACAACTACTATGGCGTAGCCGCTGCCCGCTTACCTGATCTCACCGGAATGTCAACCGTCAGTTGGAGACACGTGTAGACTGTGCCTACTTAAACCTAACTAACCTAAGGACTTTACACAACACTCGGTCATCACGTGGCAGAAAAATGCCTGACCCCCCCCCCCCCCCCATCCGGGAATCGCAGACTTTTACTACGCCATCCTCAGGTAGTGTTCCGTTATGCCACAAACACGGACTCGACAGATGACTGTCAACCGAGCACATCAACACTGTGAAGGGACCATCAATTGTACTCGTCAAATGGTGGGAATCATCAACGACAGCCCTCCATATCCCACGTTGTTGTTGTTGGAGTGTTCAGTCTTGAGACTGGTTTGAAGCAGCTCCTTATGCTTCTCTATCCCTCTGAATCTGCTTAGTGTATTCATCTCTTGGTCTCCCTCTACGATTTTTACTTTCCACGCTGCCCTCCAATAATAAATTGGTGATCCCTTGATCCTACCAACCGATCCCTTCTTCTAGCCAAGTTGTGCCACAAACTTCTCCCCAATTTTATTCAATACCTCCTAATTAGTTATGTGATCTACCCATCTAATCTTCAGCAATATTCTATAGCACCATATTTCGAAAGCTTCTATTCTCTTATTGCCCAAACTATTTATCGTCCATGTCTCACTTCCATACATGGCTACACTCCGTACAAATACTTTCAGAAAAGACTTCCTGACACTTAAATCTATATTTGATGTTAACAAATTTCTCTTCTTCAAAAACGCTTTCCTTGCAATTGCCAGTCTACATCTTATATCCTCTCTACTTGGACCATCATCAGTTATTTTGCTCCCCAAATAGCAAAACTCCTTTACTACTTTAAGTGTCTCATTTCCTATTTTAATTCCCTCAGCGTTACCCGACGTAATTCGACTACATTCCATTATCATCGTTTTGCTTTTGTTGGTGTTCATCTTATATCTTCCTTTCAAGACACTATCTATTCCTTTCAATTGCTCTTCCAAGTCCTTTGCCCTCTCTGACAGAATTACAATGTCATCGCCGAACCTCAAAAGAAAAATTCGGAGTAGGTATTAAAATCCATGGAGAAGAAATAAAAACTTTGTTTACTTCACTGCTTACTCAATATACAGATTGAATAACATCGGGGAGAGGCTACAAACCTATCTCACTCCCTTCCCAACCACTGATTCCCTTTCATGCCACTCGACTCTTATAAATGCCATCTTGTTTCTGTACAAATTGTAAATAGCCTTTCACTCCCTGTATATTACCCATGCCACCTTCAGAAATTCAAAGAGAGAAAACTTTTGACAGTGTTGACTGGAATACTCTAAGGAAAGGCAAACCTACGTTTCTAGCTTTTGTAGACATAATCTATTTTCTAAGATAAGTCGTGGGGTCAGTATTGCCTCACGTATTCCAATATTTCCTAACTGATCTTCCCTGAGGTCGACTTCTACCAGTTTTTCCATTCGTCTGTAAAGAATTCGCGTTAGTATTTTGCAGCCATGACTTACTAAACTGATAGTTCGGTAATTTTCACATCTGCCAACACCTGCTTTCTTTGGGATTGGAATTATTATATTCTTCTTGAAGTCTGAGGGTAATTTTTCTGTCTCATGCATTTTGGTCACCAGATGGTAGTTTTGTTAGGCGTGGCTCTCCCAAGGCTGTCAGTAGTTCTAATTGAATGTTGTCTACTCCCGGGGCCTTATTTCGACTTAGGTCTTTCAGTGCTTTGTCAAACTCTTGCTGCAGTATCATATCTCCTATATCAACTTCATCTACACTTTCCTCCGGTTGTATGATATTGTCCTCAAGAACACCGCCCTTGTATAGACCCTCTATATACTCCTTCCACCTTTCGGGTTTCCCTTCTTTGCTTAGAACTGCGTTTCCATCTCAAATCTTGAAATTCATGCAAGTGGTTCTCTTTTCTCCAAAGGTCTCCTTAATTTTCCTGTAGGCAGTGTCTATCTTTCCCCTAGTGACTATCACGACAGCTGTCCCGCAGAAATATGTGGACGGCAATCAGCGCAAAGCGTGTGACACGTGGTGTCCACTCACAAGCAAATATTCTGTTAGGCCAAATTATGGCAATGGTATGATGCACACAGGAGTAAAAAACAAACCAGTTTGAGATGGGCTATAGTACCGAGTATACACGTATTCTGGGTCTGGTGCACGAGCCATGGACTACTTGGGTTGAGCTTAACGTGAGCTACTGATGTGTTTGGCTTTATTTAGGGCTGTCCACATGTTTCGCTTTCGTTCATAAGTACAGTGTGCCTGGTGGTTCATAAAGAAAGTTTGCTTCACTCCAGACTTACGTCCATTGTTATTCCGTGGTCACGTGATAGGACGACATGCTCATATCACTGAGGCCTGTATGCCCTCAACGTGCACTCCTGTGAGAACATCATTTACCGCATTCACCAGCTAGTAGACATTGTAAATAGATTTCATTTGCCGGTTACTTGTTTACTCTTTTGTGCAGAGTCAATGTATCTATTTCAAACAAACCTCATCAAGTTCCATCGCCATGTCATCACTTTATCCTTGTCCTTCAACACAGTACAAGTGTACAGCAATAAAGCTAGTTCACTGCGCAACTGGCATGTGAGCAACAATATTAGCCTGTTCCGTCTTCACTGGTGATCCAGATGTGATCTGTGCATAACACTTGGTGAAGAACTTTCGCTGATGTCTGTGACATGGAACCATGAGGTGACAAACCATCGAGTTTTTTGTAATAAGCCTCCACATCCTTACATTTGTCCAATAGCCATCCCTGCTTAGCCATTTTGCACTTCCTGTCGATCTCATTTTTGAGACGGTTATATTCCTTTTTGCCCGCTTCATTTACTGCATTTTTATATTTTCTCCTTTCATCAATTAAATTCAATATATCTTCTGTTACCCAAGGACTTTTACTAGCCCTCGTGTTTTTACTTACTTGATCCACTGCTGCCTTCACTACTTCATCCCTCAAACCTACTCATTCTTCTTCTACTGTATTTGTTTGCCCTATTCCTCTCAATTGTTCTCTTATGCTCTCCTTGAAACTCCTTACAACCTCTGGTTCTTTCAGTTCATCCAGATCCCATCTCCTTAAATTCCCACCTTTTTGCAGTTTATTGAGTTTTAATCTACAGTTCATAACCAATAGATTGTGGTCACAGTCCACATCTGCCCCTGGAAATGTCATACAATTTAAAAGCTGGTTCCTAAATCTCTGTCTTATAATTATATAATCTATCTGAAACCTGTCAGTATCTCCAGGCCTCTTCCATGTATACAACCTTCTTTTATGGTTCTTGAACCATGTGTTAGCTATGATTAAGTTGTGCTCTGTACAAAATTCTACCAGGCGGCTTCCTCTTTCATTTATTACCCCCAATCCATCTTCACCTACTACGTTACATTCTCTCCCTTTTCCTACTGTCGAATTCCTGTCACCCATGACTATTAAATTTTAGTCTCTCTTCACTATCTGAATAATTTCTTTTATTTCATCAATTTCTTCGTCATCTGCAGAGCTGGTTGGCATATAAACTTGTACTACTGTAATAGGCGTGGGCTTCGAATCTATCTTGGCCACAATAATGCGTTCACTATGCTGTTTGTAGTAGCTTACCCGAACTCCTATTTTTTTATTCATTATTAAGCGTACTCTTGCTTTATCCCTATTTGATTTTGTGTTTATAACCCTGTATTCACCTGACCGGAAATCTTGTTCCTCCTGCCACCGAACTTCACTAATTCCCACTATCTCCAACTTTAACCTATCCATTTCCCTTTTTAAATTTTCTAACCTACCTGCGCGATTAATGGGTCTGACATTCCACGCTCCGATTCGTAGAATGCCACTTTTCTTTCTCCTGATAACGATATCCCCTTGAGTAGCCCCGCCCAGAGATCCAAATGGGGGACTATTTTTCCACCGGAATATTTTACCCAAGAGGACGCCATCATCATTAAGCATACAGTAAAGGTGTATGCCCTCGGGAAAAATTACGGCTGTAGTTTCCCCTTGCTTTCAACCGTTCGCAGTACCAGCACAGCAACGCCGTTTTGATTAGTGTTACAGGGTTAGATCAGTCAATCATCCAGACTGTTGCCCCTGCAACTACTGAAGAGGCTGCTGCATCTCTTCAGGGACCACACATTTGCCTGGTCTCTCTACTGATACCCCTCCATTGTGGTTGCACAAACGGAACGGCTATCTGTATCGCTGAGGCACGCAAGCCTCCCTACCAACGGCAAGGTCCATGGTTCATGTGGGAGATTTATATTGTATCTGTAGTTATTTGTTTTGCCAGCGAAACTTACTTTGCTGTAAGTAGCTTCTGTTAAGCAATACAACAATGTAGTTACTAAGGCAGAAAATTTAGACTGAAACTGGTCAGTATGAAGTACACGAAACTAGCAGTAAATATTTCATCAGTTTTGATATTCTTATGACACTCGACGATTGCATGGAAAGGAAAGGGACCCTGCATGGTAATAATGTATGAGGACAATGCAACACAGGTGTCCTAGAAATTTTAACTTTTGCAAGTTATTATTCAAGTTATTCACACTCTGTGAATGAAATGTTGCTGGTTGAAGCCTCTCTACACTACAATGTTTGTCAATTAACAGTCCTTCGATATTGTAGCTGTGCGGATGACAAGTATGTAGCCGACGACAATGCGGAGCTGCTGTTGCTGCTGCTGCTTGATGAGAGGAACCCCGAGTCGTCTCCAGAGCCACGGATACTTACGGGACAGGCAACAGTTGAAACTGCAGCTTCCCCCGCCGGTCCACTCCTACCGTGCTCTCAGTAATCGCAGGTTAACGAGTTAGGGATGTCTACACTGGCGCGAGTATAGGTACACAACGGGTCGGCCGGAGCGTTCAACAAACACTTCCGCACTCTTTCATGACACAAACTGCTCTGCCTCCCATCTGCACGCCACGCGACAGAGGCTCTCCATGCGCAAAGATAAACATCGGTACAGCTATTATCATTTCGTCTTTGCTATTGATACATCTCAATAAAGTTCCCTTGGCTATTACCCGGCAATTTATAATACTTCTATTATAATTACAATCAATTATATACAGTCAAATTTTTATTTAATACGTAATCGAAGTATTGATGTATTTAGTTTCTGTAGTACAGCATATAGCATCAGAATCAAGAGTATAGTGGAAGATATCAACGAAAATTAAACGGCGAAAATTTTGGATGTTGCAGACGGTACTTTGTCTGCATTTTTGGTTTTATACCCTCTATGAGACATGTGTATATTGATGATTACCCGGTACACGCCTGATCACGTGGTACCGTAGACATGCCAGAAAATGGAGAGACACCGAAATCCATTGCAAATAAATACATAAAAAACCACATTTAGACGTCAACTGCTAGGAGTCTCACGCGTACATCTGAAGGACTATCTCATGTATATATGTTTGAGGGAATCCCATCATTCCCAGAGTGACAGGTAGGTATGGCAACTCGCCGGACAATGATGTGACCGCCCAACATTCACCAAGCTTTTGTATGCACAGAAAGGACCTCCACTTGCTTTGCCTGTAAGTTAGGACGATAATTGCCCGTGGATGATACTGAGGCCAAGAAGATTTACTAATCATCAGGATACAGTGGTTGCGAATGCTGAGAGATATCGTAAGCCAACCATTAACCAGGAAAGGAATCCTTTTACATTGACAATCTTTTTGTGAAATACGTCTTTTTTTATGTGTGTGGCAAAGGCATTGCCCAACCGTAAGGGAAGCTGCTAAGTAGTAATTCAGCTGACTGCTTGTAGAATCCTATCTGGCTAATCAAACGTAAAGAAACGACCACGGTGAATAAAGTGCTCGGAATACTGCTGCATCCAGTAACTGACCTGTGCTGATATTTCGTCCGAGACTTCTTCGTAGCCGTAATATTCTTCACAGATGTCAGCATCTTCCGAATTGCTGTTTTATATTTTTTATTGATGTCAGAGTATGTGTTACTCGATACATATATCTCGCTTACTAAGTGGAATGGTGCTACGAAGGTAAGTTCACCCAGAGTTTCAAGAATTCTGAAGGAATTTCGTCTACTACAGCTGCCTTCTTTTGATTTATGTGTTTCAGTGCTCTTCGGCAGCTGCTGTTGTTATAACGTCAAAACTCAGAGATTGAAAAATATTCCCGTTACGAGCAATACTATCGCTGAAATGGGTAGTTTGAAGCCCGAGAAGTTGTCAGATACTACCCTACGCCTTGTACTGTTCATGAACGCCTGCAGTTCAGCGGGGCAACCTCATGGCTGGATGCACGTTCCCCTCACGCTGCGGCATCCCGTCACACCGGTAAGCTCTGCGGACTGCCGTGTCTCATGCAGAAAAGGTATTTGTCTGGTGCATAAGTTCTAACGTAACACAGACGTTTATCAATAATACATTCTCCTTCTCTATTTAAAACAATCTGTCAGCGCTGGAATACGTTTTATATTCCGCGACTGTGGAAATCACGTGGTTTTGAGGCGAAGAACTCGTCGAGCCATGTTCATAGAGCATCTTCATTGGAAAGGGAAGTTCCTTCAAGGTTGTATCTGTGTTTGAGGACACCAGATCAGCTGAATAACGTGGTTGCGGAAGGACTCCCCAACACAACTCCCGTATAGTGTCTTCCCTCAGCCTAGAAAAATGCGGGTGGTCATTATCGTGGAGTAGCATCACTTCACGCGGTCTTCCTCCTTGTCGTTCTTGGATTGCGTCTGCAAAACGTCTCGGTTGCTGAGAATAAACGTCAGCAGTGATGGTTACACTTCGGGGAAGCAATTCGTAGCGCACTAGATGCATAACATCATCTTTTGTAGATGATTACAGGTCGTTGTTCCGGGAGTTGCTGCTTTGCTGGGCTCAACCATTCCTTTCGTTTCCCTGTGTTAGCATTGTTGTTGTTTGCTGTCTTCAGTTCTGAGACTGGCTTGATGCAACTCTCCATGCTACTCTATCCTGTGCAAGCTTCTTCATCTCCCAGTACCTACTGCAACCTTCATCCTTTTGAATCTGCGTAGTGTATTCATCTCTTGGTTTCCGTCTAATCTCTTGGTCTCCGTCTACGATTTTTACCCTCCACGCTGTCCTCCAGTGCTAAATTTGTGATCCCTTGATGCCTCAGAACATGTCCTACCAACCGGTCCCTTCTTCTTGTCAAGTTGTGCCACAAATTCCTCTTCTGCCGAATTCTATTCAATACTTCATCGTTAGTTATGTGATCTGCCCATCTAATCTTTAGCATACTTCTGTAGCACCACATTTCGCAAGCTTCTATTCTCTTCTTGTCCAAACTATTTATCGTCATGTTTCACTTCCATACACGGCTGTCGTGCGGTAGCGTTCTCGCTTCCCACGTCCGGGTTCCCGGGTACTATTCCCGGCGGGGTCAGGGATTTTCTCTGCCTCGTGATGACTGCGTGTTGTGTGCTGTCCTTAGGCTAGTTAGGTTTAAGTAGTTCTAAGTTCTAGGGGACTGATGACCATAGATGTTAAGTCCCATAGTGCTCAGAGCCACTTGAACCATTTGAACCATACATGACTACACTCCATACAAATACTTTCAGAAACGACTTCCTGATACTGAAATCTATACTCGATGTTAACAAATTTTTCTTCTTCAGAAACGCTTTCCCTGCCATTTCCAGTCTATAATCTATATCCTCTGTTCTTCGACCATCATCAGTTATTTTGCACCCCAATAGCGGTACGGAGTAGTCATCGCCGGTGTTGTTCACGAGCCAAGCAATGATGCACATGTGGTCACCTGCTGATTTTGTGATTTTGGCTTAGGGCATGCGGCACCCGTACTCTTGATGTTTGAGCCTTTCCAATTGCACTTAAATTCGTACGGTGGTGAAATAATTGCAGTTTACCACATTTACCAGCTCTCGAGTACACTCGCGTGGATCATTGTGGGTTCATGAGTGTGAACGACTTCCATTAAACAGCGAAATCATTAACGTCAAAACGATCCTCCTTAACAAGAGAAAACCACTTCCTTAGAGTTCTCTGTCCAATAGTATTATCCCCACACACGGTGCAAATGTTTCTGGGTGCCTCCGCTGCTGTAGCCCCTCGAATGAACTCAGACCGTGTAAAATGTCGGAAATGTTCCGATTTATCCTGTTTGTACTCCATTTTGTAGCGTCGACAGCTCCACTCACTATCTTCAGACACAAAATTTCAACATGTAAACTCAAATAGCAACAGTGAACTAACAATAAAAACTGACAATCGTTAAATAAACCCTTAGCAACCTGAATACCAGCTGACAAAAAAAAAAAAAGCTGTGAACTTCTGCACCAGCCTAATAGATACATATTTTCAAGTGAACCTAGGATTTCAGACTTAATTTTTTTTGTTTAAGAGCGATTATATCAGGACGCTAATTATGGACAAAGTATGGTCACAAAATATCGACATAATATTTACAGATGACTTTGACATAACACAAATCAATATTTTGCACATTTTGCGCCACTTTCTGGAGCATCTATATTCCACTACATCCGCATTATGTACAAACCAGCAGAATTTCTGAGATTTATAGTAGTGGTGCAAAACAATAACTATGATGTATAAGAAAACACAATTAGTTACTTCAGACATTTTTTGAGTACACCCTGTGGTCCATAGCATTCTACTTAAAGCTCCTAAAGCATCTCGCTAACACTAGGCAGATATGAGACATCGACGTGACAATTCTAAACACTGCGTATGACTTTAGTATGACAGCAACGAAAGATTTAAGTTTTTCTCAGTTACCCTGATTTATTTAAAGAAGTTAAATCGTTTTTCGCAAAACTAGTCCTCACGCTGGTCTATTTGCTTCCTCATTTGGTCATATCCTACTCTTTGCTTCGAACAATTTATAGAGAATCATATTTTCGTTACACTGAAAAATTTGACCATTGAAATACACAGACAGCATTCCGCTCTAGGCAAAAGCACGCCAAAAAAAGAAACTAAAGTGTAGCCTGTATAGAAACAATAACTGTTGTACGTTCTCGCTTCCCACGCCCGGGTTCCCGGGTTCGATTCCCGGCGGGGTCAGGGACTTTCTCTGCCTCGTGATGGCTGGGTGTTGTATGCTGTCCTTAGGTTAGTTAGGTTGAAGTAGTTCTAAGTTCTAGAGGACTGATGACCATAGATGTTAAGTCTCATAGGGCTCAGAGCCATTTTTTGAATAAGTGTTGTAGAATTAAGGAACATGTTTTATGTGGAAGAACTGCGATGTTTTTGGAAAATGAATATCTCTTCTATAAAAGTCAACATTGACTTATCAGGATGGCAACGTGAGAAGGCAGTATTGAATACTGAAAGGAATTGTCAGCACCATTGCTCTTTGCAACGTATGTGAGCCGTGGCTGGCTGGATGGGTGCCTTGTTTTTTTTTTTTTTTTTTAATCATTTGTTGTAGCCCAGTGGTTACCGCAATAACGTTGCTGTCTTCTCTCCGTGAGCCGCAGTAGCAGTGTGTATCGATACTAGTACTGCTGTACTATGTCTGGTGTGGCGGATATGTTTTCCGGGTGTGCTGTGTGTGACAGTCGGTCCGTTGGGTCAGAGCAACGAGGAAGTCTCTGTGGCGCGTGGTCAGACCGGAGCCGCTGGCGGCGTGCACGTGCGGTTGGAGTTGTGAGGCACTTCTTGCGAGGGTTACGAAGTTCGTCAGCCACCGAAACTGGACACTAAAGTTGAGTGCTCACTTAACCTACTATCAAGCCTCAACTGCTATCACATCTCTTGGTTTGATCCTGGTTGTCACTTTCTGAGAGATCCACGCGAGCAACAACGTGTGTGCATTGAAGTCGACTAGAATTGCAGCCGTCTTCCTGTGTGGTGTTAAACTTCATTAATGAAGGAATGACTTAAATTAAGTGTACCAGAGGTATCTCCTGTGTTGTGGCCGTTGACGTTCCAGTGACCTAAAGTGGTTGTTGACGTAGTTTCTGGCAGTGTATTTTCCACATCGTGTTGGTATTGTACAGCACAGCGTGTAGTGTGACAGCTAAGGTGTTGGTAGTTTTGGGCGTTTATTCTCATTTGGCTTGATTGGCCACCAGTATCCGGAACGTTTTGCGATTGACATTTTGTTGTCGTTTTGCTGTTCAGATGCAGTAGAAGTGATGTTGTTGGTTGGTTCCTCGGCTGGCTTTTTGTTGGGTTGCCTTTTGATTAAGAAGTTGTCGGTCTGGCTGCCTGTTTCACCTAAAAGTGCGTTAGTTACTTCCCCAGGTTGGAACCTTCTGAGCGCCGCTCCTTGTGTTTTACAGAGTGATTTCCTTTTTAGTCTTAAGTACTGTGTGTGGCCTTCAGCGGAGTTTTTTCTTATTGAAATTTCAAGGCTTTTCTTCTTAGGCCTTAAGGCGTAAAAAAAGTTTCTTGACTGGTATGTGGCCTTCAGCCGAGTTTTCAGCCTTTTAAAATCAAAAGTTGAAAATTTTGTCTAGGATTTAAGCCGGAAGAAATATTTTGTAGTTTTTATGTGGCCTTCAGCCGAGTTTTTCAGTTAAAGCCCAGACAAAGAAATTTCCAATTTTTAATTTTAAGACGTGAGATTATTTGGGTTTCGTATGTGGCCTTCAGCCGAGAGTTATGTGAAGCATTTTAGGATAAAGACTTTATCCTATTTTAGTTGAAATTCAGAATCTCTTCCTTTAGGCCTTAAGTCGTAAAATTGTTTTCTCCATGATGTGTGTTTTAATCTCTATTAAATTAAAAATTCAAAATCCTTGTCTTGCCCTTAAGTCATAAGATTGTTATTTTTTAATATGAGGCCTGCAGCAGAGTTTTACACGAAGTATTTTGAGATCAGGCCTTCAGCCTTTTCAAATTGAAAGCTCTTCTTCCCAGGCAAAATCCGTAAAATTGTTTTGTTGATATGCGGCCTTCAACCGAGTTTTCAGCCAATTTAAATTAAACTTTGAAAATCTTTGTCTCGGCCTTAAGCCGCGAGACTATTCTTGATTAACGTGAGGCCTTCAGCCGCGTTATATGGGATAACATTAAATCTAAGGCTTTCAGCCTATTTATATTGAAGATAAAAAATTCTGAAGAAGTGAAACCGCCAGAAGAACTCCTGTACCTTGCTTAGGCCTTGTGCCTTGGATTTTCGATGTGGCCTTCAGCCGATCTAAATTAAATCAAAGGAGGTCTTTCGTTAAAACCTTGAGAGTTTTGATTCTTGCTTGTCTGATTGTGTGTTTTAAGAAATAAATTTTGTATGATGGTGTGCAACTGACAGTAACATATTTTGACCTCTTTCCACAAATATAACCGCATCCGCTCCGTCCTGCTAGCCCAGGGATTTCACTGGTAGCAGAGCGTGGTTACGTTTGTGTTCTTGCCATTCCAGTTACTGTTAGTTTCAATTTTATTTCTGTTCTGTGACACCACATTGTTTTGGGTGTTGATTGTTTCAGGTGTATTGTAATGGCGGTCAGTCAGAGTCCGGGGATCGGCCTGCTCAGGAACATCTTGTTTACGAGTTGGAAATAAGGCGCCAAGCTACTGAGAGCAGTGATCCGGATTTAGTGGCCCGTTTAGGTGCTGCCGTTTTTCAGCCGGTTGACGTCACGCCGGCGGTGTTGGGTGAGACAGGAGCGGCCACTGAATTTTTGTTGAAGGCTGTTAGGGGCCTTGTGGACAATATTTGCGTTTTGGAAGGCACTCAACCTAGTGCCAGTCTATTGGATACGGTGTAGGCCCAGTTAATGTATTTAACAAATCGGAAAGCGGATTTGGGCATGTTAGCTTTGGAAGATCACCATAAAAAATTAGCCGCCGAATTGGGCTCTTTGGTTAGTGCATTGCAGTTTAATGTTACGTGTTTAGATTTGGTGAGAAGAGGATTGAGGAGCGGGACTTGCTGTGTTCGGGAGAGGGCGAGAGCCTGCCCGGGATGGTACTGTTACGTCCTCGGTGAAGTTAGACGCAATGTTTGCCAAGTTGCCTAATCCTCTCGTGATATTACTGAATTAGTCGTGGAGTGGCTTGAACAGGTCGAAAAATTATTACGGTTGTCGGTTCGTCTTGAACTTTATGCTTCTCCCTATCGTGGTTCCACACCAAGTAATTTTGTCACTGCCGTACCTGTTAGCTAGAAGTGAGTTGCAGAACCTCCTCTTCCGAGCCATGACTGAAGTGTTCTCCTTACAGCAATTGAGGGAGCTCGTCATTAGGCAGAGATTGACCACCGGAGTTCGAAAACAGCTTGAATGTCGTTACATTTGGGAGATGCAGCGGGATAAAGAGCAGTTACATCAGTATGTGGACAGAGTTCAGACGGCGTCCTTGGCTTTGTTAATCGATTTGCCTGAACAACAGCCGGTGTCTATTGTTCTTAGGGGAATGCGCGTTGCGGATAAGTAGCACTATGTTTTCCGTAATCAGCCTTCAGCTTGGGAAGAACTCCGTGCCGCGGTTGTAGCGATATGGGCGTTGCCACTTGGATACGATGTATGTCACGAAGTTAAGGGGCAGGCCACCGGCGCTGGCAAGGGAAATTCCGAAGTGTCTGCATCCGCTGAAGCCGTAAAACTGGAACCCCGGGGTTGTTTCAGGTGCGGCAGCACGGCTCACTTGGAGCGCTCTCGGATTCAGCCTCGCGCTCTCAGAGCCAATAAATGACGCCGGACTGGGCAGCTATCTCGTGATCGAGCCTTTAGACGCTGGCGTACCCGTGTTGTCGCTCCCTCTTCACCGCCCTCGCCTTACGTTTGTTCTCGAGTAGGTGGCGAACCGATCTGTGCTCTTTCCGATTCTGGTAGCTCATTTTCATTATTGTGCTTCGAGTGGTTTTTGGAAGTTGGTCATTTTACGAAACTTCGGTCGGTGCTTTCTCCGGTGCAGAGATGTCGGGTGGCCAATGACCAGGTGTTGCCTCTGCATGATTGGGTCCGAGGGAGTATATCGATGGGGGATTTTTCCTGGCCCTTGTCATTAGCCTCGGTCAAGGAGCTGCCGGTCGATCTAATTTTGGGATGTGATTTCAGTAAATACTGGGTTATTCTTGGATTATTCTGGGCACACCTTTTTCTTTAAGTTAGCTCCTGTGGAGAAGTTTCTACATCTCCATCCATACTCCGCAAGCCACCTTATGTTTCGTTTTATAAGTGCGCTAAACGTATTGTGCATCGAAATGCAGATGCATTGGCCGTTCAGGATGTGGGTAATGAGTTTGATCTTACCCATCTCTCGCCGCATCACGCTTCTCAATTACGGGATTTGTTACAGAGTTTTCCTGAGCTTCTTAGTGATAACTTGAGTGTCACTAATGTTCTTAATTACCATATCCTTCTATCCGACGATAGTCCTGTCAGGCAGCCCCCACGTCGCCTCTCACCTCCTAAGGTGAAGATACTGAAGGCGAGAATATCACAAATGCTCCAACAAGGAGTTATTACGCCTTCTACATCTACTTATGCTTCCCCCATATGCCATGTTCCCAAGGATCAGGAGCACTATTTCAGACCTGTGGTTAACTACCGGGTGCTTGAACACTAAGGTTGTCTTCGAATGTACCTCTGCCTCTGATCTGCATAACTTTTACCTGGTTTGCCGGTACTAATTGGTTTACTGTTCTTGGTTTGAACCAAGCCTGTTGTCAGATTCCATTAGCTGAAGAATGTAAACATGTTACCGCATTTTGTACTCATTGGAATCTGTTTGACGGAGTTCCTTTTGGTTTGGCAACTCGTTTGCTGGATAATATCCTTAGGAACTTGAAATTAGTGTTTGCCTATAATTATTTGGACGATTTAGTCATCTATAGCTGTTCGTTTCAGTCCATTTGGATCATATCCAGAAAGTTCTTTCGAGGTTTCAGGGAGCCGGGCTGACTGTTAAACCCAGTAAGATGACATTAGAAAGGCAGCAGGTGTTCTTCTTAGGTCACCTAGTGTCAGGTCAGAGTATTCGCAACGAACAAGAGCGAACTAAGACCATACGGGCGTTGCCTCCGCCTACTGATAAACTCGGAATTGCTAGGTTCATAGGCATGTTGAACTACTTTAGGCGTTTTGTCCCTAATTTTGCTTAGTTGGCCGCGACCTCAAACGAACAGTGCCGGAAGAGAGTGCGTTTTGAATAAGGACCTGTCCAGGAGCCCGCGTTTGAGTATATTAAGGCAGCTGTAGCCAATCGTCCATTTCTAGGAGTACCATACTTTAATAAAAGGTTTATTGTCCAAAATGACACATCTAATGCTGGTATTTTAGCCGTAAAACTGGCCGTGGTGCCAGATGAGAGGTACGCATTTAATTTGAAGTTAAACACGTGAGAGACACTGAAAATATCCTTGCGGATGTCCTCAGCCGGTAGTTCGCCGAATCTACACCTAGTGAGGGAACCCGGGAGACAGATGGAGGCAGGATTGGGAGAAATTCCTCTTTAGTTTGATGTCGCTCAGCGTCGGGATCAGGACCCTATTTGGCTGGAGAACTGTCGCATGAGTATATTATTAACAGTTGCATTCTGCGTAAAAGGGTCGGGCATGCGAAGCAGTTAAAGAAGTTTGCCAGTAGCTCTGGTGCGCCCGGTTTTTCGGTACTTTCATGATTCGTTGGTGGGTAGCCACTTA
Source organism: Schistocerca gregaria (assembly GCF_023897955.1). Taxonomy (NCBI): domain Eukaryota; kingdom Metazoa; phylum Arthropoda; class Insecta; order Orthoptera; family Acrididae; genus Schistocerca; species Schistocerca gregaria. The sequence continues at coordinate 2,056,802 of NW_026061863.1, read as the reverse complement.
TAAGTTCCTAAGACTCTGAAAAAAGTCAAGGAGCATTTGACTTGGCCCACCATGGAGCGAAATGTCAGAGAGATGGTATAGCAATATCGGCTGTATAATGTAGTCAAACCCAAGAATGCTCTTCAACAGGGTTTGCTGAGCTCTGAGCGCGAGTCCTGTCCTACGCACAAGCTCTATATCGATTATCTAGGACCCTTTCTTCGTACTAAGAAAGGTCATCGATACGTGTTAGTTATTATTGATGCGTTCTCCGGATTCACTTGGCTCACTGCTACCACCACTATTCCTCATTTAACTAAAGTTTTCATTGTTTTTGGCCCCCCTAAGAAAATTGTTAGCGATAATGCGCCGGCCTTCCTTTCGGCTCCTTTCAAGGCGTCCTATTTTCAGAACGGTGTCAAGCATATCACGACTGCGTCGTATTATCCGCAGGCATGCTTTACGGAGAGGGTTAACCGAAATCGTAAATCCGCTTTGATTTCAGAAAACGCCTAGTAAGTGGGACTCTAGTCTTCCTTGGCTTAGTTTTGCTTTTAATACCACCAATCATGAAGCCTTGGGAGCTACTCCCGCCTCTTTGATCCTTTCCTATCCTGTTAATTCCCCTTTTTAGAACTTGTGGGGAATTCAAGATCTAGTTCCTCAAGTCATCAATGAAAACTGGAACCGTGCCAGACGTAATATACTCAGGGTCCATAATAATCAAGGTGAGCGTTACAATCGTAATCGGCGAACCTTTAGAGGGAGGCTAGGAGATCAGGTCTATGTCCGTAGTTTCCCCAGTAGGCAGCTGCGTGTCGGAAATATGAGTAAATTTACTCCTCATTTTCTGGGGCCTAGCACCAATTTGTTCATTTTAGGCCCGGTGAATCTGCTGGTTAAGGATAACCATTCCGGTAACCAGTACTGGGTTCACCTTAGCCAGGTTAAATCCAGTTAGTTAGTCTGATGGTTAAGTAGCCACCCCCCCGCCCCCCCTTCCAGCATCGTGTTTGTTTGAGGGCGGGAGGTTGAGCCGTGGCTGGCTCGTGTTATGCTTCCCATTAAATATTGGTTTTGGTTGATATTCTGTGATTAGTCTCTCGCGGTTAAGCTGTTATCCTCTCTCTCCGTGAGTCGCAGCAGCAGCGCGTATCGATATTAGTACCCTTGTACTATCTATGGCATCGCGCTTATAGTTTTCCGACTGCAGCGCGTGCGGGTAATGCTCCCGTCCTTTTGCCTCAGAAAGTCTACAAGGAAGAGCTATGTGGTCTACTTAGTTCTGGTGCATAACGGAAGATTAACAAAGATCCTACTATCAAGGTGACAGTATGGACTGCTGCCTTGCTGAACGCTTCATCACTACCAAAGGAAGTCAAAAGAAGTACCACCGAGATATTATGGTCTTCCTAAAGTTCACAAAATGTCTAAGTATGAGAGTGTAGAGGTCTATGGGACCTATAACGAGCGCTATTGATTCACCGACGTATTTTTCTGCCAAACACTTGACTTCCTAATTAAAACAATTGGTAGGAAAATGGAGTCACCACATTCGTAATTCTATGGATTTTATTCAGAGACTTAACACGTCAAAACTAACTAGCACATCATTATTATTTAGCCTGACGTTGCTGTCATTATGCACCGGTACCTTTAAAGGACTCTTTCTCTTATCAGCCAACATCTTGATACGAACATTACGGCCTTATTTGATCATGTGCTTTTATCATCTTATTTCCAGTTTAATGGTGAATTTTATGAGAAGATTGATAGTTAATAAAAATTTGCGGGTTTCCAGCCGCGTCGGGTGGTTAAAATCCCACGGGCTTTCGACCGAGCTCTCCCCGGTCATTCTCAAGTGGTAAGACTGACTGCTGTGTCGTCGTGGCCGCGTCGTTATACAGCCGCACTGCTGGCTGTGACGTCACTGGTGCTCTCTTCCACGCCATATATGATCATGTTTTCATACCGCGTTCATCGCGCCCGTTTTAACATCGCGATAGCCGGGTCCCAGGCTGTGCTGAGTTGCAAACATCCGCCCTTGTTGATGGTGTTTTCAGCGGTTTTTATTTCAATAGCTTCTTTTATGACGCTATCGCAAAATCCCTCCGCTTTCATAACGACAGATGTTTCGTCGAATAGAATTCGGTGTCCATTTTCTAAGGCGTGTTCTTCCACGGCTGATTTTTCTGGATAGCGTAGGTGTAAGCACCTCTCGTGTTCCTTTCCGACGTTGCTCTACCATGCGTACTGTTTGGCCGACGTAGTAACAGCCACACTGACATGGTATCTTGTACACTCCAGGCGTTCTTAGCCCTAGGTAGTCCTTCACAGGCCTTATGAGCTGACGAATTTTTGCTGGGGGCCTGAACACCGATGAAATGTTATATCTCTTCAGGAGTCGGCTAATCTTTCCCGACACTGTACCACAGAAAGGCTAAAACACAAGTTTCTTGCTTTCTTCTTCGGTGGTGTTCTCTTCTCTGTTGGTGTGTTTCTTGCGTGTCACGCCAGATATAGCCTGGACACCTGTCCGTGGCTGTACCCGTTTTCCCGGAAGACGTTTCGGAGGTGGCTCAGTTCTAGTGGCAGACTTGCTGCGCCTGGGACGACTTTAGCACGATGGACGAGGGTATTCAGAACGCCACGTTTTTGTGCCGGATGGTGGTGGCTGAGAGCGTGCAGATACTGATCTGTGTGTGTGTGTGTGTGTGTGTGTGTGTGTGTGTGTGTGTGTGTGTGTCTCCGTTTTCTGTAGACACTGTGGCTGAGGGGCCCCTTGGTTTTCCGTCGAATGAGGACGTGAAGCAAGGGCAATGTACCCTCTGTTTCGACTTCCATCTTACACTTGATGTGGCCGTGAATGCTGTTCAGGTGTTCCAAAAATTCACGACCATGGAGCTACATGATGAAAGTGTCATCGACGTAACGCTAAAAGCAACTTGGTTTAGCTGGAGCCGTGTCCAAGGCGAAGTCTTCAAATTGTGCCATAAAAAGTTTGGCTATGGATGGAGCCAGAGGGCTTCCCATAGCCACGCCGTCCAACTGGTCGAAATACTGGCCGTCATGTAGGAAGTACGACTATGTCACTGTGTGCTTAAACAGTCCCACAATTGTGCTATCAGATAATTGGGAGAGGAGATCTATACAGTCTTTGACCGGAACACGTGTAAACAGGGAGACCACACCAAAACTAACCATCATATCTCCTTGACTAAGACGCAGTTGTTTAATTCTGTTGAGAAAGTCGACGGTGTTCTTGATGTGATGCACACAACGACCCACATGCGGTGCAAGGAGGCTGGTCAGGTGTTCTGCCAGTCTATAAGTGGGTGACCCAATGGTGTTCACAATGGGACGAAGAGGAGAATCCGGTTGTGGATTTCTGGTAGTCCAGAAAGCGTAGGTGGTCTCGGCGCCTGAGGGAGGAGAGTCTTAATAACGCCCTCTTCCAGCATTGACTGTTTTAGAAGCTCTGATGTCTTCCTCATTATTCTTGACGTCGGGTCCCGTGGCAGTTAACGCTATATATCCTCTTCAAGCATTAACTGAATTTTGGCATCGTAGTCAGCTTTATTTACAATGACGGATGCATTGCCCTTGTCGACTGGCAGAACCACGATGAGTGCGTCGTTGCGGAGTGCGTGAAGACCATTGCGTTTAGCCCTAGTCAAGTTAGACCTCGGTGGTTTAGATTTTGAAATGATGAGACACGTTTCGCGATGAATTTCGTCAGCATTCTCACTAGGCATCTTACGGATTGTTTGTTCAACCCCACTTATATCATCACAGACAGGGATGCTCTGAAGCGCTGGTGCGAAGTTAATACCTTTCTTAAGCGCCGAAATGGCACCCGCATCGACCTCTTTCTCCGTCATATTGATGACAGTTCCTTCTGTTGATTTCCGTTCTGCACCGTGTTGTTGTTAAGAAATCCGCGCGAACTACCCTTTCTGTTTCTCTGTGGCCTTCTTTTGCTGTGGTGGCCGCGTCGACCCACTCAAAATCTAATTGTGAGAGTACCTCTGTCAACTGCAGATGTATAGCCAGCAGTTCGCGACCTTTTAAATCCAGCTGCCTCCTAGTGAAGTGTATCGTTTCCCGCAACAGGGCAGAGCTGGCTGAACGGTAGATTCACCTGGCTGCCGAGGTAAATCGTGGAATCGCGTTCTCATCTCGACAGCGTAGCAGGAAGGCTAGAGAGCTTAACAGGTTAGCCTTCTTCCCAAGCAGGTTCTCTAGGCGCCACGTTTCCCCCCCCCGTAGAGGTACGCCATGTATGAATGTGTGGTTTCGTGGCGATATGAATTAATAAGATTTTCTCGGGCTTCCAGCCGCGTCAGGTGGTTATAATCCAACGAACTTTCGACCGAGCTCTCCTCGGCCACATCAAGTTTACGATGGAAGTCGAGACAGATGATGCACTGCCCTTGCTTGACGTACTCGTTCGACGGAAAACCAACGGGCACCTCAGCCACAGTGCCCGCAGGAAACCTACACACACAGATCGGTAACTCAGCCACCACCATCCGGCACAAAAAGTGGCCTTCTGAATACCCTCGTCCATTTTGCTAAAGTCGTCCCAGACGCAGCAAGTCTGCCACTAGAACTGAGCCACTTCCGAAACGTCTTCCGGGAAAACGGTTACAGCCACGGACAGGTATCACAGGCTATATCTGGCGCGACACGCAAAAAAACAAACTAAGAGAGGTGAGAACACCACCGAAGAAGCAAACAAGAAACTTGTGTTTTAGCCTTTCTGTGGTACAGTGTCGGGAAAGATTAGCCGGCTCCTGAAGAGATATAACATTTCATCGGTGTTCAGGTCCCCAGCAAAAGTTCGTCAGCTCATGAGGCCTGTGAAGGACGATCTAGATCTTAGAACGCTTCGAGTGTACAAGATACCATGTCAGTGTGGCTGTTACTACGTCAGCCAAACAGTACGCATGGTAGAGCAACGTCGGGAAGGAACACGAGAGGTGCTTACACCTACGCTATCCAGAAAATTCAGCCGTGAGCCGTGGAAGAACACGCCTTAGAAAGTGGACATCGAATTCTATTCGACGAAACATGTCGATATGAAGGAGGGATTTTGCGATAGCGTCATAAAAGAAGCTATTGAAATAAAAACCGCTGAAAACACCATCAACAAGGACGGAACCCGACTATCGCGATGTTAAAACGGGCGCGACGGACGCGGAATGAAAACATGACTATATACAGTGTGTTACAAAAAGGGACGGCCAAATTTCAGGAAATATTCCTCACACACAAATAAAGAAAAGATGTTATGTGGAGATGTGTCCGGAAACGCTCAATTTCCATGTTAGAGCTCATTTTAGTTACGTCAGTATGTACCCTACTTCCTCTATTCACCTCCAGTTGGCAAAATAGAAGGAAGGTAATGTTGACTTCGATGTTTGTGTTGACATGCGACTCATTGCTCTACAGTACTAGCATCAAGCACATTAGTACGTAGCATCAACAGGTTAGTGTTCATCACGAACGTGGTTTTGCAGTCAGTGCAATGTTTACAAATGCGGAGTTGGCAGATGCCCATTTGATGTATGGATTAGCACGGGGTAATAACCGTGGCGAGGTATGTTTGTATCGAGACAGATTTCCAGAACGAAGGTGTCCCGACAGGAAGACGTTCGAAGCAATTGATCGGCGTCTTAGGGAGCACGGAACATTCCAGCCTATGACTCGCGACTGGCGAACACCGAGAACGACGAGGACACCTGCAATGGACGAGACAATTCTTCGTGCAGTTGACGATAACCCTAATGTCAGCGTCACAGAAGTTGCTGCTGTACAAGGTAACGTTGACCACGTCACTGTATGGAGGGTGCTGCGGGAGAACCAGTTGATTCCGTACCATATACAGCGTGTGCAGGCACTATCAGCAGCTGATTGGCCTCTACGGGTACACTTCTGCGAATGGTTCATCCAACAATGTGTCAATCCTCATTTTAGTGCAGATGTTCTCTTTACGGATGAGGCTTCATTCCAACGTGATCAAATTGTAAATTTTCAGAATCAACATGTGTGGGCTGATGAGAATCCGCACGCATTTGTGCAATCACGTCATCACCACAGATTTTCTGTGAACGTTTGGGCAGGCATTATTTGTCGGTGATGTCTTGATTGGGCCCCATGTTCTTCCACCAACGCTCAATGGAGCACGTAAATATGATTTCATACGGGATACCCTACCTGTGCTGCTAGAACATGTGCCTTTACAAGTACGACACAACATGTGGTTCATGCACGATGTAGCTCCTATACATTTCAGTCGAAGGGTTCGTATGCTTCTCAACAACAGATTCGGTGACCGATGGACTGGTAGAGGCGGACCAATTCCATGACCTCCACTCTCTACTGACCTCAACCCTCTTGACTTTCATTTATGGGGGCATTTGGAAGCTCTTGTCTACGCAACCCCGGTACCAAACGTAGAGACTCTTCGTGCTCGTATTGTGGACGGCTGTGATACAATACACCATCCTCCAGGGCTGCATTAGCGCATCAGGGATTCCATGCGACGGAGGGTGGATGCATGTATCCTCGCTAACGGAGGACATTTTGAACATTTCCCGTAACAAAGTGTTTGAAGTCACGCTGGTACGTTCTGTTGATGTGTGTTTCCATTCCATGATTAATGTGATTTGAAGAGAAGTAATAAAATGAGCTCTAACATGGAGTTAAGCGTTTCCGGACACATGTCCACATAACATCTTTTCTTTATTTGTGTGAGGAATGTTTCCTGAAAGTTTGCCGTACCTTTTTGCAACACCCTGTTTGTCGAGGAAGAGAGCACCAGTGACGTCACAGCTAGCAGTGCGGCTGTATAACGACGCGGCCACGTCGACACAGCAGTCAGTCTTACCACTTGACAATGACCGGGGAGAGCTCGGTCGGAAGCTCGTGCGATTTTAACCGCTGGAAGCCTGAGAATATTTTATTAATTCATATCGCCGAGAAACCATGCATTCATACAAGATCGATGGTATTGTCATGGGACGCCCCCTCTACCCACTGGTAGCTAATTTATTCATGGAAGACTTCGAGGACAAGGCACTGGACTCAGCAAGTTTTAAACCAACGGTCTTCTGGAGGTACGTGGACGACACATTTGTGGTATCGACGCACGGGATGAATGAATTACATCGATTTCTTGAGCATTAGAATTCCATCCATTCTAGTATCAAATTTACTATGGAAATATAAAAAAAACGTCTACCTCCCATTTTTGGATGTTGTCGCTCGCCGTAAAGTTGATGGCACATTAGGACACGCCGTATACCGGAAACCAACGTATACAAATCTAAATGTTCATGCCAGTAGCTGCCATCACCCTTCACAGACCGTATGTGTTCTTAAGACCTTAGTGCATAGGGCACACTGTATTTCCGAAAAAGACAATTTGCAACAAGAGCTCACATACCTTAAGAGCATTTTTAAATCGAATGGATTTTCTCCGCAACAAATTTGTAGAGCATTCAATGTAAAACCTAGGAAGAAGATAGTAATTCTTTCAAATCTAGTACTTTTTTGCCGATGTGGGTGTATTCCTGAGAAATTCTGTGTTGTGGTGGTCTTTCACCCCCCCCCCATCCCCCCCAACGAAGACTGCTGCAGCTTTACTCTGTGAAGGACGATTTACAGCTTCGTAAAGCGGGTGTGTATCAGATTTATAGCGGAAATTGTGAGAAATCGTACAGAGATCAAACAACACGCACCGTTCATGAGAGATGTGTAGAGCATCGAAGATACAAACGCTTATTACAGCCAGACAAGTCAGCTGTGGCCGAACATTGTCTTGGTACAGGTCATTCCATGAATTACAGTGATGTGAATATTTTAACATCCACGTCTTCCTTTTGGGAATCTGCCGTCAAGGTATAGAGATTAGAGCAGCTAATAATTTAATAAACAGAGATAATTGTTTTAATTTGGACAAAGCATGGAATCCGGCTCTTGGGGTAATTGAACTGCAGAGAAGTCGTCACGGTGTCACCGCCGCCGCTCATACATCGATAAGCGAATCAAATGTCTGTACGCCTTCGCCACAGGCGGTGCATGTATAAGCGTATTTCTTTGCCGCCGACCAACATCTCTCACTCGCATGCGCAGTACCGCCGCGGTGGAGCATCTAAGGCCGCGCTTGGCATCTTGTCGTCAGTCTTATGACTCACTCTGAGGATGGCCGGACGATACGCGGCCGAAATATCAGCGGAGGAAATTTTATTTGCGCGGCTGCGTGCCCAAAATTTAATGGACTGTTCATTACGCGGCGAGAAATTGAAAATGGACAGTGGTTATGAAGTTTTTTAAGTGAGAAACTGAGGAAAAATAGGGAGGAAACGTTTATGAAAAAGCACATCGCCGATTCAAAAATGAGCTTGTAATGTCTTCACTTACGTTGTACTATATCCCACAGTATGTCTCGTTTCACCAGCTATCGATGCCCCTTAATAATTACATTGTTTCATCGTATAATGAGGTCAATAATTAAGTTTTGCATGTTAACCATACGGCAAAGCACTCTTCTCTTTGCGTGCTGTCATTTGCGAAAATCTTGTTTCCATATCTCAAACCGTTTGAGATGTGAGGAATGTTGAGAATATCTCATTCTGGCTCTTTCGCTGGCTCGGACGGTTGAGATGAGTGCGCTACATCAGATTAATTTTTCCGTCATTGGTGACTGAGACTTCCACCAAAGTCTAAAGAAAAATTCATTATCTCAGCTGAATTTTATACGCGACAACATATTATGTTATGTGTACCAAACGCAAAATCTTAGCAACCCCTATTTTCTATTTTAAACTTTTTCATATTTCATGCAGTGTCTTACTTAAATCGAAGTACCATAATAAATGTCACCATTAACGAAATGATGGGCACGTCACACGAAGCTGGCATATAAAGCTATAAGTAGGGAAAAAAGATTTTTTTTTACGGAATAGTATCTGTAAAATCGTTTGAGGAAGAACGCAGGGCGTGTGGCTCGCTTCTGCCATCGCAGTGTGTCGCCAGCCGGCTGGAAGTGACCAGACAAGGTCGGCCCCGCCTAAAGAAACAAATGAAATCGCTCAGTAACTGTTCCCTGCGCATCGGCCACTGTATCCAGCACGGATTCCACCATCTGCCACAGCATATTACACGGCTTGCAAGGTATAGGGTAGATGTGGACCAGTGATTTTCCACAGCTGCCACTATGCTCTGTATGTAAGTAAAGATTTTACAGCGGGTTTGTCGTTCAGAAATCGCATTTGAGTGTTGTTTGTTTGTGGGAAGACTGTGTGACACCTTGTGTACGAAGGGGAAACGTCTACCAGCACTTACCAAAGTCCGAGACTGCAGTTTGTCGTTACGCTGCTCGCGCTGTCACGTGAATACGGTGCCCATCGGTTCGCGAGGGTCACGTAGGCTGTTAATGGCCCTACGTGACTAGCGCCTGAGAGGCTCGACGTGCTGTTTGGTTGGCTGTGCAGGACCACACAGACACACCAGGTTCCCTGTGTCATGGAACGCAGCGAGCTCACTGGTGGCCAGAAGAGCGCCCTCACGGACAGTGCGGCGACGTCCAGCGACAACTGCTGTCGAAGCCCACATCGACGCGGCAGGAGACCGAGGCGGCCGACAGTGGAACTCCCAACAAGGAGACTGGACATACCAGAGTGGCACTATGTCGTCTTTGCAGACGAGTCCCAGTCCTGTGTACAACATCACATTGGACGTATCCATGCATGCAAGCTCTGAGGAGGACGAACGTTGCCAGGCTGCTTTCGTCATCTTCTCATGGGCTCATCATCTGACTTGTTGGTATGGGGTACCACTGGGTAAATAAGATGATCGCGTCTTGTCCACACAGATGGTAATTTGGACTGTACCTATCACATTTCTGGCGCCTTAAGGACGAATGCTATGACCCTTCTCCGAGATCTTCGTGACATTATCTTTCAACACATTACACCAACATCACATGTTGCCCATGCTGTGCTGACCTGTGCCGCACACCGGAGTATATTTACCGAAATTATGGCCAAAATGGCAAAAATGGACGTTTGGTCAACTATTGTAGCAAGTACATGAAAGGTTCTCGGTTCACTTGCCTCGTCAAATTTTCAGAAAATTCCACGCTTTCGATGATACCCTCCACCATCGTCGTCAGGGACTAAAACTGACTGTCGTGAACTGGCAAGGTTCCCTCTTTCATACTCATAGGAAGGCATCTGATTTGCTGGATTACGTCACGGTGGAGCATACAGATATGTTGCCCCCCTACGTAGATAGATTTTGCTTGCAATCTAGCGATGCATGCAGCACCATCTATCGCATCACGCTGTGAACTGCGAGAAGTAAGAAAATAAACCAACGTGCAATTGAAAAGAACTTTGCGAGAGGCCTGGGACAATCACCTGCTGTGATCGGTAACATTAGACAAGTCAACGTAGCAGAACCAACCTAGATTACACACACTAACATTCACTTCTCAATACGCACATATATAACACAGTACATAGCTATAATTAGTTTGAAGGCGCATTTAAAAATTGCGAGAAAAGTATGGCAAACTAACTACATATGGAACAATCACACACGTGACGAGCAATTCGGTGCCCTAGTAGAAGCAGTCCTGTCATCACGTCACCAGTAAAATCGGTACAGCAAATTAAGGGTATCACACGAATCTACTTTGAAATTTTCAAGTACAAAAGGTTAAGAACTAGTGCAAAGTGGCATGGTACAAACTGAAAGACAGGCAGACAAACTAACAAATGCATGCCGAGTCATCCCAGGCCCATCTCTATGGACGGCAGTGGAGTAGTTTAGGGGTATTCACAACTACAGTTAACCTAGTAGTGAAAGGGAGTGCTTTAAAGGTTTGAAACTATCAAAAATAATTTTGGCCAGGATTTCGGTACATGTAATCCACTGTTGGTTGGTTGAATTGTTGGAAGGCACCAAACAGCAAGGCCATCGGTCCCTCACATTATGGAAGGATGGGGAAGGAAGGTGGCTATGCCCTTTCAGAGGAACCATCCCGGCATTTGCCTGAAGCGATTTGGGGAAATCACCGAAAACCTAAATCAGGATGGCGGAATGGGTTTGAACCGTCGTTCTCCCTAACTAGAGTCCAGTGTGGTAACCACTGCGCCACCATGCTCAGTATATAATCCTCTTTGAGTCGATACAGAGCGTTCCAGACTGTTGCTTTAAACAGACACCAGAAACACTGGCTACGAACTGTGCAGAGACAGCCACAACAGGGGGTGAAACCCGTGTAGGGGCTACACGTAACACGACTTCGGTTCGCTGTCAGGCCACTTGCAGTGCTGCAAGTTTATTAATGCATCATGTCGCTTTCTTATTGGATGATCGTTAGGTTCTGTGTTTGTTTTCGTTCCGTAGTGAACGGAACTTAACAGATGCTCGTTTCAAATCATTGTGCTTCTTATTCCTTATTGTGTGCTTTGCACTCTTTGAGTTACGTTGTAAGTATGTTGCTCATATTCTGATTGAGCTCTGTTGACATCAGTAATACTGGGTCGGGTAAATGATTCCATATTTGGTTGTTGTTCATATAAAACAGAAGTTAGTTTCTTCACATGATGTTCTGAGATTTATGATTTTTGTTACCACTTACGAATCTGTGTGTTAACTACGCGATTTAGACAATTGTTAAGAACGCCGCTTTTATTATACTTTATGTGGTGTCACCGCCAGACACCGCACTTGCTAGGTGGTAGCCTTTAAATCGGCCGCGGTCCGGTAGTATACGTCGGACCCGCGTGTCGCCACTATCAGTGATTGCTTACCGAGCGCCGCCACACGGCAGGTATAGTCTAGAGACTCCCTAGCACTCGCCCCAGTTGTACAGCCGACTTTGCTAGCGATGGTTCACTGTCTACATACGCTCTCATTTGCAGAGGCGACAGTTTAGCATAGCCTTCAGCTACGTCATTTGGTACGACTTAGCAAGGCGCCATATTCAGTTAATATGAATGTATTCTGAACAGATAATATTGTGAATCATGTACCGTCAAGAGCGACGTTCATCATTAATGGATTAAAGTTAAGTATCAAAATAATTGCGTCCGCTTTCTGAATTCTAATTCCTTGTCATGTTCCAGATCTGACGTCAGTATAGTTCTTTCCTCCTCACGCCAGCCTGCGTGTGCTAAAACGCGTGCATTTTGGCCTCCTCTTGTAACACGGTGTTGGCTCTTCTGCCAACACAACACTTTATATCTGTTTACATACGTGTCCTGTACTTTCACGCTTTTAATGAAGAACTCCATCTTAGCGGGTGTCGACAGTATTGCTATTCCACATTATTACATCTGTTGCGGAACTTGTATCTAATTCTGCATTGAGTGCTGTTGCTTCTCGTCACTGGATGCCATGCGTTTCACAATGGCTCGAAGAGTGTCGATGTAGGTGTAGATGTCTGTTTCGTAGTCTCAGTAACTAGCAAATGTTTTCACACGTTATTAACAGGCAGTGCAGATAGTGCATTTTAGCAGAAGTCAATGAAAATTTTGGTGGAGTACGAAAAACGAATGGGAACAAAAATAACAAAGGATACGAAGAGTACACTAACAATGGATTTCAATCGAGGTTCTTAAGCTGTAACAAAAATACGTGAGTCTGCAGAACACCGCGAGACAAAACCAGTGTCCTTTAGCATGCAACAAAAACAAATACAGAAGCATTTAGTTCACCCTATAATACGGATGTCAGCAAAAATTAAACAGAATACGAGCATCGTATTTGCAATGCAATTCAAAGACTGCAATACACATAGAGAGGTCCTCAAGTGGTTTGAATGGCTGTGAGCACTATGGGACTTAACATCTGAGGTCACCAGTCTCCTAAAACTACTTAAACCTAACCAACCTAAGGCCATCACACACATCCATGCCCGAGGCAGGATTCGAACCTGCCACCGTAGCGGTCGCGCGGTAGAGATGTCTTAATCGGGAACATAATTTCAACTCGATTACAGCCAAACGGTAGAAATTGCATTATTGGGTTTTAAAATAAATGTACTTTGGCACCAGACCCACTCATATAAATGAAAAATATTATCATATAGTACTCGCATTTTGCAGAGCAAGAATACAGATTATCACGTCATATTTCCCCGAATTCAATGTTCACCGCCAGGCCATTTGGAGCGCTAGTGTCGGTCTCTGCGACCGTACCTTAACATAGTCGCTACTCTTGTGATATTTTGGTATTCTGTGTGGCGGATCACCATCATCCATTCAGTACGATACAGAGTCGTATCAGCGTGGAATGTCTCGCGGCACCCCTGTCTGTCACACGAGCTTAGTTCGACTCGATGTGCTGCCGCTTGTCACTGCCTGATGTAGCTTCACTGTCTATTAATTTTCGAAGCCTGAATGAACAAAAAATTAAGTACTCTAACTAGAAGAGAAACCAGGCATTGAGCAAGTATTTATTTCTTCTAGTCTTCCGTTATTCCATCTCTTCCTCCCGCTTCACTCTGTCCACCTTCTTCCCCCCTTTCTCTAGCCATCCTCTCTCTCTCTTTATCCACTCTTCTCCCCCGTCCCTCCTTTATCCACGGCCTCCACACCTCCCCTGTCTCTTGCCATCTCGTCCCCTCCCCTCTCTCTGTCCATTTCCTCTCTTCTGCTGTACATGTCCTCCTCCTCCTCCCCTCGTCTCTCTCCACGCTATCACGCTCACCCCAGCAGGAAGCTGGTGGTTTTTAGCTCTTCATTCTAGACAGCGACTAATATGTGTGCCAAATATAACTGAAGTCGTTCCAAGGATTAGGATGAGCATTTTACCGCTAGTTTGCTCGTATACGTACACGTCACCTAATTTCAGACAAATTTCGATCATATTTGTATACATATTTCACCTGTATGCCTAGCGAATTTTCACCCTGCTGTTGTGTTTTCATATAGCTAAATGTTTATGACGTCGTATATCCTGAAATATGTGTTGTACAAAAAGATAATTTTCCAGGTAGATCCAGCAGTATACGTGGCCACTATCTGCGAAATGCGTTGTGAACACAGTTGGCAGTAAAGAAGTAATAAATTAAAACGTCACACATCATCTGACAGTTTCTCGCGCATCTCACTGTTTATGACGTAATATCTCTTGAACTATTTGTTATAAAATTATATATTTTTGTAGGTACGTTGAGCGGCATATATGGATGATGTTTGCGACTAGAGTTGGTTTCAAATAAGTGATAAATTAAAACGTCATGCATAATCTGAACGTTTTTCACTCATGGTTCAGGAGACATGTCAAATACTGAGATGAGCTGTAGAATGATACATTGTAGGTACATTCAGCGACAAATGTGGATATTGTCTGCAAAAAATGTTGCAAATAGAATAAGTAGCAACTAAGTAATAGATTTAAACGTCTTGCATGATATGGTAGTTTTCCACGCAGTCAGTGTTTATGAAGTCTTGTCGCCTAAACTACACTCCTGGAAATGGAAAAAAGAACACATTGACACCGGTGTGTCACACCCACCATACTTGCTCCGGACACTGCGAGAGGGCTGTACAACCAATGATCACACGCACGGCACAGCGGACACACCAGGAACCGCGGTGTTGGCCGTCGAATGGCGCTAGCTGCGCAGCATTTGTGCACCGCCGCCGTCAGTGTCAGCCATTTTGCCGTGGCATACGGAGCTCCTTCGCAGTCTTTAACACTGGTAGCATGCCGCGACAGCGTGGACGTAAACCGTATGTGCAGTTGACGGACTTTGGGCGAGGGCATATAGTGGGCATGCGGGAGGCCGGGTGGACGTACCGCCGAATTGCTCAACACGTGGGGCGTGAGGTCTCCACGGTACATCGATGTTGTTGCCAGTGGTCGGCGGAAGGTGCACGTACCCGTCGACATGGGACCGGACCGCAGCGACGCACGGATGCACGCCAAGACCGTAGGATCCTACGCAGTGCCATAGGGGACCGCACCGCCACTTCCAAGCAAATTAGGGACACTGTTGCTCCTGGGGTATCGGCGAGGACCATTTTCAACCGTCTCCACGAAGCTGGGCTACGGTCCCGCACACTGTTAGGCCGTCTTCCGCTCACGCCCCAACATCGTGCAGCCCGCCTCCAGTGGTGTCACGACAGGCGTGAATGGAGGGACGAATGGAGACGTGTCGTCTTCAGCGATGAGAGTCGCTTCTGCCTTGGTGCCAATGATAGTCGTATGCGTGTTTGGCGCCGTACAGGTGAGCGCCACAATCAGGACTGCATACGACCGAGGCACACAGGGCCAACAGCCGGCATCATGGTGTGGGGAGCGATCTCCTACACTGGCCGTACACCTCTGGTGATCGTCGAGGGGACACTGAATATTGCACAGTACATCCAAACCGTCATCGAACCCATCGTTCTGCCATTCCTAGACCGGCAAGGGAACTTGCTGTTCCAACAGGACAATGCTCGTCCGCATGTATCCCGATCCACCCAACGTACTCTAGGAGGTGTACGTCAACTACCCTGGCCAGCAAGATCTCCGGATCTGTTCCCCATTGAGCATGTTTGGGACTGGATGAAGCGTCGTCTCACGCGGTCTGCACGTCCAGCACGAACGCTGGTCCAATTGAGGCGCCAGGTGGAAATGGCATGGCAAGCCGTTCCACAGGACTACATCCAGCATCTCTACGATCGTTTCCATGGGAGAATAGCAGCCTGCATTGCTGCGAAAGGTGGATATACACTGTACTAGTGCCGACATTGTGCAAGCTCTGTTGCCTGTGTCGATGTGCCTGTGGTTCTGTCAGTGTGATCATGTGATGTATCTGACCCCATTAATGTGTCAGTAAAGTTTCCCCTTCCTGGGACAATGAATTCACGGTGTTCTTATTTCAATTTCCAGGAGTGTAAATGTCGTTCCACGATGTAATTTTCTGCTACATTCAGAGCTATAGGCGAATACTGTCTGCATAAAAAATTGGCCACGAAAACGTTAGCAACAAATACCCAATTAATTAAAACGTCACTTGCCAAGTGAACAGCAACACTGTAGTAAGCGACATTTTTTTTTGTTTTCATCATTTTTTGGTGTTATGAGAGAGAAAAAGTTTCGTAAAGATTTGAAATTATGTGTCAAGTTTATTGCAAGTCTGTAAGTGATCTGAGCTACAAATGCTGGATGACTGAAGAGTGGGTGTTCTGGCTCGTGGGCTGCGCTGGTTTTGCACTCCCACCCCCCACCCCCAACCCTTGTGGTCCTTACCACCACAGTGCTCCTTTCCACTCAGTAAATGATACGTGCACCAAGTTTGGTTGAAATTCGTCCTGTGGTTTAGGCAGAGGTGTGGAACGAACATACATACATACACATATACATACAAACATGTATATAATTTGTGTGAAGTACACAGTGAGAAGATTTAGTTATTTACTCTCCTTCCAGTGCAGTTTTAACACTCTCAATACCAAGCCATTTTCAGTAACGTGTATTACCAAAGAGAGGGGGGCGGGGGGCTACTTTGTACCCACAGTAAAGAATTTATAAAATAAAAACGTTTCATTACTTGTTTTTAAATTGCGTTATGAACATAATCAGGATCCAGTACCTCAACATGTCTTATAAAATGCATTTTTGAAAACAGTTTTAACCTTTCACTTACATCACTTTTAAGTTAAGTAAGTCTAATTATCTTGAGAAAAATTATTAGTAAAATTCGTTATAAAACTATTGAAGTGCACTTTACTATAATTAAAATAGTTACAAATACCTGACGTAATATAGAAATATATGTTATGTAGATAACATAGTGTCGTGAGAGTAATTATTCACGACTTTCTTGGGCTTGGAACATACAACAGTTTTTTGCTGTTTTGCACATATGTACCTCTTACAATTGTGGCAGACTATTATTGTTTTGTTCACTTTGTTGTACTTTTCTGCTTTCGAAAGGCTTTCACTAACACACAAAAGACATCTACCTTTACCTCCATGAGCTTCCTTTGCACCGTAGTCCTGCTGGATTTTCCTCTGAGAATACCCTCCATTCTTGAAACTACAGGCTTTGGCAGTCCAGAAATATTTTTAGCCCTTTCTTCAGTGTATGGTTTCGCGAGCTGTAGTCCAAGTTCTTGAAGAATAAGTCGTCACTTACTAGGTTCTTCTTATCCCAGTCCGGCAAGTTCAACAAAAATAGTGTAGACCTATTCACCACTGCTATGCACACAAGAGTACTGAAAAGAGATAGCGCCCACCTTCTTGTAGCCCTCTTAGTTGAATATTTCCTCACCATTGGATCTATCGTGTCAACGCCACCTTTAGTCTCATTATAGTATAAATTTATGATCAGATGATAGAAATAGCAGATTTCTTTTGGGTTTTTTACGGGGGATACAATTGTTATTGGAATATTTCCAACACTAATATGTAATTGTCGTCTTGAGATGTCTCTCAGTTCTTGAGGTATGTGTTTCCAATTAGCTTGTAATGTTCCCACGAGAGTCAGTTTGTGATTCCTCTATAGATCTTCGGCCAAATCAATTGAAGTGTAATATCTATATGTGGTGACCTTTCTCACTGAATTATGTATAGGAACTTTCAGGCGTTTGACCACAGCTGCAGCGGAATTTGAGTGCTGTGTACCATTATTTCTTTTCCCAGCATAAGGCTCCGTGCAGATAACATATCTAGTTTTAGCGTCTGTGAGCATGCGTGTAAGTACACCGTATTTACCATGCTTTTCCTTCACGAAGACCTTGACGGGATACCTGCCACGGAACAATGGAAACTTTTTATCAATAACAGTGTGCATCCCAACAGAATAATATTTTGGACAAAATTCATTCTTTTTATCAAAAACTTCTTGTATTGCAGCAAACTTATCACGTTTATTGCGATCGCTTCGTGACTCTCTGTGATCAAATCTTATTACTTTAGTAAGCTGCTCGAATCTGATACGACTTGTAGCAGTATAAACAAACGTTCCTTAAGTAAAGAACCATAAATCTGTAAATGATGACTTACTGTCGTTTTCCTTCCCAATTATAATAAATAGTCCTATATACGCCATGAACGCAGGTCTGTCTGTCTGTCTGTCTGTCTGTCTTGGGTATTTTCTGCCTCAATGCTTCTTGATTGGTATGCTTTATTATGATGTTGACAATTTCTGGAGACAAAAACTCTTCAAATATGTCTGTTATTGTTCCTAGTTTACCTTCGTCTCTTATGCCTTCTCTTTCTTTCACTGTGTTTTCTGCTACTCGTCTTCTAATTTGAGGTGGTTTGGAGGTATAAATTTTTCCAGTGCTTGTAATATCCTTGTCACTAACCTCGCAAACTGCGACGTCATCAGTTTCAGGTACCCAGAGTTCATCATCAGCTTCTGTAAGTGCTCTATCATTGTCCACATCCTAGCGCACAACACAATCCTCTTCAGGTCCACTCACTACAGCTTCAGTTTGATCAGATTCCATTTGAGAAGCCGTAGCTTCTTCCAAAATCTGTGGTATTTCTCCATCAGTAAGTGAATGTCGACAAGTTTTGAAGCACAGTTGTATTAAGACTGAACTAAGTGCCACTGAACAGGAAACAATAAAGAAACAAAGGGAAATGAATCATTGTTGGGACCATTGTTGCTATCAGTCCAGAGAAATATAATTTCCATGTGTTCTAAGGTCATATAATGCTGTTATTTGTGGAGTAAGACAAACATTGTGGAAGTCTCATCTACTACCAAGCGGGTAAGACATTATGACCACCTCCCTTCAACTTAAAATTTCGGATTAAGCTTAAACGAAAAATGTAAATCAATCATAAAATCTGTAAGAAGATTTCATCAAAGACAACAAACATTTTTTACAAAACTTAAGAAAATAAAGTACCCGAGTAGATTTCAATATTTTCAAAAGGTGGGTACAAAGTACCCCCCCCCCCCCCCCTGGTAATGCGAGTATTGCGAGGGTTACTGGTCAAGACTGTAAGTGATTAGGATTTCCATTACTATATTTGACCGATATACTACTAACTCGCAAAAAAGAAACGATATTGCTCGCATTACTAACGATTTCTTTTAACGAACATTTTCTGAGTATGTCGTTTTTGACCTGCGATAGCGCCACTACGCCATCACAAAAATTGCATCAAAACTGATAAAGTGGACCAACAATTTCCTGCAAACGTGTTCTTACGCTCTATAGAGAAATTTCAAGTAGCGCTTCTGACACGAAAGAAACGACAATGATGTCCCGATACCGGATACGCTCCGTTGCTGTAACCTGCTCTGAGGCAGACGAGAGGACCTTGCTGAATTGCCCTCTGCCACTTCCTTCATACCTACCGCAGTTCAAGGTCAGTGTCGCACGTGTACTTCCTTGCGTACGTATAGTACGACACAGTTCTCAAAAAAGGTTGAAATATCGCCTTTGCTTAATATACTCGGAAGTTCTGTAACCTTCACAGAACTCTTATAATTATCTTCTTAATATATTCCTCCGCAAGTGAGTGTGCTGCGAAATGATTGGCCCGTGTCACGCACACGGCGCCTTCAACCATACCGCTAGAAAATAGACTGAAGCACCAAAGAAACTGGTATAGGCATGCGTATTCAAACACAGAGGTATGTAAACAGGGAGAATACGGCGCTGCGGTCGGCAACGCCTACGTAAGACAAGTGTTTCGCGCAGTCGTTAGACCTGTCAAGGCTGCTACAATAGGTCATGATTGTGAGTTTGAACGGGATGTTACTGTCCACGCACGAGCGATGGGACACAGCATCTCCGAGGTAGCGAAGAATTGGGGATTTTCCCGTACGAGGATTTCACGAGGGTACCGTGAATATCAGAAATCCGGCAAAACATATAATTCCCGACATCGCTGTGGCCGGAAAAATATTCGGCAAGAACGGGACCAACGACGACCGAAGAGAATCGTTCAATGTGACAGAAGTGCAGTCCTTTCGAAAATTGCTGCAAATTTCAATGCAGTTGGAGTGATATGGGGCCCCTGATACGTCTAGATACTACTCTGACTCGTTCCTAAGCATCCTGTCTGATCACCTGCATCCGTTCACTTTCATTGTGCTTTCCGACGGACGTGGGCAATTTCAGCAGGACAGTGCGACACCCTACACGTCCAGAATTGCCTCAGAGTGGCTCCAGGAACACTTTTCTGAATTTAAACACTTACGTTGGCCACCAAGGTGCGCAGCCACGAAAATTATTGAGCATATCTGGGATGCCTTGCTACGTGCTGTTCAGAAGAGATCTCCACCCCCTCGTATTCTTATGGATTTATGGACAGCCCTGCAGGATTCACAGCGTCAGTTCTCTACGGCATTACTTCAGACGTTAGTCGAGTCCATGCCACGTCGTGTTGCGGCACTTGTGTGTTCGTGGGGGACCTACACGATATTAGGCAGGTGTACCAGTTTCTTTGGCTCTTCAGTGTATATTACCATCGGATTGGCAGTTCTAACATAACATTTGCGTGTGGTACGTGACTCACATTGTCCCTTACATACTCACTTCAACGAGAGACACAACGGGCGTTAGTGACTACTTAAATATGCAACAGTAGTTTTAATAACCAACTTACAACAGAAATAGAAATAATTTTCCTGCAATTTTCTAGAAATTTCTCCCAGTAAAATAGATTAATAGCCGCTGTACATGTATTTTGATTGTTTTTTTAAGAAGAGTTGTTATTGCTTGTTTTTCCTGTGAAGAGGAGCCTTTTTCTTGTTGTCTTCCAGAGTAATTTGTTATAACTTCCTTTCTTCGCGTGACGATGTTTAACAATTTTGCGAAGAGGAGTGTTACTTCACAGTTTATTCCATTCTTTTGTATGAAGAAGTTGTTTCTCTGCTTTTCACGAAGCAGCTCACCTTGTACAAAGACCAGGTTATAGTTGTGAGAGGGTTACTTAAGCATTCTGGAAGAGGAATCAGGTCGAATCCTGTGAAGAAAATACCGTTACGAGCTACAAGCCTCCATCAACTTAGGAATTCTTTTATGGTGAGCGTAAGACGGAGCTAAATGGGAAAAGTAAAAAGGAGCGTAGCTGTGATTCGAATCTTGCTAGTAACAATGTCTATTTTTAGTATTTATGTTTCACATTTATTAACAAATGAAAATGACATTATCTCATAGTCTTTAATGATAATAAAATCTCTCCATTTCGAATTACTGACCGCGTAAAAATTTGATATAGAGAGGCGAAACGCGTTTATTAAATAAGAAAGTTGTACATCAACAACGTAGTTCAATCTCTAGAAATGAAAATAGGGTTTATTTTGTATCTGATGTTTCGCATTTTTGTACCCAATAAATTTTAAAAAGGACGTTATTTTTATTAAAAGATGTGATTCGATAGTTGATAAGAAACGTTTCCATATCATCACAAATTCGGTATTTAAATAAAAGTAAAAGTGGATGCTAATAGCGAAATTCGAACTAACGATTTTACGCTTACAGGCCTCTACGAAATGGCTCTGAGCACTGTGGGACTTAACATCTGAGGTCATCAGTCCCTTAGAACTTGGGTTAGTTGGGTTTAAGTAGTTCTATGGACATTACACACATACATGGACAAGGCCTTTACAATATGCATTTCAATGCCAGTGAATACGTTAATGGTAATAAATTTTTTGTACGGTACTCAATAATGAAGAGAATTCTTATGATATTCAAGAGCGACATATTCGAGGTGTTTCTTATTTAATTGTGTCGTATTTCGTTAGAAAGTTGCTATCCCAACACAAACCTGCTGGGAGACGCGTGGGAAGAGAGTCGCTGAGGTTCTGGAAGGTACCGGCAGGGATGTGGAGCCGTGCCAAGTCTACAGCCGTGGCCAGCCTGGCTACTTGTCTCAGCTGAGCAAGCATGGAACGAGCAGCCCCATCCAGCCACTCTTTGAAACCACTCGTACACTGTGAGCTGTGTGACTCGTTGCATTGTCCTGCTGGTAGATGCCATCGCGCTTAGGAAAAACAAACTGCATGTAGAGGTTGACATCGACGCATATTTGTGTTGATCCACTGTGGTTTCCAGAATGACAAGATCATTCAAGGAATTTTGTGTCGTCTTGTTGTCACTGTTGACTTGTATTGTACGAAGCAAGGAGAGCATGTTGTTTGGTGGCCAGTATCCTCTTCTATAACAAAAAGTGCATGGGTGTATTAACAGGGTTCTTTACTTATAAGAACAAGAAGTTACTTAAGATGGCCGACTTTTACTTCACACAAGACCTGGACTATGCACACTATTCTGATGGCTAGGTACTGACTGTGAGCTAGAGGCTGAGCTAACTGCGATTTCGACTCCCATTAGGCTGTGACTGATGACTCAGTTCGTTGACTCACTGGACGCCTGCTGACTACCCCCCTCTCCACCCCAAATCTGCGGCGGCGATCTAAATACTGGAGGTCGAGAGGGCGCTGGCGGCGCATTGTTTGCGAGTGCGTCTTTGGCCTCTCTCCCGATAGGCTCGCTTGCTCCGGTGACTACAATCAATCTTCTCACAACCTCTGTGTCACCTGCTGTGCTGGCGAGATCTTATGCCAGCACATTACCTCCCCCCCCCCTCCCCCCGAAATGGCACACCGTTGCCGTGTAGTGAGGCAGTTAATGACAATGGGGAGGGAGGCAGGATGCTGGACGTAGAGATGAGCGAGGAGCCGTAGCTGTGGAGAATGGCGTGCTTCTGGCTGTACCCTGCCTTCTGGCTTGTGAGGCAACAGCAACGCACTCCAGAAAACTGCTGCCAGGCCGCACATTCAGGCCTAAGGGCGTGTCCTGGGGCGACGAGGGCGACGGCGATGCAGATGCCATGTCCACCTCCATTGGGTCGGCGAGCGGGTACGGTCAGGGCGAGGGCGTATCGTCCATCTGTTCCTTGGTGGCACCAGCGGGCATCTGCGAAGGCCGTGCGCCCCTGTGAGGCAGTGAACATGGGGGAAGGAAAGCAGCAGAATGGTGGAGAGATGACACGCACGAATTTGGTTCTGATGGCGGCGGTGCAAACCATTCGGAGCTGCAATCAAATATGTAAAGAGCCAATGCGTTCCTGAACCACGCCTCTTGCACCAGCGCTCACTGTTGCCATAAACAGTACAAAAAAAAACAAGATTACGCGGCACGAAGCGGTACCTGCGGCCCATTCGCGGCACCGGATGGTGTGGTGGGTGTAGCAAGTGAAGCACTGACCTATGGCTGCGGCCGTGCAGAAGTTCCGGCAGTGATGGTCCGTCTCGTGGGTGTGAGCGATAGGAGGCGGAAAAGAGTTGCAGCGCCTGTTCCGAATTAGAATCTTAATAATTTTACAATAAAACACCATTCCGAGGTTTTTAATTTAAACTATTAATCAGATTTTATTCTGTATTATAGTACATGTGTAGGTGGTGAGAAGCTTGGCCACTGTTGTTTGCAAGTCCGTATGAAGCGATCTGCTTGTCCGCTGGTCTGCGGGTGAAACGGAGCACTTGTTAGATGACGAATGCCGTTTCGTTCACAAAACTGTTCAGGGTTTGCCATGAAAACGTTCCCAATACCACAACGCTCCCGCCTCTGGCCTGGACTCTTCTGACGACTGTTGCCGGGTGTTTTCTTTTAGATGTTTCTAGCCATAAACGCCAGCAGCCGTCAGTCTAGTGGACCATAAAAACGGGAACCACATGATGAGGCCATCTGTTGCCACTGGGTGGACGTCCAATTACGGTACTGGGCTGCGAATTCCAGCCTCTGTCGACGACGAACAGCGGTCAGCATGCTGACCTGAAGCGGGCGCCTGCTGTAGAGGTTCAGACACAGCAACGTGTGGTGAACGGCCGCTGAGGAGACGCAGTCGGCAGCCCCTCGGCTAAGATGGGCGGCCAGCTGCTCAACAGCTGCTCGTCTCTTCGGCCGTACACGTCTCCACAGCCATCATTCACTCCTGTCATCTGTGGGGCGCGCTGCACTACACTTCCACTGGCGCCAGGTTTGGTTAGCGCCGTCTTACCGTTGACTTCATGCTTCAGCCACGGTGACAGCGAACAATTTTTAAACTTAGCCGCTTCCATCCCTGGCTCGAAAAACAATTGTCGTGCCCTTTTGGTCGCCAATTCAGTTTCTCCTTTTCCTATCAACGACTGCACCGTTTTCCGCGTCCCCTGACACGCTATGCGTACACCCTCCACTGCTAGAGCTGCACTTGCTGTCTGTGAGTGGTTACTGCATGTGTGACGCTATTTCAGTGATTACATAATCATGTCAAGTTACAAAGAACTTGACCGTATGAGCCCATTTATCAGTTTGACGTTGCTCTCCTTCTCTCCTAGCTGTCATGCACTGATTCGGTTGAGGAAGATGCCATAAGGTCAGTTTACCCCGGAGCCACTGCGCTGAAACAGTTTATTTGGCGTCTTCAGTCCCCAATACTCGTTCTATGTGCAATCTTGAGATGCAGATCTCCAATCTAAATGTACATGTGCACCACTGCAAACATTCTATTTTCAGTTGGTCATCCTGCTAAGATGCAGATGTGCTAATGCCGTCTACATTATTTAATGGGACCCACATAGCAAGTCTTTCTGTTCAGTACGGGACGTTGGCCAGCAGAGATGTCTATTGAGGCAATGGAGGACTGCAGGATAGGTGTGTTGAATCTGCAAATATCTTACATTAGGTGTCAGGTTACCAACTTGGGAATGCTTGGTAAACACCCCCCCCCTTCCACCCTATTCCCCGAGAACCAGTGAGAATTGATTAAAGTCCCCAGAGTAGTCATCGAGGCAACTTTGTCATGTGACAAAGGTGACGACAACCGGCTCACTTACTCTCCCCTCTAAGCAATGAGGATCAAGCATTACCTCCTCCCCTCTTTTATAACTGGGACACTTCAGTGCGAGGGGCTACTCCAGAGCTGTAAAGCACGGGGGGGGGGGGGGGGGGCATCAGCCAATGGCTATTTGTTTGTAACGAATTACATTAAGTCATGTCACTTGAGTTATATTTGTTAATACCAGTATTATATAATTAGAGGCACCAGCGGATGCCGCATCCAGGAAGTACTCTCATTATTCCATATTTTTTTGTAGTTTTCACCCATTTTCATATTTTTTTGTGTATTCCTCAGTTTTATGTATTTTTCTTTCTTTTTCTTATTGCTACCAGATTTTCCACAATTTTACGTATTTTCCACCACACTTTTCCCGGCGTCACGTCGCCATTGTGACTCTATCTGCCAATCACAGTCCAGCGTGGTTCCGATTTACGGATCACTGCTAAGCCACCACTCCATTACTAGTGTGTGTGTTACGTCATAGTGTTAGAAATGAAGAAATTGGTAGAAATAGTGACGTCTCGTCTAATACATAATAAAGAATTTCTAACCAAAGATATTCTATGTATAACAAATACTACACTGTGATACATAAATACCAAATACATCGTCAGATTGTGTGATGTCATAGCGATATTTTGATGCTTCCAATCAAAGCTACTGTGTTTGTACAACAGCACTACAAAATATGCCTCTGGAGAGGTGAGCATTATCTGCAACAAACCTACCTAATGAACAGCACATCACCTGCAGGATGGCCCTCCACTCAGAGACCCAAGGAAACTGAGTTTTGTCATTTAATACTAACATGGCATTCTGAGTCATATGTTTCTTCATTTCAAGTATTTCCAGGTGGATCATCCTTTTGATATTCTTTACAGAATGTAAAATCTTACAATCAACATAATTTGAGCGATTAGTTTTCTGTTATCAGATAATTAGCAAAGGTTTAACCTTTCTTTCTTAATCTGTAGTTTCTCTCATGTTCAGATAACCTAAGTTATTGGTCTGCCGCTGTGGTTGCCCCGGTTGCTGCCCGCAGTGGGGCTGAGCCCTCGCCTGTGGTTGATTGGGAGGTCGTTCCAAGGCCTGGCAGGCAGCGAAAGGCGTCCCCGGAGGCTGATCAGAAAGCCTCCCCGGTGTGTCTGACAAACCGGTTTCAGGCACTGTCTCTGGCTGAGCCAGATGCAGCTGCCTGCCCTATTTCAGAGGATCATTGTCAGCCTTCAAGGTCCAGGCAATCGCAGAGGGTGGGCTTACTGGTAGTTGGGAGCTCCAATGTTAGGCGCGTAACGGGGCCCCTTAGGGATACGGCGGCTAAGGAGGGGAAGAAATCCAGTGTGCACTCCGTGTGCATTCCGGGAGGAGTCATTCCTGATGTGGAAAGGGTCCTTCCGGATGCCATGAAGAGCACAGGGTGCAGCCAGCTGCAGGTGGTGGCACATGTCGGCACTAATGACGTGTGTCGCTCTGGATCTGAGGAAATTCTCTCTGGATTCCAGCGGCTATCTGATTTGGTGAATGCTGCCGGTCTTGCTTACGAGATGAAGGCAGAGCTCACCATCTGCATCATCGTTGACAGAAACGACTGCGGACCTTTGGTGCAGAGCCGGGTGGAGGGTCTGAATCAGAGGCTCAGATGGTTTGGCGACCGTATTGGCTGCAGATTCCTTGACTTGCGCCATAGGTTGGTGGGGTTTCGGGTTCCGCTGAATAGGTCAGGAGTTCACTACACTCATCTGGCGGCTACATGGGTAGCAGAGGCTGTGTGGCGTGGACTGGGCGGTTTTTTAGGTTAGATGGTCTCGGGAAAGTGCGGGATGGGCTGCAATGCCAAAGGGTGCTTGGCAAATACAGGACTTGCTTGGATCAAGGAACAGTCGGAATTATCGTTGTAAATTGTTGTAGTTGCGCTGGAAAAGTCCCTGAGCTTCAAGCGCTAATAGAAAGCAGAGAAGCTGATATCGTTATAGGTACAGAAAGCTGGCTAAAGCCTGAAATAAGTTCCGCAGAAATTTTTACGAAGTCTCAGACGGTGTTCAGGAAAGATAGATCAGGCAGAATTGGTGGTGGACTGTTTGTGTCTGTCAGTAGTGGTTTATCTTGTAGTGAAGTCGAAGTAGATACTCCGTGCGAATTGGTGTCTGTGGAGGTTATACATAACAGCCGAATTAAGTTAATAACTGGCTCCTTCTACCGACCCCCAGACTCCGATGATACAGTTGCGGAACAGTTGAGAGAAAGTTTGAGTCTCGTAACAAATAAATACCCGACTCATACGGTTATAGTTGGTATGTTGGCAAAAATACTTGTTCAAAACCGGTGGTAGGCAGAAAACGTCTGCCGAGATTGTCCTAAATGCTTTCTCCGAAAATTATTTCGAGCAGTTAGTCGACGAACCCACGCGAATTGTAAATGGTTGCGAAAACACACTTGACCTCTTAGCCACAAACAATCCAGAGCTGATAGAGAACATCATGACTGATACAGGGATTAGTGATCACAAGGTCATTGTAGCTAGGCTCAATACCATTTCTTCCAAATCCATCAGAAACAAACGCAAAATAATTTTATTTAAAAAAGCGGATAAAGTGCCACTAGAAGCCTTCCTAACAGACAATTTCCATTCCTTCCGAACTGACTATGCGAATGTAGACGAGATGTGGCTCATATTCAAAGATATAGTAGCAACAGCAATTGAGATATTTATACCTCATAAATTGGTAAGAGATGGAACGGATCCCCCGTGGTACACAAAAAAGGTCCGAACGCTGTTGCAGAGGCAATGGAAAAAGCATGCGAAGTTCAGAAGAACGCGAAATCCCGAAGATGGGCTAATATTTACAGACGCTCGAAATTTGGCACGTACTTCGATGCGAGAAGCCTTTAATAGGTTCCACAACGAAACTTTGTCTCGAAATTTGGTAGAAAATCCGAAGAAATTCTGGTCGTATGTAAAGTACACAAGCCGCAAGACGCAGTCAATACCTTCGCTGCGCAGTGCCGATGGTACTGTTATCGACGACTGTGCCGCTAAAGCGGAGTTATTGAACGCAGTTTTCCGATCTTCCTTCACCAAGGAAGACGAATGGGGTATTCCAGAATTTGAAACACGAACATCTGCTAGCATGAGTCTCTTAGAAGTAGATACTTTAGGGGTTGCAAAGCTACTCAAATCGCTTGATACGGGCAAGTCTTCAGGTCCAGATTGTATACCGATTAGGTTCCTTTCAGATTACGCTGATACTATAGCTCCCTACTTAGCACTCATATACAACCGCTCGCTCACCGATAGATCTGTACCTACAGATTGGAAAATTGCGCAGGTCGCACCAGTGTTCAAGAAGGGTAGTAGGAGTAATCCATTTAACTACAGACCTATATCATTGACGTCGGTTTGCAGTAGGGTTTTGGAGCATATATTGTATTCAAACATTATGAATCACCTCGAAGGGAACGATCTATTGACACGTAATCAGCATGGCTTCAGAAAACATCGCTCTTGTGCAACGCAGCTAGCTCTTTATTCGCACGAAGTAATGGCCGCTATCGACAGGGGATCTCAAGTTGATTCCGTATTTCTAGATTTCCGGAAAGCTTTTGACACCGTTCCTCACAAGCGACTTCTAATCAAGCTGCGGAGCTATGGGGTATCGTCTCAGTTGTGCGACTGGATTCGTGATTTCCTGTCAGGAAGGTCGCAGTTCTTAGTAATAGACGGCAAATCATCGAGTAAAACTGAAGTGATATCAGGTGTTCCCCAGGGAAGCGTCCTGGGACCTCTACTGTTCCTGATCTATATAAATGACCTGGGTGACAATCTGAGCAGTCCTCTTAGACTGTTCGCAGATGATGCTGTAATTTACCGTCTAGTAAGGTCATCCGAAGACCAGTATCAGTTGCAAAGCGATTTAGAAAAGATTGCTGTATGGTGTGTCAGGTCGCAGTTGACGCTAAATAACGAAAAGTGTGAGATGATCCACATGAGTTCCAAAAGAAATCCGTTGGAATTCGATTACTCGATAAATAGTACAATTCTCAAGGCTGTCAATTCAACTAAGTACCTGGGTGTTAAAATTACGAACAACTTCAGTTGGAAGGACCACATAGATAATATTGTCGGAAGGCGAGCCAAAGGTTGCGTTTCATTGGCAGGACACTTAGAAGATGCAACAAGTCCACTAAAGAGACAGCTTACACTACACTCGTTCGTCCTCTGTTAGAATATTGCTGCGCGGTGTGGGATCCTTACCAGGTGGGATTGACGGAGGACATCGAAAGGGTGCAAAAAAGGGCAGCTCGTTTTGTATTATCACGTTATAGGGGAGAGAGTGTGGCAGATATGATACACGAGTTGGGATGGAAGTCATTACAGCACAGACGTTTTTCGTCGCGGCGAGACCTTTTTACGAAATTTCAGTCAACAACTTTCTCTTCCGAATGCGAAAATATTTTGTTGAGCCCAACCTACATAGGTAGGAATGATCATCAAAATAAAATAAGAGAAATCAGAGCTCGAACAGAAAGGTTTAGGTGTTTCCCGCTCGCTGTTCGCGAGTGGAATAGTAGAGAGATAGTATGATTGTGGTTCGATGAACCCTCTGCCAAGCACTTAAATGTGAATTGCAGAGTAGTCATGTAGATGTAGATGTAGATGTAGATGTACCACAGATCTACCTGACTCACAAGCAGTACTGTGGAGAAGTATAAGTTAGTCACTCTATACACAACACTCATTGCCAGTATTTCTCGGTGACATAAGCAAAGTGATACTTTCCTATGTAAACAATCTACATCTCATTATCTTTGGATCTTATGCATTTATAACATCCTCGAACTCAGTTTGAATTACCTTTGGCAATAAGACCTGATCTCATTAAGGCGATTAAAGGGCAATCACCACGCAGCATTGCAAGAGAAGATCTCAATGAATTCTCGGTTCCACAAAACCAATTACAGCAAAATAAGCATCTCCGGTTTAAAGACTATGAGACTAGCCGACAGAGATTTTCCAAGCTCTTTATAGCTCCTAGGTCTCCGTGAGACACCCTATTGTAGTGCAGAAATGAAGCAGTTGCTGAAGTGAAGCACATCCTGTTCATCAAAGAGAACTACTGACGGATGTGTTATGGAAAAATGTTCTTCTCCCCGTGTCCAGTGAAACTCTGTTGCGATCATGAGTAGTTGCCATCTACGATCACTGTTTGTAGGTAATGTCTAGTAAAGTCATTAGAAGATCGAAATCGGTTGCAAAACGATTTAGTAAAGATATCTGTATGGTTCGAAAGTTGGCAGTTGGCAATTAGCGCAAAGTTATGAAAAGTGTGGGGTTATCCGCAAGAGTGCTACTAGGAATCCGTTAAACATCGGCTACACGATAAATCAAATCTAAAAGCCGTAATTTTAAATTAATACCTAAAAATTACAGTTACGAACTACTTAAGTGGAAAGAAGAGAGAGAAAATGATGCGGGGAAGACAAACCAAAGACTGCGTTTGTTTGGCGGAACAGTTAGAATATGTAACAGATCTACTGATGAGTCTAGCTACACTGTGCTTGTCCGTCTCCTTTCGAAGTACTGCTGCGCGGTGTGGGATTGTTACCAGATGGAATTAACGGAGTACATCGAGAAACTTCAAAGAAGCGCTGCTCGTTTTGTATTAATATAGAATAGGGGAGAGAGTGTCACTGCATGATACACAGTTAGGGGAGGACGTCATCAAAACGAAGGCGTTTTTCGTTGCGGCGGAATCTTCTCACGGAATTTCAGTCATTAACTTTCTTCTCCGAACGTGAAAATATTTTGTTAACGCTGACCTACATAGGGAGAAACGATCATCATAATAAAATAAGGGAAATAAGAGCACGCACTGACAGATATACGTGTTAGTTATTCCACCACGCTGTTCGAGATTGGAATAATAGAGAATTATTGTGAAGGTGGTTCGATAAACCCTCTGCCAGGCACTTAAGTGTGATTTGCAGTCTACCCATGGAGATATAGATGTAGACAGTGGACGCTCATATCAATAAAAGTACCCCGTAACTCCACAGGAGAAAACGCAAAAATCACTGCATGAAGGATTATAATTAGTGTGTTTATGATATGTTGAAATGTCTGTGTAGAGTCGCTTTATAAGACTGTTGCCCTGTTTGATTCTGTTTGTCTGCAGTTGGTTCTACTAACCCTCCCAGAAGGACTG
Source organism: Schistocerca gregaria (assembly GCF_023897955.1). Taxonomy (NCBI): domain Eukaryota; kingdom Metazoa; phylum Arthropoda; class Insecta; order Orthoptera; family Acrididae; genus Schistocerca; species Schistocerca gregaria. The sequence goes on along the minus strand of NW_026061863.1, from coordinate 2,025,807 downwards.
AGAAGTTTCAGTGATAATCTGACGTTAAGTGCAAGCAACTCGTTCTGCGCATCAGTATGTCAGTACTTTAAGTGATCCATTAATATTCCATGTGTAATCTAGCCCCATAGTTATAAAGTTCGTCCATTAGCCTACCTTGTGTGACCAGGTCTTTTTATGTGTGTTTTCAGGTTTGTCTTGGGTTTGGTACTTGAGCTGCTTTTCGTCTGCTAGAAGCACAGGATAACCAATTTTGTACCTCTTACGTGGGCAAAGAGGTCTATCGGTGCTGTTCGACAGCTTCGTGGTTGTCAAGTTGGTATTGTCCGTTTCCCGTGTGGGCTTTCCATGCGCTCCGAGCCGAGCGGTGGCTGTCGGTGGATGTATGGCTCTGAGCGCTATGGGACGTAACATCTGAGGTCATCAGTCCCCAAGAACTTAGAACTACTTAAACCTAACTAACCTAAGGACATCACACACATCCATGTCCGAGGCAGGATTCGAACCTGCAACCGTAGCAGTCGCGCGGTTCCGTACTGAACTCGGTGGATGTAGCTGTGCTCTTAAGTGAGCCCTCTCCTGCCAGTGATGAGATAGGTCGTAGCTTCAAACGCGGTCTTCATGCGTGAAGCCGTTCGGAAAAGCTCTTGGCCTGAATGAAGTGTTTCGATTACTTCTTGCTTTATATTGCTCTTGATAGGCAATGCTTGAGTCTATGATTTTGTCAGTGTCCGGAGTTTGCTTTGTTCCTTTCTACTATTGTGGTGTCAATGCGCTCTACGGGATATGGTTAGCCTGAGTTAATGTGCTTTAAAGCTTTGTGAATATGACAGAACTTGTGTTTTCGTGTATGTGCGATATTTCTTTTTATGTATTGTAGTTTATCACATGTTCTATTTTCTGCTGTGATCTCGAGTTGTCTTTATTCTGTGAGCGTTGCGCTCTATTACTGAATCTCAATAGTTGGTCCGTGTTATTTTAACTGATAAGTGATGGGTGAATATTTGCGTTACTGCATTTCCGTGTTTTGTGGGAACGTGTAGCAGCTGCCTTTGTTTAATGGGGGCCATATGTTTTTCGAATCATTGGGGCCTTCCGCCTTGATGGTTTTATTATGAATTCGGTGTGATTCATGATCTATTCGTTCTTACAGTGGTGTACTCTCATTGATTTATACATTTAGCGATTTTCACTCACATCTGTTTGAAACAGTTGGATGTGCAACTCAGGTGACTTCTTTCCATGATGCTTGCGTGAATTCTCAGGTGGTGTATTTGCTGTAACAAGATGTTTCAATCGGTGTAAACCCCTTTGATGTTAGTGCATGCACGCAATGCAGGTAATGTTCCTCTGAATTTCGTCGTTTTCGTGTGAAGCTTGATTGGATAACTGAAGTCATATGTTTCTGTTCCCTTTCCTCTCTTTTCCCTCACGTATGCATAGTTAAATTGCGCTATGTAATTTCTTCTTGCCAGATCAGATTAGTTTATTTCGTGTTCAGGCACAACTAAAGTATATCTACAGAATGTCCACCCATAATTTTTTGTGGCTATTTTTGAATAAATGTGTTTCATGAAAACTCAAATCGTGTGTCCTCTAACTACTTCAGAACGCACCAAATAGCTGCCAGACTTGCAACTCGATGCTCTTAACTGCTTCTTTCTTTGAAATATTAGCCTGATTTTTATATGCTGCACAAAAAGACAGTGATAACGAAGTACCCAGAGAGAGGAATGAGTAGAACTAATGTGCCAAATTCACAATCCATTGATTAATTATACAGGTTCATTTAACGATGTTATGTACTATGGTTAGATTTAGTATTGCATTAACTGCATGCAAATTTTTTTTCCACTATGCTCAAACAACCTCTGTGCCGGTTGGTGAACTCACGAAGGGACTGAAGAGAAATTTAATGAGCCGAGGAAAGTGAATGAAAAGCTATTTGATGACTTAGAAGCTGCGAATCTTAAGCTCGAACGGAACGTGGAAAGTAAAGCGAATGACTTTAGAAGATGCTACGGGATGAAATAGTGATCGAGTTAGCGAAAACGTCGAGGGTCGTCGAGAAGCGTCTGTGAAGCTGAAAGCGAGCAGTTGCCGCTAAACAGAGTGCTCGAAGAACAGGAGAGCAGGGTTATGGCGACGTTCGTGGCTGCCCAAAGTGAACGCGTAGAGCTACTGTCCCGAGCTGAGAGAGCGGCTGCCGGGCGTTTGGAAGCCACGAAGGGTCAGGCAGAGCAGAGAATCAGCGCGATACGTACTCTGTCTTTTGCTGCGCCCGAGTTCCTGTTCCTAAGAGCTGCCGAGAGCCGGGAGTTAACGTCGCAGAGACAGTGAGCACCAGTTCGGCCGCAGGCGGTGGCGATAAAGCAACAGACTGCCGGCTACTGTGAGCAACACCCAGGTTTGGTCCAGAGGAGACGATACGTAGCTCGTGACTTGAAGAAACGTGTGGCTCACCTCAAAGCAGGTTGTCCCGAAATTGAAGTAGACAGTTCCTGCGAATTAGTATGCACAGAGGACATTCTTGGCAACCGGAATCAAATAATAACTGGATCCTTTTACCGACCTCCCAATTTAGATGATACAGTAGCTGAAAGGTTCAAAGACGAGTTGAGTTTAATTTCAAACGCGTACCCGACTCATACAAATATAGTTCGTGGTGCCTTTAATCTATCCTCGATATGTTAGTGAAAATACATGTTTAATTCCGGAGGTACGCATAAAACATCATCCGAAATTTTGCTAAACGCTTTCTCCGACAACTATTTCGAGCAGTTACTTCATGAATAGTAAAAGGTTGTGAAAACCGCGCTTTACCTGTTAACAAGGAATAATCCTGAACTAGTAACGAGGATTAAAACGTATACTGGTATTATTGAACGTACCCAGATCCCCAAGTCCTCCACAAATAAACGAAATATATACCTGTTCAAAAAAGCACATAAAAATTCACATAACACCTTCCTCCACTCCTTCCACATTAATAATGTCACTGCAGACCAGATGTGACTTGAATGCAAAGAAATAGTATCGGCGGCAATTCAGAGATTTACACCAAATAAATTAACAAACGACGCAGTTCATCCTCATTGGTACGCCAAACGCGTCAAAACACTGTTGCAGAAACAACGAAACAAACATGCCAAATTTAAACGGAAACAAAATCTCCAACATTGGCGATCTTTTAAAGAGACTCGAAATTTAGCGCTGACTTCAATGCGACATGCTTATAATAGTTTTCACAACGAAACTTTATCTCCAAACCTGGCAGAAAATTCAGACAGATTCTGTTCGTATGTGAAGTATGCTAGCAGCAGGACACAATCAATGCCTTCTCTGCGCAATAGCAATGGAGATACTATCGAAGACAGTGCTGCCAAAACAGAGCTACTAAACATAGTTATCCGAAATGCCTTCACAAAGGAACACGAAGTAAATATTCAAGAATTCGAAACAAGATCAGGTGCCAACATGAGTAACGTCGAAGTAGATATCCTTGGAGTAGTGAAGAACCATGAATTACTTAATAAAGGCAAGTCTTCTGGCCCAGAGTGTATACCAATTAGGTTCCTATCAGAGTTTGGTGGTGCAAGTCATCGAGTAAAACAGAAGTGATTCATGGCGTTCTCTAGGGTCCTTTGCTGTTCCTCATCTCTATAAACGAGTTGGGAGACAATCTGAGCATCCGTCTTTGATTGTTTGCAGATGACACTGTCGTTTATCGGCTAATAAAGTCATCAGAAGATCAAAACAAATTGCAAAGCCATTTAGAAAAGGTATCTGGATGGTGCGAAAATTGGCAATCGACCCTAAATAACGGAAAGTGTGAGGTAATCCACATGAGTGCTAAACGTAATCCGTTAAACTTCGGTTACACGATAAATCAGAAAAATCTAAAGGCCGTAAATACCTAGGAATTATTATTACGAACAACTTAAATTGTAAGTAACACACAGAGTATGTTCTGGGGAAGGCTAACCCAAGACTGCATTTTACTGGCAGGAGACTTAGGAAGTGTAATACATTTGCTAAGGAGACTGCCTACACTATGCTTGTCCGTTATCTTTTAGAATACTGCTGTGCGGTGTGGGATCCTTACCACATAGGACTGACGGGGTGCATCGAAAAAGTGTATTATCACGATATAGGGGAGAGAGTGTCACTGAAATGTTGGAGGCTTTGGGATGGAGATCATTAAAACAAAGGCGTTTTTCGTTGCAGAGGAAGCTTCCTACGAAATTTCAATCACCAACGTTCTCCTCCGAATGCTAAAACATTCTGCTGACGGAGACCAACATAGGAAGAAACGACCAGCATAATAAAATAAGGGAAACCAGACCTAGCATTGAAAGATATATATGTTAGTTTCTTCTGCGCTCTATACGAGATTGGAATAATAGGGAATTGTGAAGGTTGTTCGACGAAATGGCTCAAATGGCTCTGAGCACTATGGGACTCAACATCTGAGGTCATCAGTCCCCTAGAACTTAGAACTACTTAAACCTAACTAACCTAAGGACATAGCACACATCCATGCCCGCGGCAGGATTCGAACCTGCAACCGTAACGGTCGCGCGGTGTTCGATGAACCCTCTGCCAGCCACTTAAATATAATTTGCAGAGTATCCATGTAAATGTAGATGTATAGGGGCTGATGGAGTTGGAGCCTCAGGGAATAAATTGCAAAGAGGGACTCGGAACGCGAGGATAAGTGCAATTACAGGGAAAGCAATGTTGCGGGAGGTTCTCGCGGCGGAGGACAGACCTTCGCGAGAGAAAAGCAAAGCTTCTGTTTTAAGCATTTCCTTTCACTACGTGAGTTTGAGTTGTTCCTGAACTCGGTTAACTGAATTCACCCTATGCCTGGTCGGAACTGTTCGAATTTGTGCTTTCCCCAGTGTGGCCCAGCACACACAACTGAATTCGTGCGTTGTTTCTTAGCAGGGGAACCTGCCATGCCAATGAGGACCAGATAGCGGCGTTGTGATACAGTAAGGGAATTTCGGAATGCTTTCCTTTCAGCGCAGGGCGGAGTAGCCACGAGGTTTGAGGCGCCATGTCACGGATTGAGAGCCCTTCCTGCCGGAGGTTCGAGTCCTGCCTCTTGCATGGGTTGTGTGTTGTTCTTAGGTGGGGTTATTGTAAGTGATGATCTCAGCAGTTTGGTACTTTAGGAATTCACTCACACACATTCCTTTCAGCCTACTAGTCGGAGGCTGCACGAGCCCACACAACACTATCGTAATACTCTTCCTTAAATATTCTGGATTTACGAGCGCCGCCCGTTTGCTCGAACACATGGTACAGGCTAATCAATTTTTATTTTATACGTTCGGAGCAGCAGAGCTGATCAGTATCTGCCTGACTATAATGCCAACCCACATGTGTCACATCATCCCAGCTGCCAAATGCAGCCGGCCGGTGTGGCCATGAGGTTCTAGGCGCTTCAGTGTGATGTCATTTGGTTAGTTAGGTTTAAGTAGTTCTAAGTTATAGGGGACTGATACCTCATCTTTTTGCAAAATGAAAGGGTGATGTGGAAGCATTTAAAGCGGCGCAATAAGAGTTCGAGTACGATTTGGGGGACTATGTGTCTAAGTATACGATCTAGTCACGCGGTGCGCAAACGCACGATTCCAGTTGCGGGCGCAGTCGAAAACCTAGACCAGAGTGACTGACCGTACGCGGCCACCCTAGTTCCTTTGGGAAGAACTGGGGAATAGAAAAACGTAGGGTAAATCAGTACAGGAATGAAGGGGCACACGTACGCGGTCACGAGAACCCTGGAAGCAGTGGGATGAAAAACCATTTTTATGCATTTCTGTCTGTAAAATATCTGGGAGTGTGCGTGCGGAACGATTTGAAGTGGAATGATCATATAAAATTAATTTTTGGTAAGGCGGTCACCAGGTTGAGATTCATTGGGAGAGTCCTTAGAAAATGTAGTCCATCAACAAAGGAGGTGGCTTACAAAACACTCGTTCGACCTATATTTGAATATTGCTCATCAGTGTGGGATCCGTACCAGATTGGGTTGACGGAGGAGATAGAGAAGATCCGAAGAAGAGCGGCGCGTTTCGTCACAGGGTTATTAAGCGTGATAGCGTTACGGAGATGTTTAGCAAACTCAAGTGGCAGACTCTACAAGAGAGGCGCTGTGCATCACTGTGTAGCTTGCTGTCCAGGTTTTGAGAGGGTGCGTTTCTGGATGAGGTATCGAATATATTGCTTCCCCCCGCTTATACCTCCCGAGGAGATCACGAATGTAAAATTAGAGAGATTCGATCGCGCACGGAGGCTTTCCGGCAATCGTTCTTCCTGCGAACCATACGCGACTGGAACAGAAAAGGGAGGTAATGAGAGTGGCACGTAAAGTGCCCTCCGCCTCACACCGTTGGGTGGCTTGCGCAGTATAAATGTAGATGTAGTAGCGACAACAACGGGCGGTCGTAGTGAGTTCGATTACGGGGCTGGAATCAGCTGAGTGGTGATAGCAATAACGGGTGGCGGTGATTTGGGAACAACTGGGGAATAGAAAAAGATAGGGAAAATCAGTACAGGAATGAAGAGACACGCGAACGCAATCACAAAACCCTGGAAGCAGTGGGATCAGAAACCACTTTAAGGCCTTTCTGTCTATTTAATTATTCGGGAGCTGACCGTTTGGTTTTAAACTTTGTTTTCTGCGTTTAATTTGATTGGGAAACCGTTGAGATTAAACTTAACATATACATGGATGGACATGAGAAATGAAAGGTGTAAGTAGGCTGTTTAGGTTTTTATGTTGGTAACGCCACATAGCACTCTGTATGAAAATCACTGATTGTGCTGTGTGCAGTCTGTGGCTGGTTGGCATTGTTGAAATATTCTCTATTGTAGTGTTGGGCAGTTGGATGTGAACAGCCCTTAGCGTAGCGCAGTTGGAGGTGAGCCGCCAGCAGTGTTGGATGTGGGGAGAGAGATGACAGAGTTTTGAGAGCGGATGATCTGGACGTGTGTCCATCAGAGTAAATTTGTAGGACTGGATTTCTAGTTAGTGCCTTCAATAGTTAGAATCTTTTATGTAGCTGGCAGTACTGGCGCTCGCTATATTGCAGTAGTTCGAGTAACGAAGATTTTTATGAGGTCAGTGATTCGTGAAAGGTATAGGTTATTGTTAGTCGGGGCCATTCTTTTGTGGGGATTATATAAGTCAGATTGCGTTGCGCTAAAATATTGTGAGTCCGTTTAGTGATGATCAGAGTAAGTAAAGAGAAATGTCTGAGTACGTTGAGTTTTGCTCAGCTGTTTGAAAATCAAATAACATAAAGGAGATTATCAGCACAATCATTCATAAATTTTTCTAAAGGGAGGTTTCAAAGGTTGCAATAAATTTTTCATCTATGATTATTACTTTACATATGAAATATTCTATTGCAGATTAATAAAAACGAATTTCTTTGAATGTTCCCAAAATAATGTTCAAGTTATATTTTTATTCAAGGACTACAGCTGTTTGTACAAGAATGAAAATATGATTTTTCATCGAACTTAGCAAAGATTTTCACGTTGCACTGGATTTTTGTTTACTGGATATAGCCCGACTAGCTTTGAAGCGTAAGACTATCTTTACTTTATGAATTCTTTTTTATATTTCTAAGCTCTCCTGAAGAATTATCCACTTTTAAATACACTTCACGTTATGTTCAGAATTTATCACTTTTTGAATGAAAATTTAAAAGAGCTGCAGCTTGTATCCACCTGTGAATGCACAAGATAAAATCTACTATCTCTTTGTATTCTGCCTATGGAATGCTGTGAAAAGAAACACGTTTTTATTTTCGTTCACCTCTACCTGTACCCTTTTTAGGATGTGGTCGTTATTGCGATGGTATATTTTAATCTGCCGCTGTTCCAGAATGCTCGCTCACGGTGCAGCTCCGTACTGCCAGCGATATACAATAAAATGCTGGAAATTCTAAAATAAAATGGGTAATGTCCGGTGCGAACTTTGCAGTAATTGTGACAAACAGATTTTATTAGATAAATATATTTTAACAGAAACAATTAAAATCTTTACACACCGTTTACAATCCCAGCTACAAATGGCGTCGATCATCGACTTATGACAAATGAAGACTACGTAAGAGCCTAATGCAACGTTACGGGTTCCTCTCCCATTCAGTCTGTGCAGAAGGCAAGCGATTCTACTACAATATATTGCCAATTTATATCTTACCTAATTTTTGTACAGTCTTTGTCGTTTTTGATAACATATCCTTTCTTCTGTAGCGATTTTCACATCCTCCGCCACAGATAGTATTTAACAGTCTTTGAATAATCATTTATAATAGCAAAATTCATAATTATCTTTTAAATGTCCTTTTGAAATACAATTAACAGAAACACATATAAATTATTTGTTGCAATGAACATTATACATCGAAATGTTCTTTTAACTTTCACTTTGGATGCGTGCTGCCAGAAAACGTTACACCACGAAAGCAGAGACTGCTCATGAGGGGACCGTGAGCAGAATAGGAATGCCTTGGCGGGACCACCACAGTTGGAGAAAATCGAACCCGCTGATCCACAACATAATCCACTTAACGACAATGAGTGGCGGGAACTCTCGCGACAGAATGGTGCGGAACAGGACGGATCTCTGAGCAAGGTAAGTGCGAATGTTCTACACGTGAAAAAATCCAGCACACGGGACGATTTGTTACAGGAGGCTGCAGGCAGTAAGGTTTCAGCTTTTATGCCAGATATCACCACCTCTATTAGAGTATCAGTACCCAGAACGCACTTGAGCTGCATCTGCCTGTGTTCGATTACAGGTGAGGCAGCGTTTCGTAATTATGTGTGGCTACAGAGGCAGCGTGCAATATTTCTGCAAGGGACTTCTGTCGACTTTTTGAGTACACGCCACACGGAGATGATGCTCTGTACTGGGTGAAACGAGGTCCGACACGATGCTACGACGTGCTCCGTGACTTTTGCTACTTCAGTGTATAAATGTACCGGATGTCTCTCTTAAAAGTCTTCAGGCACATTTCTTCTGGTTTTTCAGTAGATATTTTAAATGTGTAGATGCAGTCAGTCCAAACGTGTAATGGTCATCACGTCGACGGAAAGCTTCGGTTTGTTTCCGTTACACGCGAAATGCTGTTTGAAGCGGAATTTTACATTCTCATTCGTTAGAGCGGCCCGAGATTAGTCCAGCTTGGTATTCGTTTTAGCGATACGTATTAGCAGGAAAACTGGAAAACGGAGAGTGGCGGTAGCTATCAATTTGGGCCAGGGCCTTGTTGTCGCTGTTAGAGTATCGGTTATTCTTAGAGTTTTCCCGCTCCTGTTAATACAAATGGATGAAGCGAATGACGTTGTAGACTAGTTTGTGGCCCGTCCATCCGAATGGGTACGTGAAATTCCGCTTTGAAAATATATTATTTTTTTTAACGGGGAACAAACCGACGCTTTGCGGCGACAGTGGCACATCATGACAGGCGTAATGAACAGTATTAATTTCGACTGACTCCACCTACACATTCCAAACACGAAATCGAAAATATCTGTCGGAACACCAGAGCAAATGCGCCTGAAGACTCTTGGGTGGAATACCTACACAGGATATTGGAGAAATAGTGGCAAATATTTTGATAGGTGATACCAACCACAAGAACAAGAAAAAAAATACCTTGAACGTGGGTCTGGAAATGCATACTTTGTGAGATCTCTACACTTGTCCATAGTGGCTGAAGACGTTCGGGTGTGAATATGTCCGCCTGACACGCAAGGTAGATATTAAATAAACAAGTGACGTATGGCCACAGGTGCTGCCCCCATGATCCGTGAACCGAGCGAGGTGACGCAGTGGCTTGCACACTGGACTCGCATTCGGGAGGACGACGGTTCAATCCCGCGTCCGTCCATCCTGATTTAGGTTTTCCGTGGTTTCCCTAAATCACTCCAGGCAAATGCCGGGATGGTTCCTTTGAAAGGGCACGGCCGACTTTCTTCCCCGTTCTTCCCTAATGCGATGAGACCGATGACCTCACTGTCAGCTCTCCTTCCCCAAACAACCGAACCCCAACCCATGATCCGTCAATAGCGTTCACTACTGTACGTGTCTTTCCGTATTGACGTACTCCAGTGTACACAAGTCTGAGCACTGGGTAATCTACAGGCAGTTGTGTTGCATGTACTATAGTTTTAGCGTTGTTAGTGTGTGTTATTTTGTAGTAAATTGCTTGCAACTATGGGAATGTATCGCATTTATTTATTCGGAGTATGGCATTTAAGTACATTTCAGAATTGCATCACGTTATTCTATATTACATGCTTTCACAGACAAACATCTAGTCCCTGTAAGTCATATCGCAATGTTTACTGTCACTGTGATATTTGTACTGCACTGTGCACGAATAGGTTGGTAAATTTTCCATTTCTCTTCTGCTTGTTAACAATGGAAGCTTACTACTCATAAAGTGACATGACGGATATAATTATCTCCTATGGGTTAGCAATTGGAAATAGGCCGTAAGCACGTTCCCACTACGCAGAAAAATACCCACGTTGCAGAGTACCATGCGATAAGTTGTTGACCCAAAGTTTTCGGCTTCTTAAGGACACGGATTTTCTAGCTTCCAAAAGACGAATGGTGGACCGAATGAGTCAGTTCACACACCTCAGATGCAGGGGGACATACCAGATTTGCTGGACGAAAGACGTGCAACAGCAGTGTGGGGATTTGGCGATTGACACCAACAGAAGGCATAAGTCATCCTGTTGTTCGGCTGGTACTGCTTGAGCTATTGCTGTATCCGTAACACCTTCAACACATCGAGGCACTAATGCCAGAGGACCACGATAGCCTATCATAGTTGTGTCATTGGCCCATACAGAAGCGTGCTGCAGGTCCACTGTTTTCGACGAAGAATTTATTTCTCTGATCCTTTGCGGTTCACAAAGGGTCGTGCTGTGAACTTCCATACTCAGCACGTGTGGGCTTATGAAAACCCCTATGCTGGTGTACAAAGAGTACATCAACCTCATTTCTCCGTCAACTAATGGATAGACATTCTTGGTGATAAGTTACTAGGGCCATATATCCTACTCCAAACATTTAATGGAGCTCATTATCGTCAACTTCTTGTTAACATTTTGCTTACCTTGTCTGAGGAGGTACCACATCAGTAAAGACTACCGATGTGGTTTATGCATTATGTCACATTTCATCTGCAATGTGTGTGAATATCGGATGCTGACGCTTCATGTCTTTTGGAATGGTTGGGGCGGAGGGGGCACACCTTCGTCCCCTGTTCCCTCGACTTCGGTCCCCTGTAGTTTTGGTTATGGGAACAGTTCAAGGCGTTAGTCTTGCAGTACCACATGTATGTGAAATTAGAAATCGTTACCAGAGTCGGAGACTATTTAGACTCTGACAAATCCCTTTAGATACAGTTTTGATATACATAATACAATGGAAATATGCTACTTGATATTTGGCCCTTACATGAGGTCCTAGGGTGAACAATTTGTATAAAATTACTTAATAACTGTATTTTAAAAACAATTAATAATGCAAATCGAATGAAAGGAACACTAAATTCTTTAAATGAAATTCAAGTAAAAAATGAACTGGTGATTTATTGCAAAAAGTCTTCTTCGTACACAAGAAAACCAATAGACTAACTGTCTATCATGTTAGACTAATACTGACAATCAGCAAAAGCATAATGTCCAGGGAAGGATAATGTGTTCATGCTGCACATTCCCTCCACGATGTTGAGGCGAAATAAATAAAAAAAAATTAAATTTCTTGGTTTTTTGTAAACAGGAAAAATTGTGGACATGGAATCGTAACTTCAGAATTTTTGAAAGGCGTTTGTTTTTTTACGGGCTGTATTAACCAGCTTGAATGCGGACAAATTCAGTGCTGCGTGAAATATGCCTGTAATATAATTTACCATTCCGATTAATTACATTTTTGAATTCTACGTCACTGTTGATTTAATCAGAGTTCTCACCTTAGACGTAGAATTAGTCCTTCTGCCACAATATTAATTCTTTAGTCGCCCTCGATGTTCTTCTCTTTGTTGACCGTGTGTACCTTCCTAAGTCGGCATCGGTTCACTTCACGTAGACGGTGGAAACCAAGGAAATACAATGCTACGTCACTTTAAAAAATAGTGAGAAGTATCGAAGTGTTACGAAAATTATTTATTCACAAGACAATAAGACTTGCTCTGCTCGTCGCACAAATCATGATTACTAACAACATGGCTCTGCCTTTCCGCACAGTCCGAAATTACGTCCGTCCTCCACAAGGCAACAATCGAAAGTGTCTCTCAGCTCCTTCGTGGAGTATGAAACAAAAGAGAATCCAATTTGAACATTACAGAGATTATATCCTACATCCCTCTCAATTTGATCTTTAGCGCAGCCTTTAAGGTGTTGTATGTCTCGGCGTCGGAATGTGTCATTACAATGTGAATAAACAGTACGAATCTGAATTTTACTATGTAGTGATTCCTTGTCGGGACTAAAATGAAAAGAACCTCTCTTCGTATCCGTAATCTTACGGTACTGCGGTGGTGTACAACTACAAAATGGTAATCTCCCAGACAAATTGGTGCCGCTACAATGTGCTCACCAATTACTAGCCATCTCGATCTACATCCACATCTACATCGATACTCTGCTAATTACGTTGAAGTGCCTTGCAGAGGGTTCTTCGAACCACCTTCAAAATTCTCTATTCTCCAAATGTCGTATAGCGCACGGAAATAACAAACACCTACATCTTTTTCGTACGAGCTCTTCAAATGGTTCAAATGGCTCTAAGCTCTATGAGACTTAACATCTGAGGTCATCATTCCTCTGGACTTAGAATTACTTAAACATTAACGAACCTAACCACACACACATCCATGCCCGCGGCAGGATTCGAACCTGCGACCGTAGCAGAAGCGCCGTTCCAGACCGAAGCGCCTAGAACCGGTTGGCCACAGCGACCGGCTGTACGAGCTCTGACTTCCCTTATTTTATCCTAGTGATCGTTTCTTCGTATCTAGATCGGCGTCAACAAAATATTTTCGCATTCAGAGGAGAAAGCTGGTGACTGGAATTTCGTGAGAAGATTGCTCCGCAACGAAAAATGCCTTTGTTTTAATAATCTCCATCACAAATCCTCCATCATTTCAGTGACACTCTCCCCCCTATTTCGCGTTGATGCAAAACATGCTACCATCTTTGCACTTTTTCGATGTACCTGCTAAAAACGCAGTGTTGGGTTAGCCTTCCCCACATGATTTTCTGTGTGTTCCTTACAATTTAAGTTGTTCATAATTGTAATTACTAGGTATTTAGTTGAACGTATGGCCTTTAGATTTGACTGATTTATCGTGTGACGGGAGTTGAACGGATTACTTTTAGCACTCATGTGGATGACCTCACACTTTTCGTTACTTATGGTCGTTGCAATTTGTTTGCCGGCCGGTGTGGCCGAGCAGTTCTAGGCGCTACAGTCTGGAACCACGTGACCGCTACGATCTCAGGTTCGAATCCTGCCTCGGGCATGGATATGTGTGATGTCCCTAAGATAGTTAGGTTTAAGTAGTTCTAAGTTCTAGGGGACTGATGACCACAGATGTTAAGTCCAATAGTGCTCAGAGCCATTTATCTATTTCTTTGCAATGTGTTTTGATCTTCTGATGACTTTATTAGTCGATAACCGACAGCGTCATCAGCAAACAACCTAAGCGACTGCTCAGATTGTCTCACAAATCGTTTATACGGATAAGGAACAGCAAAGGGCCTGCAACACTAAGATGTGTGCGTCAACACGAGATCTGCGCCCCCATGGAACTTGTGGACCGAGCTAAGTTGTCGGGACGACTTCCTAGTGCAGAACACCAGAATGTTCGCCCCCCCTCAGCGATCGAGCACGAGAAGTCTCCTCTACGACGATCGACCCAAGAGTGTTCGATCATCCACATTCAACTCCTCAGTTTGGGCCGTCATGGCAACAAGCATGTCATTTAAAACGTTATGTACTTCTGTCCAATGACAGCAGACGAATCAGAGCCTTGTATAAACAACTCAGAATTTCCAACAAGCCAAGCAAACGCCGCTGGAACCCCACCAGGTCAGGTTCACACAGCAGCAGGCCGCTCCTCGTCAAGAACTGGTCAGTTCTCTCCAGATGTTACCGGGTAAGACACTCAGCGTCAAATTCTGAGCTTCCTGGTGTCGTGACTCGTGACGTCACTATGTGTGCCACTGGATGTCAGACTCGGAAAAACTTTCTTCTTCAAGGCGTGAAAATGACTGTAATGCGTGAGTTATTGCCGGATTTGTTATGCGCTCTGTATGTGCTTTCACCCTTCTCAGACAGCAGCTGGTATAGATTTTACGCTTGTGAGCGTATATATACGTTGTTATGTGGCTAGAGGAGCTTGTGGACTGGCCGTTCGATTTCCTTTACGTACATTTATGTAATTCGAAAATCTGTGCCCAGACATCAGTTTACTAAAACAACGTGACAATTTTGTAAAACTCAAAATTGTTAATTCTAAAAAAGGGAGATATTTTTCCGGCTCACTTAAATACAAATCTATTCGTAAGTATTTGAGTTTCATATTGAAACAGTCTCGAGGTTAGAACCTCATTTTCAGCAGTTTCTTTAATTGTATTAATATTGTATTTTTTTGTCAACTGGAAATACTGAATTATAATATTCTAATGAAAATACGATTTTATTTGAGTCAAATCAAATAAATTAAAATTTGATTCAGACATGTGAAATGACTTGTCAATACTAATAAAACTCCCAGAAAGAATATCACTCTGCAGCAGAGAGTGCGCTGCGATGAGACGTCCTCTCAGAACTAGAATAATCTGCCAGATGGTTCCATCAGTAATACTGGTGCGCTTTATATGTTCGTTTCTCCATGTAATGGAGAAAAAAGAATTACTCGACATTCACAGTGACTAGAGTATGTACAAAAAGGGCAATCAATACACATTTGCAGTTGACCAGCAGATCGTTCTGCAGATACAGTCTATCCTTTTGAATTTTTAAGTACTATAATCTATTTCTGTGAAGGATGCTTATCACGATATTTATTTGCTCTTTCGCTTTAATCACATGAACTCTGAGAGTTTTATGTGACTATATTATTTTGTTTCTGCAAACATAATTCGTTCCACCAAAATAGCTGGAAATCCCACAGCAGATCAGTTCCAGTCATTCCACGAGTAAGGAGGTACACGGCTCGTCTTATCTGTAATTCAACCATGCCTAGACGGTCAATACCGTATTCTATCGCGTCCGCACTGTTACTTTGTGCCAACAAGGTCTCTCAACAAGGGAGGGGTCAGGCGTCTCGGAGTGAACCAAAGCTATGTTGTTCGGGTATGGAGGAGATACACACAGAGAGAGGAAATGTCGATGACATGCCTCGTTCAGACCGTCCAAGGACTACTACTGCAGTGGATGACCGTATCCTACGGATTATGGCTCGGAGGAACTCTGACAGCAACGCCACCATGTTGAATAATGCTTTTCGTGCAGCCACAGGACGTCTTGTTACGACTCAAACTTTGCGCTACAGGCTGCATGATGCGCAACTTCACTTCCGACGTCCATGGCGAAGTCGATCTTTGCAACCACGACATTTTGCAGCTCGGTACAGGTGGGCCCAACAACACGCAGAATGGACCGCTGAGGATTGGCATCACGTTCTATCCACCGATGAGTGTCGCATATGCCTTCAACCAGACAATCGTCGGAGACGTGTTTGGAGGCAACCCGGTCAGGATGAACGCCTCAAGATACACTGTCCAGCGAGTGCAGCAAGGTGGAGGTTCCCTTCTCTTTTGGCATGGCATTATGGAGGGCGGACGTATGCCGCTGGTGGTCATGGAAGGCGCCGTAACGGCTGTACGATACGTGAATACCACCTTCCGACCGATAGTACAACCATGTCGGCAGCATATTGGCGAGGCATTCGTCTTCATGGACGACAGTTCGCGCCCCCATCGTGCACATCCTTTGAATGACTTCCTTCAGGATAACGACATCGCTCGACTAGGGTGGCCAGCATCTTCTCCTGACATGAACGCTATAGAACATGTCTGGGATAGATTGAAAAGGGCTGTTTATGGAAGACGTGACGCACCAACCCTCTCAGGGATCTACGCCCAATCGCCGTTGAGAAGTGGGACAATCTTGACCAACAGTGCCTTGATGAACTTATGGCTAAAATGCCACTACGAATACAGGCACGAATCAATGCAATAGGACGTGCTACTGGCTATTAGAGGGAGAGGTGCGTACAGCAATGTTGACCACCACCTCCGAAGGTGTCCCTGTATGGTGGTACAAGATGCAATGCCTGACTTTCATTAGCAATAAAAAGGGTGCAAAGGATATTCATGTTGATCTCAATTCCAATTTTGTGTACAGGTTCCGGAGCTCTTGGAGCCGAGGTGATGCGAAACTTTTTTGATGTATGTACATTTTTACTTTGTCTGTACAGAACTGTATACACTGTTAGCGTAAATAGCGCTAGGGAGGTGCATTATAGATTCAGTAAGCGTACAATACTTCAAAACTCGTTTACTACCTCATTTTCCGCAATTTGATCTTACGTTCTTGCCTCAGTGTCAGAGGTACAACAACAGAGTTTGCGTTTGGCTGTCATCCATTCGTATGTTCCGCTACATTTTTGGAGAGAAACCCGGTTGCCGCACAGTCGCGGCGTTGGCCTCTCTCTCTCTCTCTCTCTCTGTCTCTCTCTCTCCGTCTCTGGTGCCGACTCGCTGAGTGTGACACCTAGCGGCAGCACTGGGTACCTTTGGCGCGACGTTGCGAGTCACAATCCCAGAAAGCTAAGGAATTAACGCCGGGTCTTGAGACTCAGACCTGCTAGCCGCCAGTAGCGCACGCAACACCAAAGATCCCACCCTCCTCCTAACGGCGCGTGACCCCTGCGGGCCCCAATGTAGCTGCCCTGCCGGACTTATAACCGGGGACTCAATGCTCTGAGCGGTGAGCAGGCTGTCCCTCCCTTATTCCCATTGTTGTGTGCCTCGGACGTTCTACAACTCTTGGGGAAACGAACTCCGAGGTTCCCACGAATTCTCTCAGCTGAAGTGATGTAAGTTAAGACACACAACCTCTGGAATTTTTATCAGGCACAATAGTGAAAATCAAGTATATTAATGAGAGTTTAATAAAGTGATGAGAATCGTCTTCCAGCATTTCTCCGTCATAAGGAGTGGGTGGTGTTAGTTTATCACTGGATGGAGCAACCCAGATTGCTTGTAACATTTCAGCCGACGCCACGCCGGTCAATGATACCCAGACACTACAGGTTCGCGTCTTCGACGCAACTACGAGCAAGCGTATTTCGGAGAGTGCGTGATCTCTTAAGCTGAGGATCAGAGCGATACATTTCCATTGGAGGAACGTCACGTTGAGCACCTCATATGAGAAATGTCATTAACGGATATCAGGATGGACGGCTCGTATGGACAAGTGTACAGATCACAGAAAGTATGCGTTTCCCGATCCACGTTATAACATCCCAGCTTCCTCAACCAAATTATAACGTCCCAGGACTTTCTGCACCAAATTATAACATTTCAGCTCCTCAACACCAAGTTAAAACGTTGCATTAGGAGGTGTGTGCTTCGTGCAAAAGGTCTTGAGTTCATATTGACGACAACAAGTAATTCTTCATTACAGACGTTTATTTACAAACAGAACTGACAGACTTCACAGATTCAATAACTGGATCTCCGAGCTAACCGCACTGCATATCCGAACTGGCAACTGACAACTCCTAGGTGTATTAATATCTTTCCAAACAATCAGAGTCTTTGACAATGTTTTGTTTACAATACCATAGCAATTCACGACTTAAAACTAAATTAGACATTACAGAATTTTAGTACAGATTAAAGTAAGTAAGAGGATCAGTACATATAAATTCTTACAAGCATAATTTCCAAATAGATTTTATAACATTTTTCTACCAGCTTCTGGATAACCTTCACCAGATTTGTACCGGTGTTTCCAGAAATATCTTGACATTTGATTCTGGATATTTCTTGAGTGATTTAGAACAACTGTTTATATGTAAAATGATTTAAATCGTGTTTCAAATCGTAAATAAATCTTTTTAGCAATATTTCTTGATACAAATCGTCTTTCGAAATCAGGTTATGAAACAGTTTTCACAAGTTTTCGTATCTTTGCGATCATAATATAGAATATCTCTTTAGCTGGTGAGTTTTTAAATGTATCTTGTCCATATTATACGAAATAATTTAGCTCAAAACTGATAATTTATACAATTAATCAGAGCTACAGCAAACAGTGAGTCTTTCTTTTACAAAATGAAATATAATTACAAAATTGAATGAAAATAGGTTACTAACACTAATATATATTTACATTAATTCTATTTTTGTTCTTTCTGTGCAAAATGTCCTAATATTGACACAGTACAATATTTAAACATCACCAAGGTTTCCCTTTACATTTTGCATATCTGTATCGACATCCCCTAAAAGTCTACAGTATCGAATACTTCAATATGTCCCAATATGTCCTGTAATGTTACACAACCCCCCATCAGCACTTCCACGTGAAACACGGAAGGGTTGATGTCCTTACATTGCAAAACAGAAAAGTTTTACACATATCTTTGGTGTCTTCTTTCTTGAAGACCGGTGATCTTCTTTCTTGAAGGTCAGTGATCTTCTTCCTTAAAGGTCGGTATACCTCAATGCCGCACACTGTATTTCAGTCTCATCTTCACAGTCCGTATGGTTTCCATATACACTGCATGCAATCACAGGCTGCAATAGCACAGTCCGCTATGAATATACAGCACACAGTGGTCAAACCCAGTTAAACATTAGCAAAAGCATTTAATAGTCGGTGCACCGGTTTTTAAGGACACAGAAATTTGAATTCTCTAAAGTCTAATTACTCAAGAAAATTTACTCTAAATAATTTCTTAAAGCTAAGAGAGGATAGACTGACAGGTGGAGAAAATTGATTATACAGGATCACAGAATAAGTGTAAGATGCAATGCCAGAATACTAACATGAAATATGACAATTGCATAGCTAGGGGACCTAGTGCTCGCCAAACACTTAGCACACAAAGAATGTATGCTCCCCTGAGGAATCAGATAAATACAACATAACAAAGTATACAAAAATATCCTGGTAAGATTACATATAAAAGTCTATAAACATCTATTATCTAAAACACTTTTTTACATTTTTTTATACAATTTCAGTTCGGTCACGTTTTGTAGGTCAAACAGTCTCCAAGAATTTGGGTAGACTAGATGGTAAGCATTCGGATGAGGATTGTCCTGAATCTTGAAAGGTCCAATGTATATGTCAAAAAACTTTTTTAATTCACCACTGATGGCTTTAGACTTCTCTTGTGTTTTAACAAGGACCAAGTCTTCAATTTTAAATTGAGTAGGCTCCAATCTTTTGTCACGTCTACATTCCCTCTTATCACCTTGAGATTTCATGGTCTTTCTCACTATTTCCTCTCTCTCTTGAGTACTTAATGGTTTGCAGACTGGAAAATCAATGAAATCACTAATTGGATGTGGTGGTTTGCTATTATACTGTATTTCATACGGCGAAAACACTAATGCTGTAGGCTGTTCACAACATCTTCGAATTTCTCAACATAGTCAATCCAACTAGCATGATCAGTATTGCAGTAGGTTCTAAAGAATCGCCCAATTTCCCTCATGTATCTCTCCGAAGGGTTTCCTGACAGATGATAAGCTGAAATAAGAATGTGACTTATATTTTCATCTTCAACAAAAGCTTTCCATACTCCAGAAGTAAATTGAGTCCCATTGTCTGATAATATTTTCTGAGGTTTTCCAACCCTGCCAAAATAGTCTCCTCTGATTTTTGAAATAATGCTCTTACTGTTTGCCTTGCGAAGAGGGTATGACTTAATGAATTTTGAAAAAAACATCAACCATAACAAAAACGTTGCAATAGCCTCCTCTGGTCTTCGGTAATGGTCCATATAATTTGACAGCGACAAACTCGTGTTGTTCTTTCGGTAAGATGTTTTGCATCAATCCTCGACAAGTTTGGTTGGATACTTTTACTCTTTGGCACCTGTCACAACCCGTTAAAATTTTTCTAACCCTCCTGGCTATGTTGTTAAAGTACACATTTTCTTGGATTTTCTGGATACACTTTTGAATCCCACAATGACCAAAACTTTCATGAATGTACTTGATGAGTACATTGATGTACTGTTCAGGCCAACATAATTTCCATACATCGCTATCTACACTGTTTCTCTTGAATAGAATCCCTTTGTAGATTTTGTAATAATCTCCCACTTTTTCATGTCCCTATTTCCCTAAATAACTTTTGACCAGTTTACAGTTCTCATCGTGGTTCTGATTCCGTCGGATGTCATTACAAATGTCTCTGATTTCTTGTTCATTGTCCACCCCTCTTAAATACATAATTTTGAATTCTTTTTCACATTCCCCACTGTCATCTTCAAAGTCACCCCCCACAGGTAGTCTAGATAAAGCATCAGCAACTACATTATCGGGTCCTCTAAGATATTTTATTGAGTAATTAATTTGTTGTAACAAGAGTGCCCACCTGGTAATCCTTCCATGATGCAACCTACATTCTTGAATATAAATTAATGCCTTATGGTCTGTGTAGACAACTACCTGGTTTCCCAATAAACAATTTCTGAATTTAGAAAATGCCCAGTAAATGGCCAAAAGCTCTTTCTCAGTAACAGTGTACTGCCTCTCATGTTTTTTCAAGGTTTGACTAGCAAAAGCAATAGACCTGTGTTCTATTTTCCCATTTATATTTACTTCTTGGAAAAGGTGAGCACCTAGGCCATAATCACTACTATCTGCCATAATGCAAAAAGGTAAACTTAAATCAGGATGGTACAAAATTTTACTGTTACATAACTGTGTTTTTATTTCTTCAAAAGCAGCTTCACATTCCTGATCCCAAACCCACATTGCGTTTTTCTTCAGCAATCTGTTAAGACTTGGAGCAATTAGAGCTTGGGTACTAATGAACTTTCTGTAGTAACCGCACATCCCGAAAATTGACTTGAGTTGTTTCTTGGTTTTTGGAATTGGGAATTTTGCAATTGCCTTGAGTTTTTCAGGATCTGGCAAAATACCATCCTCAGAAATACTGTGCCCCAGAAACTTCAATTTTTTCATACCAAACTTACATTTAGATAATTTAAGTGACATTCCCCCTTTCCTTAATCTATTGCAAACCTCCCTCAAAGTATTAACATGTTCTTCCCAAGTTTCTCCAGTGATCAAAATGTCATCTACATACACAGTTAATTTTGATAAAAGATCTTTTCCCAAAACAAAGTCAAGTGCTCTAATGAATTCGGCTACTGAGACATTCAGCCCAAATGGTACCACACAATACTGGTAACATCTTCCCCCATACAAAAAGGCAGTATACTTTTTGGAATCATTTTCTAATTCTACTTGGTGAAATCCTGGTGTGAGATCTAAACTGGTCATATATTTCATTCTTTCAAATTTATGAAGTAGTTCGTCTATATTCTCGAGATGATCGGTCTCTCTTTCCACATACTTATTTAGGTGTCTTGAATCTAGTACAAGCCTGACACTGCCATCACGTTTTGCAACCACTACCAAAGGATTATTGTATTGGCTCTTACTTCTCTCAATGATGCCCCACTCTTCCATCTTTTGAAGTTCCTTTTCTACATCTTTTCTCTTTGCAATGGGTACACTATAAGGTTTTATAAAGAATGGCTCATGTGGTTTTAACCTGAGTTTACATTGGTAATTCTTTACTCTGCCAGGTCTATCATCAAAAACATCACAGTAATTCCACAATAATCTTTCTACCTCTACCTTCTGTTCTTGGTTCAAATTATCTGATTCCCGTAATTTTTCTTGAACTATATCCCCATATTCTCCATCATCATAATCCTCAGTAATTTCATCTACACAATAACCACTGTCTTTAGAAAATGTAACGTCCCTAATTTCAATTCCCTTATCAGCACAGTTTTGAACCGACATGTCAGTACTGGAACATACTCTCGTCTTAAGATCAATAAAGGTAAACAAACTCTTTTCCCAATCAAATGCTGCATTAGCTTTTAATATCCAGTCCATACCCAACAGTACATTCTCATTTAGGTCACTTATTACAGGACATCCTTGAGTAAACTGTACATCATTTATACTGAAGGACAACAACATCTGTCTATTAACAATTTTGCTCAGTTTGCCAGTAATGCCTCTAATTTTTATTCCAACAACAGGTAATTCAACAAAGTCAGGATCATGGTTAATTATATCTCTTAATTTGCTTGAAATGGCACTAATTGGACTCCATGTGTCAATCAAACAATACCCTTCCCAACCTGCAGCTTTAATTTTTATGTATGGACAACCCATAGTGGTGTTTTCCCTTTCTTCCTGTTCTTCATACAAAAGATCTTCTGCTATCTCATCATACCTCTGTTCCATATTTAGGTTTCCTTTATTAGGCAATACTTTCTTCAAACTTCTAGGTCTACTGGAATTTACTGGAATGTCTGGATTACTATTTACCTCACTCACATCCTGACTAGTACCCCGTTTGATGATTTCATTAGGCTTAAAAGCAGAAACTGGTTCACAAATTTCCCTTAATTTGATCTTAACATCATTGTCATCACTGTAATCTTTAAATTTGTCCCAAACAGATTTCAAAATAATCACAGGTGCATCAGCACAATCAACCCCCCTGTCTCCTGATGTATTACTAAGCTGAACTGGCACAATCTGATTCTCATGTGGAATGTAGTTAGAGTTCCTGGCACAACTATTCTCAACACTATTGCTTATAACATCCTCCTTAACCTCAACATAAACTATTCCATCCAATTCACCATCAAAATCTTCTAGTACATAATCACCATTAGCCTTAACATCAACATTATCATCATCATTGCCTGAGCTTACACTACAAACACTACTAGTATCACCAACATTACTCACAACACCATCTTCACCAACCACATCCACATGAATATCAGACTCTCCAGAAACTTCAGTACGAACATCATTATGACAACTTACATCTAAAACATCACCACACATACGTTTGTACAATCCAAAATTATCAAAGTTATTCTTACCTTTCATTTCAGCATTAGATGCTGCTTCTTGATTATATAAATTTGCAATTATATCATCTTCTAGGCCTACTTCATCAACGGTAGCCTGGTTCCTATTACAGTTGTTTCTAGTATTTTCTCTGATGACATTCCAAAATTTCCTGTCAAATTTAATTTTTTCATTACCTCTATCTACAGATCGATCATAGCATACTGTCTATACTGGTTAGGTCTCTGATTATAGTGCTGTCTGTTCCGAGTGAAATTAGCCTGATTTTGAAAATTCCTTGCCTCAAACTGACAGACTCCCAGTGGAGCATTTAGTCGTTTAAAGGCCTATGTCTGTCGTTTCCCTGCCTCGGGTTACCTTCTCTCATGTCATTACCCCAGGACCTGTTTCGATTTTCCCATTCTCTGTTTGAATTAAAGTGCTGATCATTCCTACCTAAATTTCTTCTGTCATTGCTATTATAATTATCCCTGTTGTTGTTAAAGTTTCTTCGTTCACTATTACTGTTATTATTTGCACGGTTCGGTTCCCACCCTCTGTGTGCTGAACCTACAAAGTCGTTGAATGTGTTGTTTTGTTCAAAGGCTCTATCAAGTTTGTCCACATATTTCAAGAATTGTTCTATGGACTCATCTGGACCATATACTAAACCCCATTGTACTCTTTTCGGAAGTCTCCGGTTTAGTGCATCAATTTGAGTTAGCTCATCAAATGGCTTATCCAGATGCACTAATTTTTGCAACTGTTTCTCACAATAGGCTTTCATTGACCCATCAGATTCTCTGTAACTAGGACCATTCAAGAATTCACTTTTGATTCGAGCTTGCTCAGTTTCAGACCAAAATTTGGTTAGAAAACATTTTTTCGAAATCTTCAAAGGACATTTCCGCATAACAATTCTGATTGGCCCACGAAAGCGCCTCACCATCAAGTAATTTCTTTACAAATTTTATCTTAACACTATCTGTCATTATGGACGTGAACTGCTCCTTGCAGAATTGCATGAAGTCTTTTGGGTGTATATTCTTGTCACCGGGATAAGTTTTAATTGGAAAATTTCCCCATATCCCATTACAACTATTACTAAAACCTTTTTGAAACATAGTTTCTTGTATTTCTACAAATTTTCTGTCTACATTTTTTTCGACATTACCTACTCTACTACAAATTTCTGTGACCTTTTTGTCCGTATCAGATTCCGTATCAGATTTGAAAGATTCAATTTCGTTTTCAAAAAATCGTTTTGTCTGGTCAAATTCATTTCTCAATTGAGAATTTTCCTCATTTACAAAATCAACAACTTTTTTAAAATTTGACTGGTTATTTGAAATTTCGTTACTTAAATCAGTTTCAAGGACAGAAATTTTGAACTCAACCGTGTCCACACGACAGCTAACTTCTTTTTGGTTTGACTCAAAAGTAATTCGCCATTCTTCGAGAACCTGATTAGTGTGAGCAATCTGTTCTGTATTTGAGTTTATTTCTGATTTTAAATCACACACAGCCTTCGAAATCGACCTGTCCATCTGTTGTTGTGTCTGTTCAATTTGTTGACGTAATTCGGCACGAGAATCGTCCATCTTCGAGTTTAACTCTGAAAACATTTGTTTTAACATTTCCAACATTCCTACACTGTCAGAAGCACTTTCCCTAATAGGTGTACTCGCTACACCGCTGTCAGTACTGAAATCTGCGTCTTTTTCCATTATTTTAGGAAGCAGTTACTTATCTTAGTGTCCGTCGGCGGTCGTTGGTGTCCGTGTTTTGCGAAATTTCTTCAATTCCAGGATGGTTTCACTCGGTTGATTCACTCCTCTTCTAGTGACCCCAGAATCGACGTATTTACTTCTTGTGATCCCAGAAGAGACGTATTTTATTTAGAAGAATCACTGGGTGGTCGCCAAATAGTCTGCTTCCTCCACCAAATTAAAATATCCCAGCTCCAGCGCCTCCACCAAATTATGACATCCCAGCTTCCTCAACCAAATTATAACGTCCCAGGACTTTCTGCACCAAATTATAACATTTCAGCTCCTCAACACCAAGTTAAAACGTTGCATTAGGAGGTGTCTGCTTCGTGCAAAAGGTCTTGAGTTCATATTGACGACAACAAGTAATTCTTCGTTACAGACCTTTATATACAAACAGAACTGACAGACTTCACAGACTCAACAACTGACTCTCCGAGCTAACCGCACTGCATATCCGAACTGGCAACTGATAACTCCTAGGTGTATTAATATCTTTCCAAACAATGAGAGTCTTTGACAATGTTTTGTTTAGAACACGATAGCAATTCACGACTTAAAACTAAATTAGACATTACAGAATTTTAGTACAGATTAAAGTAAGTAAGAGGATCAGTACATATAAATTCTTACAAGCATTATTTACAAATAGATTTCATAACATTTTTCTACCAGCTTCTGGATAACCTTCACCAGATTTGTACCGGTGTTTCCAGAAATATTTTGACATTTGATTCTGGATATTTCATGAGTGATTTAGAACAACTATTTATATGTAAAATGATTTAAATCGTGTTTCAAAACGTAAATAAATCTTTTTAGCAATAGTTCTTGATACAGATCGTCTTTCGAAATTAGGTTATGAAACAGTTTCCACAAGTTTTCCTATTTTTGCGATCATAATATAGAATTTCTCCATTGAAAGTTCCAGAAGTGTGCATTAAACGTTCATTTACAGACTTTCTCGTTAGCTGGAGAGTTTTTAAAAGTATCTTCTCCATATTATACGAAATAATTTAGCTCAAAACTGATAATTTATACAATTAATCAGAGCTACAGCAAACAGTGAGTCTTTCTTTTACAAAATGAAATATAATTACAAAATTGAATGAAAATAGATTACTAACACTAATATATATTTACATTAATTCTATTTTTGTTCTTTCTGTGCAAAAGTCCTAATATTGACACAGTACAATATTTATACATCACCAAAGTTTCCCTTTACATTTTGCATATCTGTATCGACATCCCCTAAAAGTCTACAGTATCGAATACTTCAATATGTCCCAATATGTCCTGTAATGTTACAACGTGTAATGGATTTTTTTTCTTGTTTTGGTGGACAGCCCCACCTCTCGAAATATTCGACACTTTGCACTACAGGTTGAAAGAAGAGTGACGAACATAAGATGCCTTCAATATTTATTAACGTTGTGGGTGGTTCTCTTGATTTATGCTAACTTTTTTCCACCCTACGTCTAGATCTGGTTTTGTTCCCTGCATATAAAATTATATGCAAGCGTTTCTATCGCACCAGAAAGGTTGGAGGAGGTTTGATGTAAGATCTATTCGTGGTTTCTCCCTTATCGAAATCGTTTCCCATAAGAATACAAGCTACATCGTTAGCCTCGTGGCTATTGAGGTTGATCCTCAAAAAAACGTAGTACTAATAGTTCAATCCAGAACGGTTTAGGTAGCCTTTACGGTAGTTGGGTGTAGCTGTGTGGTTGGTATCCGAACAGACATCCGAAGTAGTGTGGCGGTAATGCTTCAATCTGTCCGAAGAACAGTTCCAGCTTTATAAATGTAGCAAGAAGTGTATCGTGACTAATGGAGTTGATCATTAAGACCAATTAAAGTATTTTCCTAATATATTTTGTTGCCCTTATTTTATAAAATCATTCGGTGGCTTTCTAAGAGGTACTTTGTGTTAGGAGTACGAAACGTAAATAAAATTACATTTTCACACGTTTTACTTGAGGCAGAATTAGGTAATAAAGCCAGTCGATACCTTTCGTATAGTGGAACGACGTAGTTGCTTACTGGCTGAGTATTTTTCAAGAGATCCTCTCACACAGACTGGTAATTTACACTGTTTTTAAGAGACACTCCGAGTGCGCCGTATCAGTCACTCTTTAACCTGTTACGTAAGGCGATTCGTTCCTGCTGTTATCTTTTGCGTTAATTCAGTCCCGCAACCAATAACCGTGCATTCGGGCGGTAATCAGTTATCGGTGCGTTATTGTAGTCTAAAAACTGAATCCGTTATAGTAACTCTTTTGTTTACTCACTCGGGGTCCCACCGTTTTGTACACAACTGAGGTGAGAAGTAGTTGTGACGTTCTCTACGGCGACATCAAAAACCCATTCTGAGGTGGTGTCGTCGAAAGCGTAAACCGAAGCAATCCGCCTGGATTCGAATACATCTTTCGAAAGCGAGTACAAAAGAATATTATCACAGGACTTTACAAACAGGTTTTTCAGAAATTCCTACCAGTTCACTTACTTAAATTATTTAATATTGCAACGCGTTTCGAGCTATCACCTCTTTATCAGGCAAAATATGACAAAACAAAAAACATTCAAACAGAATGGACATAGACCTTAATGCAAGTATTTTTTTAGTCTTGTCGTTTGTTGTGGCTTTCCTGCAGAGAAAGTCAAATACAAGCCGTATGAGAGCGCGTTTACTTCCTTTTCTTGTCTGTAGATGAATACTGGAGCACTCCGTTCATCAGAAAAGGCTGCCGTCTTGTGGCCACTGTGGCTTTAAATTGTAAGCACACCACGTAGCTCACCCGGAAAACATGAATAACTGATCTGGCTACTTCAGTATTATGGGCTTAATTTGTATTATTAGTTCACTTTTCTCGGACATGAGCAGACATCCACCAGTAGCAAATAATGTGACCGTGGCTTCCAAGTTAAGGTTCTTCGGTTAATCACAAGGCGTCTACTTCGGTAATAATCTTGCTGGCATTTCGATGATCTTTCTTGGGATTTCTTCATGATTCATTACATTCTTGCACGTGCTACCTTTTTATAGTTTTATGCACAGTGAGATATAATATTTAGCGATTTTAAAAAGCGAGTAAATCAAGCTGCGTCGGATAGAGGTGGAGAGGAAAGCTTCAGTTACGTTTGACGCGAAATAGCATTTAGTCATAATGGAGCGTACACTGTCAAAGCATTTTATCAAAACGGTAGTTCGTACCAGCTAGCACGTCGTGCAATCCGCAACCACTTCAGCGTTAATCGAAATCGGCCGGTGCACCTGCCTGGGCGATTAAAAAGTGGCTGGGGAACATTGAGGAGACGGCGCCAACTGGGAAACCAAAAACTGTGCGCTCGCCTGAAAAACATCGAACGTGTACGCCAAATGAAACGCGTATAGCACGTGTGCCTTGACACGACACTACAGCGCGACACGCACGTGCCGCACGAGTCGCGCGGCTGCAGTGCATATTGCGACACGTACACCGTACTTAGCACGCGCCGAATGGCGACGCTCTGCAATGACAGAACCGAAGCGCGCGCACCTTTTTATCTTTCTCTAATAATTTACAGAAACTATTCACTGAAAATATTTGATTTTTTTCCGTACTTGTAGCTTTATGTGTGAACGTCTTGGCCAAGTGCCCATCATCTCGCTAATGGTCATGCTTACTGGGATCTACACATTTTAGTAAGTCACTACGCAAAACTCAAAAAGTTTGCAATGAAAAATAGGGGGCGCTATGATTTAGCGTTTGGTGCGTATTACACCATATGTTTATGAGTATGAAATTCAGCTAACATATTAAATTTTTGTTTAGACTTAGGAGGAGGTCTCCATCTGTCTTCGATTTCGAGAAAATGGATCCCATGTAGAGCATTCACTCCCAATCTTACGCCACGGGAATGAAATATTCCTACATCACTGGTATTTCCTAAACCGCTCGAGACATGGAAACAAGATTTTGGTTAATAATGATACAAGGAAGAGAGTACTTTGCCACGCCGGCCGGTGTGGCCAAGTGGTTCTAGGCGCTTCAGTCTGGAACCGCGCGACCGCTACGATCACAGGTTCGAATCCTGCCTCGGGCATGGATGTGTGTCATGCCCCTAGGTTAGTTAGGTTTAAGTAGTTCTAAGTTCTATGGGACTGATGACCTCAGATTGTAAGTCCCATAGTGTTCAGAGCCATTTGAACCATACTTTGCCACGTCGTAAACACACTGAGCTTTCTTATCTATCACGGTATATCAGTAGTTACACTTCCCTATTTATTTATTTTTTTTCATTCCACTGTCTAATTTTTTTAGAGTTATCGACAGCTAGTGAGACAAGAGTGTCCTAATATGAAAGTAAACATGAAATTTCTTCTCTTATGTTGCCACAAACCGTCACAATGAGTTTTTTGATAAGATATTCGGCTCTCTGGTCGCCAGTTACTTGTTTAATGAGACAGATTTCTAAAACAGTGTGTCACAATAACTGCTGCAAAAATGAGTTTATGCAAATCATATTGTGTTTTGGTAAAAGAAGTGCTCTCAAACCCTTCAACAAGAGAAGTGTGACCGTTACTCGCAAATGGTATTGCATCTTCGAATGAGACGAGGTTAACAACTCACACGAAAATAAATCGCTAATTCTGTTGGAATTTTTGTTGAATCTCACAACCCATTTTATTTTTAACACCGAGCGACTGAAATGGAAACTTACCAAAGAGTTTTATTCCTTTCCTTCATCTGAGCAATAGCAAAGTAATGAAGAGCGTGGTCTTCAGGCGGGATACCACGCACACCACTGATGCCGGTTCCTCACCAACGCCTTGCCAAACTGACAGTCCGTGGTTCGCGAATAAAATAGTTGTTACTGAGAAAAGTAAACAACTGATACGTGGCACAACACAATGGCCAGTGTATCGTCAGCAGCTGGGAATAAATCGCGCGACAGGAATGCGGAAGCCAGAAAGTATGCTTTGTGAGAGGAAGAGTTCACATCGTTCCGAAAACATTGTCACCATTACATTTCTACATATCACCACACTCTTTCAGGATATTCCTACTTTTATAATAGTACCGACCACTAATTCCTTTGTGTAGCCTGTTGTGTAATTAGTTTATTAATGCTGATAGCGTGTATGCAACCACTGAAATACTTTTCCTCGTCACGACGAGCCGATTAAAACATCGTTATTTACGAGGGCTTCTCGACTATTTCGGGCTTGCAATGGAAATGTCACGTCCACATGTACGAAGTATAACGTCTCTTATTAGACCCATATCCACATGATGATATGAAGTACTTAAGTTTTACTATCTCGGACGCTTTTTACCAGGAGCGCAAAGGGGTCATACCTGTGGAAATTATGCCTTCCCGACTTTTTGTAATGGATCGCAGAGATACTTCAGCATAAGAGGCAGCAAGTAGGTAACCTTGTTTTACTTTCCTGTCTTGCTTCTAGATGACACGATTTTATAATATTCCTTACTTCCTTATTCACTACCCTCACGGTAAATCGTCTGTCCCTTCTTACGTTCTGAAAAAATTGTGGAGGCAGACGATATACTTTCAGTGGCTAATGGCTCACCGGTTATTGAACTGTGCATTGGGTTTTTTGACAAAGAATAAACAAAACAAAAGAACTGTACATATGTATGTAAATGAAAACTATTACGTGCTAACGAAAATGGACGGAGCGCTTAAACAGCGAAAAAAAGAACACTGCTCAGTGATAGAAAACTTCAGTTTACATTACAGGCCGTACTCTTCGGATGGACAATACTTCCACTGCCCGTATGCGCCATGCCGAAGTGAGTATATGGCAGAACTGCCCTCCCGCTCCCCGCCTCACACATCCGTCAGTACCCGCGTGACGCGCGGCGCGAGAAACTGCGCCGCTACCACAAAGCCGCGCGACCTGGCGCAGGCGCGTGTCGCGTCCCAGTCGCGTCGCGTCGCAGTTTGCGCGGTCCCATTTGAACCTGTGAAGTTGCAAAAACGCGCGCTAAACTTGGGATTTCAAAGAGAACGGTAGGAAGGATTTAACCCCAGGATTTGCACTTTCACCCCTACAAAATCTAAACGGTACAGGTCCTTAAGGGAATAGATTATGTGATCCGCAGCCGCTTCTAATTAAAAGTTTTGGTCATGATTATTCGGGACCAGGACATTGTAAACCGTTTGTGGATGAGGGATGAAGCTCACTTCCGTCTCTCCAGTTATGTGAACAAGCAGAACTTTCGATTTTGCAGTGACGTTAATACTAGAGAACTGCATCAGCAACCACTGCACTGGGCAAAAGTTACTGTGTGGTTCGTAATGTCTTCAATTAGGGATCATAAGGCCAAACGATTTTTAAGTTGTAACAGTGACTTCGCAGAGATACGCTAGTAAGCATGAATATTGTCAGTCGTTTGTTTCCAAAGATATGGCCTCCCGAAATGGGTACATTGCATGGCCCTCTTGTTCACTGGACGTCACATGTTTGTGACTTTTTCTTTGGGGTTATCTGAAGCGGAAAGTTTAGCAAGATAACCCACCTCGAACAACTGAAGCCCTGAAAGAGTGGACGCGACAGGAAGTGTGATGAGTCAGTACAAGGTCTGGCTGGAGGAATGCGTGCTTCTAAGCGGACGCCATAATAAGACAGTTATCTTGAAAAAGTAACTGAGGAGGAGGAGGAGGACATTAGTGTTTAACGTCCCGTCGACAACGAGGTCATTAGAGACGGAGCGCCAGCTCGGGTGAGGGAAGGATGGAGAAGGAAATCGGCCGTGCCCTTCAAAGGAACCATCCCGACATTTGCCTGAAGCGATTTAGGGAAATCAGGGAAAACCTAAATCAGGACGGCCGGAGACGGGATTGAACCGTCGTCCTCACGAATGCGAGTCCAGTGTGCTAACCACTGCGCCACCTCACTCGGTGAAAAAGTAACTGACGTTTTACTGTTACAGAAAACACTTTTTCGTATATTTTAAGATTATGAAATAGAAAAAGTGTCTTTATTTAACAGCTTTTCAAAAATCGCTCTTTATTATGCCTCACCCTGTAGTTGAAACTCTCTTCTTCATTTAGCTCATGAGGCCCTCAGCTTTAAAAGAATTTATTGTGTCGTAAACACAGTACTATTTCAATATGCTATACGAGCTTATTTTAGGAAAGACACACGGGAAATATATAGTGGTAAATGCGAAAAACAAATACAGAACTAGTTCTCTCACAAATGTTATGACTACTCTTATTTTTTATTTGGGGGACTTATGAAATCTGAATATTTTCGTAGTCTCCATGAAATAGCTGTGTTAATCTTAGATAACGGTGGGTGTGATTAACGTCTCTGACTGGTGGTGTGGAACTGTCTCAAGTGAAGGACAGCAGTAATTGGGTTATTCAGATACACACAGTAGACGATTGTAACTGCACTGTTTACGTGGAAAGAACCCACACATATTACAAAAAATTGATGTATGTACGTATGTGGCACATCTCCCCCTAGACCACTGGACTGATATGGACCAAAGTTTGTGCACATACCACTTACTGACAGGTAACAATCATAATTCAGGAGGTGCGGCATCATAAACGATGAGATGCATGAAAATCAGCCGCACCATGCCTGATGTTGAAATTTGCTTCTGTACTACTAACTCTATTCGTAACAAATTTCGCAGACATTCGCAGCGAAAGGCACATACAAAACTATATCATGATGCCACACATGATTCGGGAGATCCGACGTCATGAACACCAAGATGTGTGAAGAACTGCCGGAGTGTGCCTAATGTTTATATTTATCCTTGCTGCTCACTCTGTTAGCAACATATTTTGCTGACGGTATCGACATACGCCGCTGAATGCGCCTACATGAATGCATCGTTGTAGGACTCTTTACTGCCGAGCCACTCGTGCAGTCGAGTGAAGTGACTCCAGGCAGCGCTTTTGGCAGCTTTCAACTATGAGGCGCAAACGGTTGTAGGCCTCGCCACAGAGGCGTGCAGATACTCGAAGCAGCTGTGCCAAGCGCATCATCCCACGCCGAGCCTACTGGCAGGTGTGCGTGCAAGGTTCCTCGTTGTGGAAAACTAGCAAAGTGAACACCCCGACCGACAGTGCCGGCTGTCAGCTAGTGTACAATAAAAACATTATGACAGGTGACAGACTTACGTCATTCAACAGTCTCTGGTCAATGAATTAGTTCTTTCTTATGATCTTAATGAATTATTGTCAATGTAAACAACAAGACACCAACAGAGATAGTGATAAATGGTTCAAATGGCTCTGAGTACTATGGGACTTAACATCTGAGGTCATCAGTCCCCTATACCTAGGGTAGTTAGGTTTAAGTAGTTCTAAGGACAGCACACACATCCATGCCCGAGGCAGGATTCGAACCTGCAACCGTAGCAGCAGCGCGGTTCCGGACTGAAGCGCCTAGAAACGATCGGCCACAACGGCCGGCAAAAGCGATAAATGAGGTATTAGTGAAAGATACTGGCTTATTAACATGGCTTGCTTCAAATTTTCAGAAAATGTAACTGATTCGAATATTTGACTAACGTAAAGCCTACCAAAATCGGCTGTATAGTTACGTTCACAGTCTGCACATAACTTTGCGGTGCACGGCCGTTGCCCCTGATAACAAAGTGCGAGTGCACCGCCCTCGTGGATAACATTGCGCCCCCTAGAGTGTGCAGCTGGAACACTGATAGAGGCAGAACATTCCCATTCGTCTGGTGCGCTCTCAAGTGTCATTGATACCTTCTCTGACAATGATCTCTTACCTTCGCCATCAAAATGGCCTACCTCACTGGGAACGCATTTCTGGCCATATGTCCGCATGACCTTTTTTGCTCCTTTTGCTGCGGAAGCTGTGATCTCTGTATCTTGAAACAATACAAACCAAGGGAAAATCGAAATCACTATCTCTCGCCAATAAATAAACGATCTCTATAATCATACAACACGAGCGAATTGTGTTAAGTAACTGATCGTTCATTTTGGCCGCTGTGCACAACGCAAATACCGTCTCCTTGCGATGAACAGCTTACGAATAGAAGAGGTTATAGTTATTATTTGCGGGTCGTCTTGCCCCTCAAAAACTGGAGGGCAGTAAGTGATCTTGAAATTCGGCGACGTTCCTGGGTGCATTACGTGCTCCCACTTCTGGCCATATGAGGGTACGACGAGAATTGTCCATATAATCGTTCCGATGCGCTCACGTGTTATGTTTTGGAGAGGCATACCGTTGGTTGGGCAAATTGATCATGGTACACTCGCAGGTCAGCGGCATTGTGACACTGCATTCGTTTCCCATGCGTATCTTTTCAGGCTGTATGCGACCCTCACTGTACTTTTAAGGACGACAATGCGTGATCGCATCGAAAGCACTGGTGTAGGAGGTCTTTGAATGAGTGGATGTTCGGCAAACGTAAACACCGTGGGCCACGTCGTTATGCATTGGGGATGCATACCGCAGCTCGCCTACATGTTCCAGCGACCATCCAGAGTTCTCAGTCAAACTTGTTGAGGAATGGAACGCTCTACCACATTTCCTTACCAACCTCGTGCCCAGCTTGGGAGCTGGTTACAGAGCACGCACAGCTGTGTTTGGTGATCACATGCTTCATGGAGAACACGTTCCGCCTTTTGCAATGTGACTACTGTCTTTGAACAAAAACGTCAGTTATGTTCGTATCATTGCATGCTGCTTTGTTACCATCTGTACCATGCAGCAGCAATTATTTCTATTTTGCTTGACAGTGACACAACATGTGAAAGTTACTTTGGCCCGGAGTTTCGCAAAGCACTATAATCGAAAACGAAAAAGGTCTGACGGGGTCTATTGGGGTGAAGTGAGACCACGGGGGCTGATTCCATACCACTGTGGCGGCTCCTTTATTGTATGAAGGACTGAATTTAGTTGAAAGTACTTGATCTTCATTTGTCGAGTATATGCTGAAGATTAAAGTTAATCGCATGTGAACCGGTACTTTCAGAGACTAAAATAAAGAGCTCCTGCAAACGCTATTTACTATTCTAAAGAAATGTGACTGGGATCCTAGAATACGCAACTGACTACAACTGTATGTAAGCAATATCTGTTTCTGGTGCTCCATTTATGACAATATGAGAATAGGGGGGGGGGGGGGGCATAGGATAGTGTACCTACAAACACATCTTCTTTCTTGGTCGGTGTTTCAGTTAGTCACCGATTTTAGAACTAAATGAAGCAACGCGTACTAGAGGACGCGGTAAGTAGTTCCTGGCATTTTCGACTGCTGCTGTTGTGGGGCCTGAGGTTTTGTTTTCTGCAGGGTTTGCAAATATAACGAGTTCTACATATTTAGTGTTGTGTAATATATTAAAGATATTTGGAGGATACTGTCTGTTCTATGGTTAAAGAATTTTGTGGTGAATAAAATATTGTTTAATTTTGACTAGTTACATAACGTGTGGATGAATAAGTTATAGTTCGTGGGTCACAAACCATCTCGTACCTTCAAACGGAAGACCTTGCACCATGGAGTATATGAGATTTGCAAAAGAAGTATGTTTATGTAATGTATTAACGAAGTTACCAGTCTCGAAAAGGGAAATTTGTGATAGCTGCAACAGCTTCTATTTCAGATCGTTGTTAACTTCTAACTGGTTTTTGATAAAACGATTGATTTCGCTTGCTGATTATTCTTGTGTAGTAGAGTAATAACGTAAGACATTTCTCATAGAGAAATACACTACTGACAAAATTTTTTCTCGATTGCAACGATTTGAACTGATATTTGTACCTAGGTACATGACCATGTTGTATCTTGGAACAGTCTCTCATTTGTCAAAAATCTTACTTTTCCGGAGTAATTGTAATTTCAGAAAGAAAGTGCACCACTCCTAAAGTGAATGCTGTCATTTCAAAATAGAATAACAAAATGGAGTAAAGGTCTATTAAAGTGTGAAAGTCTGAAGTGTGTTCCACGGTAAAACACTTTTCGCTAATAATTGTCAAAACTAAGAACAAACACAAAACGCTGTCCGAGCATATAAACGATCGATAGTCGAACTAAAAATCTGAATGCCGGGTGTTCGGACAAACTTCTAGGACTTGTAGAAGGGAGACAGGAAAGAATATTTTGAGTACAAACCCATGCCCAGGAATGTACCGTTTCAGTTCTACAATGGTTTCAACTTCGATTTTTAACTCATCCACTTCTGTTTGAGGGATTAAATTACGCATAAGGCAATACAAAACAATTCGAAATGAAACATAACGGAACACCTGTTTATCACTTAAGCACATTTGTTTGTGTTAAGACTCCTCGCCCTGTCCATCTGTCACCATATCGTTTGTTCAGATGTCTGCAAACTGCACGATACAAGCGAGTTGGTGCATCATCATGCTGAAACCACATTTCCTGATGGGCAATCACTGGCACAGCTTTCAAGGACGGCCCCAATATCTTTTGTAGAGACATAAGAGATGCAAGACCAGTTAGAGTGGAAGGAGGTACGGCCCAGTTACATGACAGTCTGGAATGCCTGCCAATAAACAAATATCCAACAGGCACCGAAGCCTCGGAATGTGCTTCGCATGGAGCTTTTTGGCTGCCAGACATGGCTGTTTAGCGAATTCAGAACACAATCCCTCCCCAGTGAACTCACATTTGTCTGTGAACAGGAGTAGTTGGGTAAGGAAAGGATCAGCACATTTTGTTAGCGCAGGTTGCCTACATCAGGAGCAAGCATACATTCAGTGGAAAACCTATTGGTCTCTTTTGATTGACAAGTCCTTAACTTACTATTTTGCTAAGTGGATTATGTCCACCTGAGGATAATCCGTCATTCCAAGAAACCCTCCACACTCCTCCCTTCCCTCTCCTTCTCCCCACTTCTCCTCCTTCTCCACCAACCCTCTGGAAATTGTCTCGCAATACAAGCACACTTATGATATGGACCCATTTGACTAATTAATTAAATCGACCAATTAATTAACCCCTCCCTATCTGGGACACCCCCAGCAGTTCCCCTCCCCTCCCCTCCCCCTCCAGGAATTTGTCTGGAAAAAGACCCAATTGATTGGCTAGCAGGTGGAAAATTGATTGCAGTGTATGGAATATTGTTTAACCCTTTATTTGGCAGTGTTGCTTTCAAGCAACATCACATTTACCTTGGCCTTATGGGACAACAAACTCTTCCCAGTGCATTTTACTGGCATTACTGCCTCCAGGCAACATTCCTTTACACACTGCCAACGCCAGTTTTTGTAATAGCTTAAGGTTTTCCACACGAGATAGCAGTTTGTGCAGTGGTGTTACAGAGATCTCCTCGTGTGAGCAACAGAGGTGTCTTATTTTGGTTCTAAAAGAGTGGATTTAAATAGATTGAAGAAAAACTGCTAAGATTACTGGCAAGATATACCCAGAGGTAAGTTTACAGCAGAAATATTTCAATCTTTGTTTGGAAATACGTAAGTAGTATAAAACTTTTATGTTGCCTGTGAGCAACATTGCCTATAGTTGGGACATGTGCCATTAGTATATTACACATGTTTACGGTGTGACAGAGAAGATATTTTTATTTTTAGGGGCTTTTTAGCAATGGATTCCAGAATATTTTATGGAATTGAAAAAGCGAGAGGAATAGTAGTTCCACTAGAAAACCCGGCTTTGTCTGATCTAAGTGAATCTGATGACACTGAACTCGAAGCTTTGGCAGGCTGTAGTGATTCCAGAGCGTCAATCTCAGTTCCATAACCAAGTTATACCAGACACTGATTCTGATTTAGGAAGTGAAATCTCAGAAGCTGAACATGTGCAAGGACCTTCTGCAGTGAATCCTTCTAGTGCAAGTGGCAGTCAAGTGAAAAAGTAAATTACAAAAGCAGTCACTTACATGTGGGTAAAGGAAGATACAACTGCTAGGGCAGAAAGTCTCTCTCCTGTGTTTTCTGATGAAGGCAATACACCACTGGGTTATTTCAGAAGATTCTTTGATTCAGAACTAATTGACAAAATTGTGCAGGAAACGAACTTAAACTCTGACCAACGAACTACACGTCAGTAAACAGCAATATAAATTAAATAGAACAATTTTTCGGTGTTCTGATATACATGGGTCTTGTTTCTATGTCTTAGTAGACTGACTATTGGTCTCAGTCAATGAACTGTGAAAAATTCACCAGCATTTTCAGTTTGAAGCGCTTTCAGAAACTCCGCCGATACCTGCATTTTACGAGCAATGAGAATGCTGTGAACTGTTCTGAAAGACTTTTGAAAATAAGACCTGTTCTTGAGTCAATTGTATAGAACTGCCGTGAGCAGAAACAAGAGTCGGCATTTTCTACAGATGAGAAGATGGTTGCATATAAAGGTACAAGAGCAGGTAATTTGCGCCAATATATTCAAATAAGCCACACAAGTGGCGTTTTAAGATTTTTGTTCGTGCTGGTGTGTCTAGAGTTGTCTATGATTTTCTTCCCTATACTGGCAAGGGGATGATAACTGATCTTGCTGATGACGTGAAAATAATGGAATTGGAATACTTTTATTTTGACAATTTATTTTGCAGCCTTGAACTTAAAACATACTTAAAAAACATCAAAACATTGAGTCCATGGGCACCATAAGGAGGAACTGAATAAAGAACTGTCCTCTACATGACGAGAAGCGGTTACTGAATGACGAGTCAGCTATGACTACAGGAAGGACAGTCACTCCGACCTCATTTTAGTAAGGTGGGCAGGCTATAAAATCGTGACACTTGCAAGCTCGTTTTTTGGTGTCCAACCACTCTCAACAGGAAAACGATGGGACAGCAATCAAAAAAGAATTGATGTGCCCTGTCCCAGTAATGTACGTCAGTACAACAAGCACATGGGAGGAGTTGATCTTGCTGGTATGCTGATAGAGCTCTACAGAGTACCAATGAAAACTAGGCGATGGTACATGAGATGGTTTAGATTTATTCTAGATCTGAGTGTTTTAAATGCTTGCCTGCATTTTTCGAAGAGAATCTCTGGACAAAAAGACCTCATCAAAGTCATTTAGGGCAGATACTGCCAATGGTTTGATATTTTCAGGTAAAAGTAAAGTAGGAAGACCTTCAACAGACAAACCACCACCATAAAAGAAGAGGAGGAAGGCAACAGCTCCGACTGTTACACAAGATGCCCGATTTGATAATATGGAGCATTGGGCCTGTATACGGTCCCAAAGGTCGTTGTCGTTATTGTCCGTCTGAATATTCTACAGTCATGTGTTCCAATTGCAATCTAGTATTGTACTTCGATCCAAAGAGGAACTGTTTCCAAAAATTCCATTGCAAGAAGAACAAGAAGGGAAAATGAAACAGTTCTATTACACAGCAGGAATGCATAAATGTGTTTATAAATTAAATTATTCACGTACGGCAAACATTTTGCTTCAGGTTATCGGCAAACTCCTTTTTCCTATAATATGTATAAGTGTGATCTACTGCTGGCAATGTTGCTTGTAAGCAACGTTTCATAATTTTCATAATTTTTGTCAAAAATTTCTAAAACTGACTGAATTGTATTTCTTTAAGTATAATAAATAGATATAAGCACTTAATTTTTTTTATTTTCACCATTTGCCAAATAAAGAGTTAAAAAGTTTCTCATACACAAAACAATGTGTGAAAGATTCTTTATTTAAACAATTTAAGGGATACAAGGCAGTGTATATCATACAGTTCATTTATTTACTTTAAATATTTAAATAGACAAAATTCCATTACCTACAAATTCTTTGAGGGTGAGAAGATACTTGGAATATTAAACAACTTCGAAATTTTTTTTTTAGCCCACACGCCCAAACACTTCACTGGGCTTGTCATTCCACGTATTACTATATGTGGAGGCCACGCTACCCCTGCTCAGGTCCGTGACTGGCCACTATGAGAGCAGACGTTGCAGTAATCCCCAAACAAAAGAGCTTCTGATGGTGGCTGTTCTTTATTATTTGATTGCTGAGAAATTCCTGTTCAAGCACATGCTCTCTCTCTCTTTCCCCTATCCCCCTCTCTCTCCCTCCACCCCCCCCCCCTCATCACAACCGGTCATGTCCTGTAGTGTAACCCTGCTAGGACTGCATTCACCATTGGCCATGGTCGGATCGAATCACACACAAAGCAGCATTTACCTAGTAAACCCCACCTGTGCATTTCTTAGAGTGAGGTAATATCTCCATCAGATTGATTGTCTAATTAATTAAATCGATGCCCTTCGTGTGGGACAGTTTTCCGTTGCTTTCTATTGGTGGATTACTAGGATTAGAATATTTGATGTGATTCGATCCTACAGCTTCCCAATTTCCGAACCCTACTGTTATTTTTTCCCGTTGCCTCCTATTGGTGTATACTGATACAGTTAAGTCATTTATAGAAAGTCCATTAACCTGGAGGTAGCTGAAAATTTCAAATTTCAGCTCAGCTGCATGCTGTGTCCATAGAAATTCTGTGGAGATTTCGGACTGGTATGTGTGCTCGTAATAAAGCAACAACAATAAATTGATTAAACGGGGATTGGATATTGCGATTGGATTTTTAAATCTTTGTAGAATTCCTAAATTGGTTCTCTCCACTACATTCGGAAGGAGGAGGAGGAGGAGGAGGAGAAAGGGTGGGTTAGGGGGTAGGACAAAGACACAGAAAATACCACAGTCCAGGCCGTAGCAGTAGTTGTCATGGCCAGATGTTGGATATCGCTGAAATACATCCTGAATGCACATGCCCAGTGTCCACACGTCACTCGCCAATCTCCTCATGAGCAACCAGCGCCAACGCTCAGAGGTCGGACGGCCGTAGCCAGTTTGGTGGACGCGTGTGTCCGCCAGAGTGCACCACCCTGACGTGGAGGGCGTCTGGAAGTGATTGGAGTGGTAGGAATTAGGATGTTATCAACACGTTCATTGCCAACACTTGACAGTTATCGATATTGAATGACTCAATTTTCCAAGGGGAATACATGCAACACATACGATCACAGAGACAGCCCAATGCACACTGTGTATTAGTTTGCTGTTTAGCTATCGAAAGGGCACTGTGGCTGGGACTTGTGTGTGCAATAACCGACTAGCTGGCCTACTGGAACTTTTCGTTGTAACCACCGATTGCCAGAAAAGCCCATTTGTTCTGGCCACATGCCTCCTCTGGCACACGCCTCACATTCGAAACCGCGTCGTCCTAGGAAACCAGCAAAATTTATTTATCGCTGTAATTAGAATTAAATATTACACTTGCAGCCCTAATCTCATAACATTGGACACCGACTCTGGAAATATCGCCCTTATAATTGGGTACAGTTTAACACATAAAATGATTCATCCTCCTTGGGGGTATTGGTGCATTAGTACAATGGACATCCAGCTCACAAAATAGTTTGATTGGGGTGATCATGTGCCATCACTGTGGATTTTTAGAGTATAAAAGGAGGTGTGATAGGAGCAATCGTACACCTTGCATGTTTATTATTACTGGAGAATCTAGACAATATTGGTTGTTGTTTTGGTCTTCAGTCCTGAGACTGGTCTGATGCAGCTCTCCATGCTACTCTATCCTGTGCAAGCTTCATCATCTGCCAGTACCTACTGCAACTTACATCCTTCTGAATCTGCTTAGTGTATTCATCTATTGGTCTCCCTCGCCGTTTTTTACCCTCAAAGCTGCCCTCCGATACTAAATTGGTGATCCCTCGGTGTCTCAGAACATGTCCTACCAACCGATCCCTTCTTCAAGTCAAGTTGTGCCACAAGCTTCTCTTCTCCCCAATTCTATTCAATACCTCCTCATTAAGTATGTGATCTACCCATCTAATCTTCAGCACTCTTCTGTAGAACCACATTTCGAAAGCTTCTATTCTCTTCTTGTCTAAGCTATTTATCGTCCATGTTTCACTTCCATACATGGCTACACTCCAATACAAATATTTTCAGAAACCACTTCCTGACATTTAAATCTATACTAGATGTTAACAAAATTTTCTTCTTCACAAACGCTTTCCTTGCCATTGCCATTCTATATTTTATATCCTCTCTACTTCGGCCATCATCAGTTATTTTGCTCCCCAAATAGCAAAACTCCTTTACAACTTTAAGTGTCTCATTTCCTAAACAAAAATCCCTCAGCATCAGCCTCGTTTTGCTTTTGTTGATGTTCATCTTATACCCTCCTTTCAAGACACTGTCCATTTTGTTCAACTGCTATTCCAAGTCCTTTGCTGCCTCTGACGTTCGCCGATGACATTGTAATTCCGTCAGAGTTTTTATTTCTTCTCCATGGATTTTAATACCTACTCCGAACTTTTCTTTTGTTTCCTTCATTGCTTGCTCAATATACAGATTGAATAACAACGGGGACAGGCTACAACCTTGTCTCACTCCCTTCCCAACCACTGCATGCCTTTCATACCCCCCGACTCTTATAACTGCCATCTGCTTTCTGTACAGATTGTAAATAGCCTTTCGCTCCCTGTATTTTACCCCTGCCACCTTCAGAATTTGAAAGATAGTATTACAACCAACATTGTCAAAAGCTTTCTCTAAGTCTACAAATGCTAGAATCGTAGATTTGCCTTTCCTTAATCTTTCTTCTAAGATACGTCTTAGGGTAGGTATTGCCTCACGTGTTCCAACATTACTATGGAATCCAAGGTGATCTTCCCCGAGGACGGCTTCTATAAGTTTTTCCATTCGTCTGTAAAGAATGCACGTTAGTATTTTACAGCTGTGACTTATTAAACTGATAGGTAATTTTCACATCTGTCCACGCCTGCTTTCTTTGTGATTGGAATTATTATATTCTTCTTGAAGTATGAGGGTATTTCACCTGTCTCATACCAAATGGTAGAATTTTGTCAGAACTGACTCTCCCAAGGCTGTCAGTAGTTCTAATGGAATCTTGTCTACTCCCGGGGCCTTGTTTCGACTCAGGTCTTTCAGTGCTCTGTCAAGCTCTACACGCAGTATCATATCTCCTATTTCATCTTCACCTACATCCTCTTCGATTTCGATAATATTATCCTCAAGTACATTGCCCTTGTATAGACCCTCTATATACTCCTTCCACCTTTCTGCTTTCCCTTCTATGCTTAGAACTGGGTTTCCATCTGAGCTCTTGATATCCATGCAATTGGTTCTCCTTTCTCCAAAGGTCTCTTTAATCTTCCTGTAGGCAGTATCTATCATACCCCTTGTGTGATAAGCCTCTATATCCTTACATTTATAGTCTAGCCATCCCTGCTTAGTCATTTTCCACTTGCTGTCGATCTCATTTTTGAGACGTTTGTATTCCTTTTTGCCTGTTTCATTTATTGCATTTTTATATTTTCTCCTTTCATCAGTTAAATTGAGTATTTCTTCTGTTACCCAAGGATTTCTACTAGCCCTCGTGTTTTAACCTACTTGATCTTCTGCTGCCTTGACTATTTCATCCCTCAAAGCTACCCATTCTTCTTCGACTGTATTTCATTCCCCCATTCCTGTCAATTGTTCTGTTATGCTCTCCCTGAAACTCTGTACAACCTCTGGTTCTTTCAGTTTATCCAGGTCTCATGTCCTTAAATTCCCTCCTTTTTGCAATTTCTTCAGCTTTAATCTTCATTTCATAACCAATAGATTGTGGCCAGAGTCCAAATCTGCCCCTGGAAATGTCTTGCACAAATATTGGTAATATAAGTTATATCGAAATAGGTATGATCTTTAGCAGCACGAATTTAAATGTTGTGGTGTCCTAACAGAGGATGGAGGGAAGACAGGGGTTTAAGGTCAGTCTACAAGTTCTGAATGGTGAGAAGTAAATGCCGGCAGACAAATATCCAGTGAAGGGAGGTTGATGATTTGGATCAGCGTCAAACGGTGTCACAGGGCATCTACAAGAGATGCAGATGTTGAGACTCGATACTTGCAGCAGGGGTCTGATTAGCACATTTGATTTGTGTTCAGACTATCTATTACACTGAATGCTAATTCTAAACATTAGAAAAAACAAAGGAGGCGATTTGTTGCACAACACAAGTCAATATCTAA
The DNA here is from genome assembly GCF_023897955.1 of Schistocerca gregaria. Lineage (NCBI taxonomy): Eukaryota > Metazoa > Arthropoda > Insecta > Orthoptera > Acrididae > Schistocerca > Schistocerca gregaria. The sequence continues at coordinate 1,981,844 of NW_026061863.1, read as the reverse complement.
AGCCACGGGAGCTGCACTACATGAGTCTGCAGACAGCCTCTCTCATGGATCATATCAGCACATGGAATTGTTTTTCAACGGCTGGCGCGGATGATGGATGTAGTGGAGTCTCATACAGGTACTAATCGACTGCTACTATATTTTTAATGATCGGCCTATCCAAAATTCATGCATGTGGACCATAAGGGAAAGGGCAAGTCTTGGGATTTTTAATAGTTTGGTGTACAATAAACGCAAATATTCTTGTAGAATATCAGACAGTACATGGGATGTCAGCACTACGACCACACCTATGGGAAACTTTGACGAAAAATTGAATAACGCATTATACGAGGTTTTTCTCGAATTTTACCGATTTCATCACGAGATACTGATGTGAAATACGTTGAAATTGAGGGAAATGCGATAAAATATGTAAAATCACGAAAAACTAGTTAAATATACAAAATTAGAGAAGAATGCCATGAGATATGAAGCTAGCGAAATCAATAGGACTGCATATTCTGGAGGAGGGTGGTAGAATGGCGCTACATAAAGACACCTTAATAGCGGAGATGGCAATATTATCGTGCACATGAGCAATACAACCTAAAATCGAACCATGACATCTGTGTGCAAGAGGAAGGTTACAAGGGGCTATGGTAAACTGTAGGACTGTTACACATTCTCTGGCACTGCCTGTAGTGCTTATTTCCTTGTAAGCTATCGCTGTTCCTTCGTATGCATTTTTGCCTGCTGACGACCATTTTATGGGACTGTTGTGAAAAGATCACAATTTCTGAACTGTAATTGGCCTTCATACTTTTACAGAGGTGTATGACACCAGGTGTTTACAAAGTTGGAGTGTTTGTTTTACAAAGAATTAATGCCTTCTTTGGCGTGATAAGTAGTAGTTTTATCACCTTACAGTGCGTCACCATAGTTCACCATAAAGAAACTCACAGGAAGAATGTATATCATGCGCTTTATTGCACTGGAATATTAACAGCGTTGTATTCCACACGACTCAGAAGTCACAAGCAGCACAGCTCTAGCAATATAGCGTGTTTAGTGCAGGACCATGTAGCCCTTGGAATGTGTTTATGTTCCACGATCATTTCTCTCTTTCTGATACCTTACTTGTATGGGCGCCAAACACAGGACCAATAATTTGGAATATTTTATATGAATCTACTGTGCTACCAGTTCTAAACTACATTCGTCTGGAGCTCAATCATGCACAAATTTCTTCTTTACGATCATCTGTTATATCATCACAACACTTTCATATCTACCATACACCGATAAGGGGTGCTAACCTCTTCCACATGTCTGCATCTGGAGATGCGCTGTGAGTACGATTGGTTGTGAATAGTCTCCCTGAACACCTGTTACGGATTCAGCTCTCTCTGTTCCTTCACGAGACCTGGGGTTTAATGGGTATAATAACCTCCTACTTCTAGTCAGTTTAAAATGAAATAGGAGACAGTTTTTAGGGAGGGTTGGTCAAAGACAGTGCAAGGAGACCTTTCAATATCCAACTTTATCTAATCAATGCAAGAATAGTCTGTGACCCACAACCACGCAGGGAAAGATGGGCAATCGTAATACTAAATTACGCAGTATGATCAAACTGCTAGAAATATGTAGATAACCTAACTTCATAAGTAGAGATGCTGTCTGGTCTACTTTGTGCAGTACACCCATTCATCGATAATTCTTGTACATATGCACCAGTCATCTATCTGCATTCGCAATGGTACTCGCAAAGTAGAGGGGGGCAGTTTAGTGATGATGTAGAACCTGGGAAACATGCTACCATGTCACTGGTCAGCGTTGACATTATGGAAAAACTGATAATATTGCTGAAATTGATAGCACCACCAACTGTGGTGCTTATTACAGTGCATCGGTGGCATCTTTTCCATCTACTGGTACATGGTTGATTACCACATAATGATTGACCGACTCCACCTGTTTGAGGGGGAGAGAGTCTTTATGAGAGCAACACGTTCCAGGGATGACCAGCACCGATTCCTTATATTGCAGCTATGTACGTGATATCTGTTTCAATCATAATGGAACACCAAGACGTCTGCTACCCCCATCACTATTGAAGATGAGATTAAATGTACAGGTCATCACCTCTGTATAGCTGTTTGGAAACGCTCCACAATGCCGCAAACTCTTCCAGTTTCCACATGTTGTGATGTTTTCCACATTTTTGTCAGTAAGAAACACCGCCTCTCTCTTATTTCAACCATCCTGTGTGCTGTGAGAACAGCATCATAGTTTACACCATGCAATGTCCAGCTTTCTGTGAGAGCCAATGGATCGAAATGTGTTTATGTCGGTTTAACACCTGACACAGACCTTGAAGTCATGGTGGATAAAAAAAAAAAGGTATGGCGGTGTACAAAGCTGCAGACATATACTACTTCGATGTGTTACAGCGGAAAGCAACATATCAAACAAAGGCCCAATGACACTCTTTTTTAATTGATAATCTGTGGGATATGGTGGTCCTACAGTGCAGGTCCTGAAGCGACTTCGATCACTGGTTACCTGCTCCAGTCGAGCAGTACCTGTATATTTTCAGTAGGATCTCCACATAGCACACAGACGGTACTTGTTTTTGACATATCGGAAGAGAGGAACACAGTAACACCTTATCAAATTCTCTATTGGGTGAGAGTGAAGTTTTTATAGCTCATAGTTTCTTTCTATTGGATGGTACAAAATAACGAAGATAGAGATAACGTTTTCGTGACAGATAGAAATGCACCCTGAGGGATGCTGTGCGCTAAGTCCGCCGCTGGCGGCCGGAGTGGCCGTGCGTTCTAGGCGCTACAGTCTGGAGCCGAGAGACCGCTACCGTCGCAAGTTAGAATCCTGTCTCGGGCATGGATGTGTGTGTGATGTCCTTAAAACTAATTAAACCTAACTAACCTAAGTTCTAGGCGACTGATGAGCTCAGAAGTTAAGTCGCATAGTGCTCAGAGCCATTTGAACCATTTGTAGTTTGAAAACATCCCTCAAAGCTGTAGCAAAATCATTGTCCATCTTCTAGTTCACATATTATGTGGAGTCTACCTAACTTTCCTCATAAACACTACTGTAACTGCTGGTACTGTCTTTCCTACTAGCTTGTGTCGCAGGAGAAAGCTTTGTTTGGCACTGGCTTTACACATTGCACACGGTTAGCACAGCTACGACAAAATGTTCCCATTTCCACCAGACGGTAAAAAGATGGTCCCGTTGCATTAACTCAGCTCTCCGTGTTTGTCTCTCCAACTTCGGCTCAGTTACGACTCAAACTGTGATGACCACATGGACAAGGCTGCAGTGAGATCGTGGCAGAGACCGAGGGAGAGTTACAAGGTGCAGAGGGACTGATTAAAATCACGATGGAGTTTTGCCGTACAGGGTCCTTAGCAGACAGGATCGAAAGAGGTAACTAGTTTTGAGATAGGAGAGTGCCGTGAATATAATCTACCAGTGGCTGTAATCATGAAAATGTGAATCTCGTGTCACTATGGCCTCCCGTCGGGTAGAGTGTTCGCCGGGTGCAAGTCTTTCTACATCTACATTCATACTCCGCAAGCCACCTGACGGTGTGTGGAGGTGGGTACCCTGAGTACCTCTATCGGTTCTCCCTTCTATTCCAGTCTCGTATTGTTCGTAGAATGATGTATTGTCGGTATGCTTCTGTGGGGGTTCTAATCTCTCCGATTTTATCCTCATGGTCTCTTCGCGAGATATACGTAGGAGGGAGCAATATACTGCTTGACACTTCGGTGAAGGTATGTTCTCGAAACTTTAACAAAATCCCGTACCGAGCTACTGAGCGTCTCTCCTGCAGAGTCTTCCACTGGAGCTTATCTATCATCCCGTAACGCTTTCGCGATTACTAAATGATCCTGTAACGAAGCGCGCTGCTCTCCGTTGGATCTTCTCTGTCTCTTCTATCAAACCTATCTGGTGCGGATCCCACACTGCTGAGCAGTATTCAAGCAGTGGGCGAACAAGCGTACTGCAGCCTACTTCCTTTTTTTTCGGATTGCATTTCCTTGGGATTCTTCCAACGTATCTCAGTCTGGCATCTGCTTTACCGACGATCAACTTTATATGATCATTCAATTTTAAATCACTCCTAATGCGTACTCCCAGATAATTTATGCAATTAACTGCTTCCAGTCGCTGACCTATTTTGTAGATAAATAAGGGATCTATCTTTCTATGTATTCGCAGCACATTACACTTGTCTACATTGAGATTCAATTGCCATTCCTTGCACCATGCGTCAATTCGCTGCAGATCCTCCTGCATTTCAGTACAATTTTCCATTGTTGCAACCTCTCGATACACCACAGTATCACCTGCAAAAAGCCTCAGTGAACTTCCGATGTCATCCACCAGGTCATTTAT